>NW_026623078.1:32714735-33037235 GCF_023065955.2 Ursus arctos | reverse complement strand
GAAATGAATTTACTTATTGTGCTTGTTTGGACTTCTCTTTAACTATACAAATATACCTAACACAGAAAATACTATTATGTGCAATATGGGAAACAATGGGGGGAAAATCCAAGCATTATTATTCGACTTGAGAATTTTGTTTGTGATAAATTATGCGGGTTACTAATAAGTTTCCAGATAAACTTTATGCGATAGCCTCCCAATGTCACTACTTTTTACTTTCAAATATTTTTTACATATATGATTGAATTTTCAAATGAGTTCTGGAAATTGACACATGAAATACATTGCACATATTAATATAAGTGTATTTATTATGCATTTACTCTGAATTGATGGTATACAACCTAGTAATTTACATATATGGTAACAATATTGAGATCAATATCCATCAGTGGTCAGCAATGTAGTAGAATGCCTATACTAATTCTGTTTTGAATTTAGTGTTTGCTTATTTAACAGTAATAGAGTTCATCATCACAACCAATTGAGGTTTGTTGATTTTATATGAAGCTATAACTGTATTCATGTTTTCTTTGTTGTTTACCTAAAAAATTGAAAAATTTGGGACCGTAATTATGATAATTAATAAGTAAACACTTAAGTGGAAATAAATATGATATCCTGAATTCATTTAGTCTTCTAAATTGCTGCTCATTTTAGAGGTGTCTGGGTGGCTCAGTCGGTTAAGCATCCGACTCTTGATTTCAGCTCAGGTCATAATCTCGGGGTCCTGGGATCAAGCCCTGCATTGGGTTCTGTGCTCAGTGGGAGTCTGCTTGAGGATCCTCTCCCTCTTCCTCTGCCCCTCCCCCTGCACGCTTGTGCACTCTCTCTCTCTCTCCTAAAATAATAAATCTTTAAAAAAATAAAAATAAATTGCTGATTATTTTAGCTTACATTTTCTAGGCAAACTCTGGTCTAAAACAGCATTCTGAAAATTATGTTCCTTAGTACACTAATCTCAGAATATTCCACCACAAAAAAGAGGTTCATAGGATAAAAACTGGGGCCTCATTATAAATAATACACTATACTTGTTTCTTGTGTATTCCTTAGTGTATTTGCATTTTAAATACAGTAGTCCCACCTTATTCGCAGGGGATAGATTCCAAGACCTCCAGTGGATGCCTGAAACTGGGTAGTACTGAACTCTATACATACATCTTTTCTTATACATACCTATGATATAATTTAATTTATAATATAATTAAGCATAGTAAAAGATTAACAACTAATAATAAAAAAACAATTATAACAACATACTACAGTGAAAGTTATGTTAATGTGGTCTCTCTCTCTCTCTCTCTCAAAATATTTTATTGTATTGTACTCACGCTTCTTCTTCTTGTGATGATGTGAAATGATAAAATGCCCTCATGATGAGATGAAACGAGGTCAATGCCTAGACATTGTGATGTAGTGTTAGGCTGATACTGACCTTGTGATGATACATCAGAAGGATCATATGCTTCTGGACTGCAGTTGACCCTGGGTAACTGAAACCAGAAAGAGAAACTACAGGTAAGGGGGGATTACTGTATTCAGAACAGCATTATACACATAAAAACTATTTAACTTTTAGCCCTTATTAATCAAACATTTTACTCCAAACGCCTTTTTTATGAAAGCACTTTTCAACATTCCTTTGAATGAGTTTTTCAATAGAAGACTCTTTGGGAAACACTAAGTTTCTCAAGAACTAAAAAAATAAAAAATAGAGGAGTTAAGGCCATGAAGATAGTCTACCTTTCTGGGAAAAAGAGTATGGATGAATCAAGCAGACTTCCATGCTAATTTTAACTCTGCACCCAACTAATGATTGAAGAAATTATTTAACCTCTTTGAAGCTAAGTATTCTCATCTCAAGGAGTAACCATGCTTAACCACTGGTTTATTATAACAATTAGATTAGATATAATGAAGTTAAAAACTCTATTAGAAGCTACTCTTAGATTTTTTTTAAGCAGCTCCAAATTACCATTAGTTTTTTCAGGATTGCAGTGCAAATGTCTACCAAGATATTGGATTATGTCCTCCCTATTGGATGACCCTTGTATTATGTAACTTGTGGAGTCACGATGGACACACTATGACCTCATTCTTGTCCCAATCCCCACTCCATATTCTATCTCCTTATACCATAGTAGGTGAAATTGATTCTCTCTCTCTTTTTTTAATATTTTATTTATTTATATGCCAGAGAGAGAGAGAGCGTGCACAAGCAGGGGGAGTGGCAGGGAGAGGGAGAAGCAGGCCGCCCGCTGAGCAAAAAGCCCGATGCGGGACTCTATCCCAAGACCCTGGGATCATGACAAGAGCTGAAGGCTGACACTCAACCGAATGAGCCACCCAGGCATCCTTGATTTTTTTTTTTTTTAAGGATTTGTTTATTTGAGAGAGAGACAGCATGAGTGTGAAGGGCAGAGGGAGAGGGAGAATCTCAAGCCAACTCTACACTGAGCACAGAGCCTGACATAGGGCTCCAACTCACAACACTGAGATCATGACCTGAGCCAAAACCAACAGTTGGACACTCAACCAACTGTGCCACCCAGGCACCCCAAAATTGATTATCTTTAAAAAAACAAAACAAAACAAAACAAAACCTCTGGCTCCATCCATTTTTTATGATGGAGTAATATTCCATTATTATATATATCTATATATTGTACATATTAATTATTCCATTATATATATATATATATATATATCATATCTTCCTTTTTTCTTGGTGTTCTTTTTTAGTTTATTCATTTGAGAGAGAGCTAGAGCCTGAGCAGGGGGGAACGGAAGAGAGAGAGGGAGAAGAAGACTTTCCACTGAGCGGGGAGCCTGACATGGGGCCCAATTCCAGGACCCTGAGATCATGTCCTGAGCAGAAGGCAGATGCTTAATCGACTAAGCCACCCAGGCACCCCCACATTTTCTTATCATTCATCAGTAAATGGACACTTGGGCTGTTTCCATAGTTCGGCTATCATAGACAATGTTGCTATAAATATTGAAATACATGTATCCCTTTGAATTTGTATTTTGTATTCTTTGGGTAAAACCTAGTAGTGCAATAGCTGGATTGCAGGGTAGTTCTATGTTTAATATTTTGAGGAATCTCCACACTGTTTTCCAGAGTAGCTACACCAGTTTGAGAGTACAAACTGATGGTTATCAGAGGGGAGGTGGAGGGGGGAATGGGTTAAATAGGTGATGGGGATTAAGGAATGCACTTCCTGTGATGAACGCAGGGTGATTTATGAAAGTGTTAAATCACTATATTGTACACCTGAAACTAACAGAACACTGTATGTAACTAACTGGAATTAATATTAAAACTTAAAAAAAAATAAAAGCTCTAGCAAGTAGCTAATATAAACCTAGAATCATAGGTTTAAGCTGTTCGAGATTATCTAAATTCTAAAACTTGTCCTAAGGCACTCAGACTAGACCTGGATACCAATGGGGCATCATGGCATATGACACCAGCACCATAATTATTCATCCTACATACCTTATATAGATCCAGTCATTTGTCTTTTCCCAAATTCTTAGGGCATTATATCACTGAAGTGATCTTCAAGGGGCATTTATACTGCATTCTTCTATACTAACCCTTGCTAAGGGTTAACAACATTTAACAATTAAATGATGGTCCCTGTTTTTGGAAGCAACATTTCTCAACAAAGTTGCATATAATTTTAATTTTTTATATTCAACCTTCTTAGAAAATAGGTATTTTTTTTTTCCAAAAGGAAGAAAAAACTCTCATATATAAGTTGCTGAGCTGTGAAATAAAAGTGTAAGAGAGTCTGGGAGGGGATTTAAGACACCCCAGGAGTTAAAGACTACATTCCTTTTACTTAATACTTTTATGTCATAATAATAATAATGTATATATGTTTTATTTATTAAACTTGCTTATTGTTTGTCTACCTCTTCAAAAATTTAAGCTCAAAAATATTAGCTCATGTTTTGTTTTAACTCACTGTCATACCTCTAAGACTTAATACCTGGCACATCACAAGAGTTGGATAAATGCTTACTAAGTAAGTTAATCTAGAGGGCTGTAAATGAGAGCATGTCAAGTGCAAATATTTGTAAAGACTACCAAAAAGAAAATCCTAGATATTTCCTATTTCAATTTTCTGTGGCTAGAGAGAGTATTAAAATTATTAGAAACTGTATTTTAGAAAATAAAAATAAATATCTTTAGGTTGTATTAATGAGAAGTAAAAGCTGCTTTTCAAAAATAATTATAAATCTGATTATAAATTATAATCATAGGAAAATATAAATATATCATCATTAAAAACTTCTGTCTTCCATTAGTAGGAACCCTTCCTGCCTTCAATGAATGCAAGGCTGATTTAAAGTTTCTGGGAAACTTTTCACAAAATATGGAAAAGCTAGTAGAAAAGGACGCTAGGAAAAAAATGTGATGAGTAATAAAAGGTGTTGCAACTCAACCCATCAAGAAATTAATATGAAGATATTAGCCCCAACAGTGAGGAAAAGAGGGCATAGATAAATTTAAACAGATATGGACATGATTACCAATAGTATTTATAAATGGCAGCTAAAAGAAATTATGATATTCTTAAATCAGATTTGATAAAGGACATGAACTAGAGGCCCAGCCTGACATATCCTGTTTGAATTCTGTGAGCAACACCATGTGAAAAAGTTCACATGATTCAAGGGTTTTATCCCAGATATCAGTTCCCAGGCTTTTATATCCCTATGCTAAATAGTAAAGCATTATCACATATATAAAATAATCTCCATCTGTGTGTGTGCCAGTTAACCTGGTAATTTGGCAAGGAGTCACATTCCTTAAACAGCATGTGTAAGATTTTCCAAGGCAATGTAGGTAATATTGTTCCCTAACGTGAGTGTGTGTGTGTGTGTAATCTTAATTCTGTATTTTTCATTCATTCACTCATTCATTCATTCACTAAATTAAAAGTGTTTTGGGCACTCAAGTATTATGCTAGTTACTGGGGCTGGAGAGATGAATAAAATATATTTATCTGCCTCAGGAGACTCACAATTCAGAAATATGAATATATAACCAAAAAACTGACACTACAGTTGGATAAACACCATGGCTTAAACAAAATGTTTTTCATTACACATGGACTGAAGCTCAAAGCACAATAATAAAAATATTATTTCTGTTTTATGTATTTAAATCATCACTGTAAAATTCCCTCTTGCAATATCTGATAAGCCTGGTAGTCAGGTAAAATGTGCATAATAAATATGTTTTGTAACAACATAATGCTAACTCATTTTATTGTTACTGTAATTATCATTTGAACACCAAAATTTTAACTCCATAATTTAGTCTTTTAATACAATCAGTTACAGTTAAAAATCTTCAAAGTCTTTTATATTGCTCCAAATAAAACACAAAGCTGCTCTCAGCAATTCAACAGGAAAAGGTCTGTTTCTGAGAAAGCATTTGAGTATATATTTTATTTGCACAACATACTTATTCAGGACTTAATATGCCAGGTAAATCTACAGACCTTTTTGCTATAAAAAGTTATGCAAGAAATATATACCCCTGATATTCCTTAGAGGAAAGACTTCAAAAGCATTACTTTCAAATAGGGATAGAATTTCCAAGAAGTTCTTCATATCCCTGATTTTAAGCTAGACATCTGCAGGAAGAGAGAAATTTGAATTTGTTGGGAAATAAGTGAAAACAAATTCTGTACTTGATGAATATTGCTGAGTACTCAAACATAGATGCCTGTCAGAAATAAGTCATCTGCAACAGTAAAAACACTAAATTTACCCAACACCTTCTTCTGAGAAATTCATTTAGCACTAAGTTGGAAAATGCAAAAGGAAGCACTATTACACTTTAAAAAGATTATAGAAAGAAGAAAATAAAACTGGCTGTGACTCCCTAGCAAGACGATAGACCATTTTAAGCAGGGGTTAAACCAATTGAAAAACAAATTTTACCAATTTAAATCAGGGAATTAACCAGTTGCTTGAGATAAATGAATCAACAAACTTATGGTATCACCTACATAGATGATCACATTATTTTTGAATAAAGATTAAATAATACCAGAGGGCATTAATTGAAAAGTTAACATTTTAAAAGATGCTATTTTGAAGTAAAAATAGACTACTTCAGATGTCAAATGAAACTATTTAACAACAAAATGAACCTGAAAGCATAGAAGACAATCATCACATCGGAAATAATAATAGGAACCATTACTGATAAACTTCCAATGATAGTATTAAGACCTTATTCTTTTATCCATCTATCACATTTTTACTGAGTTTCTTCTTTGTGTCAAGCAAGTTACTGGGCTCTGGGGGATTTCAATAATGAATAACACCACTACAAAAAAAAAAAAAGAGAGAGAGAGAGAGAGAGATTTCTTCCTTTACGGAGTCTTATTCAGTGAGGATACTGCTCTTTGTAAAATGTGTTTCTTAAAATCCGATCAGTCTTTTCCTCTTAACATGAAATTTAAAGAAGAATGATACTGACAAAAATTTGTATTAGTTATTTCTCTTCTTTTCTTTTTTCTTTTTTTTAAGATTTTATTTTTCTATTTGACAGAGAGAGACAGCCAGCAAGAGAAGGAACACAAGCAGGGGGAATGGAAGAGGAAGAAGCAGGCTCCCAGCAGAGCCAGGAGCCCAATGCAGGGCTCAATCCCAGGGCCCTGGGATCACACCCTGAGCCAAAGGCAGATGCTTAACGACTGAGCCACCCAGGCGCCCCTGTATTAGTTATTTCTTAACTCTCTGTAACTCCAGCTTTCTAGTCTTTTATTTTATATATAAAAACATATTCTATATGTAACATATACTATTTAGTATAATACGTACGCAAATATATACATGTGTGAATATGTATAATATATATTTATACATACATACATATATATATATATACCATATATATATATATATATATATATGATATAATCACACTGCAATACCTAAAAACAGAGTTTAACATTGACCCAGTAAAAGCCTCTGAGAACTTTTTGAACTTACATATGGTAATTTTCACAACAGGGAAGTGTTTAGGACAGATTCTATTGAAAGCAGAGCCTGAGGCAAGGATTAAAATGCTGATCCTTTAGTTGAGAAGTACAAGCCAAGGGCCAAGAATGAAAAAAAAAAAAACCGAGGTGAGGCAAAGGTGCAAAGTGCTACTATCTAGTATTATCCTACTGACTGCCATTTTAAGAGGTACCACTAAGACACAAAGCAAGTTGTTCAGAGGCAGGATAGCTTGATAATGCTGAGAGTTAGAAGTTATCTTGAGGCTTATGTGACATCTCTTGGAGAATCTACAAAATAAAGACCAATGTGTAATACAAGTTTAGGGAGACTCAACAAAATTGGGCTTCTCAGAATCCTGCTTTGCAGGACCCAGGTAAATGTTGCTTCCTAGACAAAGTAACTCATTGGTACCTAGACCCTCTATACAATTTGTTTATTTCCAAGGATCAAAATTAGGTATAGATTTTGGTAAAAAAACAGGATATATTCTTGTTAGTTTGACATCAAATCTATTAAAGATTTTTTTTAATATTACACAATAAGAAATGTTTCTGTGCTGTATTCAAGTGTCTTTAATCACTGTTTTTGTTAGTTATTGAAATTGCCATCACCCCTACTTTCCTAGAATTTTTTATTCTCTGAAAAAGGATTTCCTGCATTCAGTGAGTATTCCCTAATTTCTCTAAACACTGAGCAATCTTAAACTTTCAACAGGGGAGTCTAATCTCATTCATCACACCTTCTAAAACACTTCAGACTTTAACAATGCAAATCTTAGGTATAAATTCTTACTTTACAGCCATTAAAAGGTCATGCTTTCCTACTTTTGTCTGAAAATTTTTTTTTCATTGAGAATGGGTGAATGAAATGCTGAGAGCCTAGTGGAGTTGAGGAAATAGCTTTGTCATCTTATGTTTATTAAAGTTTTTAAAAGCAATTGCAGTAACTAACTTAATCTATTTATGTTAATGCTGATTAAATAATCCTACTAAGTGGCAGTAGATTCCAACTTTCATTTAAAAATAAGCATAATAACAGGCCACACTCCAAGGAAAAACATTCCTAAGGAAAGAGATAGGGCAGGGATTTGGCAATTTTAAGGCAATTTTCAATAGAGTTACAAAATACAGTTGAATTTGCTAGTGACACATCTGAAATAGACTTGGGTCTAAAAATGATCATTGCCAGCGTATAAAAAGATACTAACTCAATGATAATTTTTTTTTTGCTTTGGATATTATTAGTACCTGAATAAATGAAAATCTGATATACTAAATTAAAGGAGCATGTTTAATTTTCTTCCATTCAAATAACAAGAACAAAAGAATATATACACACACTAACTCTCTAGAATAATCAGCTAAATATAAAAATATTGTGAGGAAAACAAAATAAATTCTAGAAATAAGCAAGAGAACTATACAACAAATTTAAAAGTTATGAAATCTAAATTCTAGTCTTGACTCTGTCCACAACTAGTAGTGGGCCTTTAGTAAAGCAAATATTCTTCCTGATTTTAAAGTTCTTTATTTATGCACCAAATCAGAGTTGAAATAGATGTCACAAAGACCATCTACTACTGTACAAATATGGCAGACAACGCAAACAGATCCCAGCCCTCTTTGCCGCTGTGCCCAAAGTGGCAAAATTAATTCTTATCCTACCACTTCAAGCAGTCACTAGTAGCTAATGGACTTGGCACTAGACAAGAAATAATTTTGGCATCTTTTGATCAGATAATCTAGTAGCTCTAGCATTTCTTAACTCTAAGTATCAGTTCTTTGTCTACACATTTGTAATTAATTGTTCTTTAACAAAATAAAACCAAATTCTGGTTTTCAATGAGCCCATTTACAGAACACCTGTGTCCTGCTGACATTCAGAAATAGGGAACTATTCCATCTAGCAGCTAAGGCCTAAGGGAGAAATCAAACAGCTATTTAAATTAATGACAGTTGAAAATTAATTCAATTTGAGTGACTTAAGTATCACACAGGCAGAATAAATTGCAGAGTTAGAAGGTCAAGATATGTGGATTAAAACGCTATCTTCTCATCTTTATCCCAGTTGAAGTATTCATTCATTCAACAAATATGTTTGAAGCCCAGCTATGCTGCTAGGTGGTAATACAATGTGAAATGAAACTGACATAATCTGTTTTTGTTTTGCTCACAGTCTTGTGCAGGAGTAACGGAACATAAATATATTATTCATATGAAATTAAAAATTTACAAAATGAATTCTATTATTTTATTAGTAGGAGCAGTCATGAAAAATATGATTAAAAATGGATATTCAAGCTAAGATCTGAAGAAGCTAGACTAGAACTAGAGTTGGTACTCTGAGGAGGAAAGAAGTGGGTAATCTTCGAATATATTTTGCAGGAAGGTGAAATATGGAAAAGGATTAGTTGGCAAAGGATTACATTTAGCAGATAGAGGAGATAGTCTGACACCAAATTTCTGGCTTTACTCCTAAGTAGATACAGGTACCATGACTGAAATGGATAATTAAGAGGAGTGAAAGATTTGGAGAAAATCTTAAGATCTCAACTTTTGAATTAGAAGCTTATAATGCCAATAAAACATTCAAGAGATAATGCCAAGTAGAAACTTGATCTGGGGGTCTGGAAATTAGAAAAGGTGTCCAGGATAAATATTAAATGTGGGGACCATAAACATGTATATTGTATTTAACACCAAGGGAACGGATGAGTTTGCCAAGGGAGAGAATTCTTCATGAGAAGTTATAAGAGTTACATGTGTGTCTTGAGGATTTTTAGTGATCTTGTAGAAAATTTCCTCAAACTGTGGTCTATGAAATAACAGCATCACTTGGAATCTTGCTAGAAATACAGTTGACCCTTGAACAACATGGGGGTTAGGGGTACCAACACCCCACAGAGTCAAAAATCTATATATAACTTTTAGGGGCACCTGGGTGGCTCAGTCGTTACGCGTCTGCCTTCAACTCAGGGCGTGATCCCCGTGTTCTGGGATCAAGCCCCACATCAGGCTCCTCCACTGGGAGCCTGCTTCTTCCTCTCCTACTCCCCTTGCTTGTGTTCCCTCTCTCACTGGCTGTCTCTCTCTGTGTTAAATAAATAAATAAAATCTTTTTTAAAAAATCTATAAATAACTTTTAACTCCTCCCAAACTTAACTAATTAATAGTGTACCATTGACTGGAAACCATACCAATTACATTAACAATCAATTAACAATTTATATGTTATATTTATTACATACTGTATCCTTACAATAAAGTAAGGTAGAGAAAAGAAAATGTTATTAAGGAAACGATGAAGAGAAAATACATTTACAGTACTATACTGTATTTATAAAAAAAAAAATCCATGTGTAAGTGGATCTGTGCATTTCAAACCCAGGTTGTTCAAAGGTCAACTGTACTGTCTCAAGACCCACTGCAGGCCTACTGACTCATAACGAGCATTTAGAAGATCACTTGATGATCAATATGTTTAGCTGTGAGAAGCACTTGAGTAAAAGAGAAGGGGTTGGCAAAGGAAACTGAAAAAGAAAAATGAAAGGAAAACCAGTGTTACGGAGGCCATTGTAAAAGAATGCAAGAAAAATGAAGTAGTAGTCAATCGTGTGCAATGCTGTTGGGAGGACCTGTAAGATGACAGAAAAAAGTGTGCATTAAATTTAACAGTATGGGGTTTGATAAGTGATATTAGCCAGGTAAGTTTTGATGGAGCAATGAAAGTAGAAGCAAAAAATTTAGTTAGTTGAAAAAGGAATGGAACGTGATGAAATGGCAATAACCACATGTAAACAACTCTTTGAAGAAGTTTGCCCTTGAAAGAGACAGGCTAGGTCAAGAAGTGAAGAGAATGAGAAGGTGATGGGAGAGTCAAAGTGGATGATATTAACGCACTGACACATGATGTCTGAATGTTACTGAGAATAATCAGTTATAAAAGAAAAAACTTGAAACTAACAAGAGGTGGACAAATTGAAGTTCAATATTAACAAAGGGAAAAAACGAGGACTTTGCCTTTGAGAGATGAGAAGTTTTCTTTCATTGTTAAAGGAATAAAGACGATGAGTATAAATGACCACAGGCCCAAAGATTTGGAGGATGGACACTCATCTATGGTTTCTAATATGAGAAAAGGTCATTTTCTAAAAATGAAAGTGGGAAGGGGGATCAAATATTTGAGAAAAGGGAATATTTTTATTCTTCCTAGATAAAAATGTTACTTTATTTAATTCATAACAACCATTCCAGATATGCCCTTTTATACCCCAATATTATAGATAACAGATTTCAGGTCAAGTAAATTAAAAGCTTGGATACAAACCTAGCAAATTTACTTCAGCTGCATTTCTTGTCAACTATTTCTTTTTTATGGAGAGAGAGAATTTATTTCAGAAATATAAGAGTATGGTGTGATGATGAATTTTAATGACAACTGTCAGCCAGATGGTATTACACTAGTAAAACACTGTCCTTGCACAAATGAAAAATGACTTAATTTCACTCAGACTCACTTTTTGTCTTCATACTGAATATACTATTATGGACCATTAAGAATGTATAGTAATAATTAATAATAGCAAAAATAATTAACCTTTATATAACAGTTCATAAAACATTTAGCATACTTTATTTTACTACATATTATCCCATAATATTTAATAATTGAGTATATTTTCTTACAAAAATCAGGTTTTTTAAAGATATTTTTGATGTTGGGTCAAGAAGTAAATGTTGATAGGATAGTTTCTCTCTCATAGCATTGTTTGAAGGTCAAATTAGATAAAATAGATGAAAGCATGTTATTCAAAGGAAAAGCTTAAAACTTCATTACTAAGGATGAAAAAAGAAAAAAGAAAGTTCAAGGAATGAATGTCATTGCAATTTTTAAAACTATGAGCATAGTCCTGACTTGTCATTCAATAGATTTTGATGAAAGTTATCATTTATGGTTGATATCAACTACTGTACTTGACCATAAATCAATGAAATGTAAGTGTCCATTTTTTATAAGCATACTTTTGAGATGACTAGGATAGTATGACTCTGACACAAGTCTATGAAATAAGAAACTTCCATAGGAAACTATTAAGTACACTAGAAAAACAGTATGTTCTAAAAAACCTTACAAAATGCTCAGAAGATTACTCTACACAGCCCTTTGCAAATGTTGCCAGGACAGTAGAAGATTTGAGAGATATCACCATAGGGTTTGGTAACAGCCAGAGGACAACTGAGAAATAATCAGCATGCCAAGATGTAAGAGGAAATCACAACAGCCCAGAGCGATGACACAAAGGATAAAAGGGTCAGGCACCTAAAAAACAAACAGTGACTGCCAACTTTGTAAGAAGTATCCTATGGGCCTAGGGCAATAAAAACAAATGAGCAAACAAACAATTCATCTTTGTCAAGAGGCCAAACCATATACTCAGTAAAACAGGCTCTGGCCAAATCTGGCCAAAGACTATCTCTTGGGAGGTTTGATGATTCTGGCCTATGAAATAATACAACAAACTAACAAGAGAAGTAGGAAGCTGCTAAAAATACAAATGATTAAAATTCAGCAGGATAAAATACACCCATTCCATCCAAAAAGTTTAACTTCCTTTTACTTTTACACTGTACCTTAGGATAAAGCTAACTTTTATTTTTAAATACAGATTTTCTTTTTTATAAATGTGTGGTGAATCCTAATGTGGATAACGCTATACAGGCATCATTCTAAATGGGATGTCATTTGCCGAGGATATCAGAATCTAGATGTAATTGCCAAATGGTCTAACTTAAAAAGTTTTTTTTTTTTTTTAATTTTAAGGGTTAAGGTTTTAATAAAAAAAAACAAAAACACAAAATACTTGTTGAAAGTCACTAAACTCATACTAAAGAATAAAGTCTATATAGTTTTAGTAAACAGGAAACTGAAAGACAAGTTTATATAAAATGCAAATAACATAAAGACTGCATCTCTGTAGAGTTAGTTTCAAATTTTTCTTCAGTAAATATTGCTCAAAACACTACTAAACAATACTAAGGGAAATATCTGTTTAGATCTTTCCTGTCTAGACCTTATTATATACTAGATTCTTGTTCAATCAATATTGATGATCTTTTTGTATTTTTTTGTATTCATTTAATCTTTCTTCTTTATGCTAATCACTGCTAAAATGATCCCTTCTTTCCATTTATAGTGAAAACAATAATAAATGAAAATAAATGCCATCAATATTTTTTCTCATTATTGAAATTTTAAAGTTCAAAATTTTCTTCCATTTTCATACAGCACATCCGGATAATATTTTTCTATTGACAAAGCAAAGGTCTCTTCAGTACTACCACTTCTCCAGTGCCTAAGTTTCAAGAATACTGATGTTTACCATAGTAGTACTAGAAAATGGCTTCTTCTATCCACTTTTTACACTACTGGCAAATGAAAGTTCATAGATCAACTGGATTTTCAGAGGGAAAAGAATCCCTTTTAATTTGAAAACCACTTGCCAAAGTGTCTCCATTACTGAAAAACAAGTAACTCTATAAAACTTCCTGTGTTTCACAACTCATGTCCACTTAAATAGGGCTAAAAATAATTTTAACTTAAAACAAAAATATGTCAATAAAATCTTTTCTATGGAAAACTATAAATACCCAGATGGAAAATGTCAATAATCACAGTATCAGAACTTTGAGTCAAGAAAATTCACTAAATGGCCTGACAGCTAATTACTACTATGCAAAATACCAATAAGCATACCAAGCACCTGCATTTATTTCCAAGTTTGCACCATTCCATGGTTTAATACAGATTTACAAAGTATACTATTTATCTCTTCATTTACCATTTTTAGTAATTTTATTTTGTATTGAGTAGGAAAGCAAATATACATAGAATAAAACAAAAATATGTTGGAATATCCAACAAGTATAGTATTTATTAATGAAATCTTCATAGGAATTGGTACACCTCTAAGAAGACCAGAAGGTGTGTAAAAGTTATATAATTATTATATTTTTATACATGGTCAGAATACATTTTAATATTGGGCACTAATTTTTAAAATAATAAAAGAGGAGCACCTGGAGGGCTCAGTTGGTTAAACATCAGACTTATTTTGGCCCAGGTTATGATCTCAGGATCGTGAAATCGAGCCCATGTCGGTCAACTAAAGTTATAGATAGAGATTTACATAAATTCATACACAGTGTAAGGAAATCCACAGAACAAACTACAAAACTACAAAAATTTTATGCCATTAATAGTGATACAAAAATAAATCACATTAGCACACTTTCTTTGTTCTTTTCATAAATCGAAATTTTAAAATGTTTGATTCTTTGAAAAAATTTACTTTAATAAATAAACATGTTTGTTAATGAGTCCTCTATCTCTTCAAAATAAGTCAGAAAGCTTCAATTAAAGTATCAATAGAGTACTAAAAATTTCAACATGAAATGTTTTAAAATTTTTTTTCAAGATTTTATTTATTTGAGAGACATCACAAGCAGGGGGAGAGGCAGAGACAGAAGGAGAATCTGACTCCCCAGTGAGCAGGGAGCTGATGCCAGATGATCCCAGGACCCTGGGGTCATGACCTGAGCCAAAGGCAGACTTTTAACTGACTGAGCCACCCAGGCACCCCAACATGAAAATTAGGAAATTGCCATTACTTGCCGGGGACGGGGGCGGGGGGGGGAAGCTTACAAACTGAAGCTAAACAAAATATAAGACTAAATTTTATAATTCTAAAACTTAATCTTGGAATATATTGACCTATGGTTAGAATATCTTGGTGAGACCATTTATATTCTTTATCATAATGAAATGAAATTGAGAATACCTATTCCTTTTGAGATATCTCAATATGGGAACATACTTGAAAGAATTATAAAGACAAGATTGTTATGGTTTCTTTCATGTAAAAAAATAGTTGTCAGAGAAAGCTACTTTGAATGGAGGCAAAAAAAAAAAGTAATCTGGAGGCAAAAAAATAATCTATTAAAATACTTGAGTGGAAATAATTGCACATTTTATTTGTGATCTTTAAACATCATCCATTTATCAGGACTGGCTTTGAACTTACCAGTACCTTAGCATCTGTAGAAAGTTTTTCTCTTTTAAAATATTATTGTCTGGGTCCCTGCTATAGACTAGAACAGCTACAAGCCACATGGGCCCCTAACATGCAAAGTGTGGCTAATACAAATTGAGATATCCTGTAAGTATAAAATACACTGGATTGTGAAGACTAATATGAAAAAAATTATTCATCTTTAGAGATCATATATTAAAATTATAATATTTTGGACATGCTAAATAAAATAAACTATCAAAAAATTTTACCTGTTTCTTTGCACTTCTTAAAATGTGACTACTAGAAAATTTAAAATTGCATTTTTGGTTCACATTTGTGACTCACATTACATTTCTATTGCATAGCAGTGCTCTAAGTCCAGAAAAGAGTCAACTGAAGGAACGATTTAAAATATATTAACTATAAGTCTGACATTTAAAAGTTATAATTGAATTTATTTTATAATATAAAAACAAAACCACTATGTTTAAAAAAACTTTTGATAAATACCAGTGATATATTAGAGAATAAATACAAATAAATTAGGCAAATAAATCAATCTAAATTAAATAAATAAAGAGTAGGCAAATATGTTCCAAGAATACATATTTTGTATTTGTGATTTTTAATGTCCACAAAATCAATAGAAAGAAGTGAGATAATAGGTATTAAATATATCCATGGGAAGATGAAGAACTTAAAACAGTTTTACTTCTGGAAGCTAAGGTCTCCTAGCTTATGAAGGATTCTGAAGAAAAAAACACTGCCAAATGATGCCTGGAGCTACGGATGCCTGTCTTAAAAACAAGGCATAAAAATACCAAAGTGTCTCCTAGTAACTTAACTGCATCCCAGAATAAATCTCAAGAATACATACAGACGTGGAAAAAAAACCAACTTCAATACCCAGTAACGTAAAATTTCAAATCTGTCACCCAATCAAAATTTAAAGCATACAATGAAACAGGAAAATATGATCCATAATCAACCAACTGAAATCAATCCAGAACCAACATAGATGTTAGAATTTGTAGACAAATATGTACAGTTAAGTTGTTGTTTTAACTGTATTCCATATGTTGAAAAATTTAGAGACATGTTAGATAAGAAAAAGACACAATCAGAATTCTAAATATCGAAATATGATATACAAGAAGGAAAATGCATTTGGTGGAATTTGTGGAACTTAGATATTGCAGAAGAAAAGATTAGTAAGATTATTGAACCTGAAGATAGCAATAGCATCCATTCAATATGAAACACAGAAAGAAAATATAAAAATGGTCTAATATTGGCATCATTGAAGCCCCTGAAGATGGAGGGTGAGCCATAGGGACAGAAAAAATATTTAAAGAAATAATGCCCCAATATTTCAAATATGATGAAAAGTATAAACCTACAGATTCAAAGAGTTCAGTGAACTCCAGAACTACACCATATCACAACATATTAAAATATTGAAAACCAATGATTAAAATCTTAAATGCAATCAGAAAATAATGAAGTGTAATGCAGTGAGGAACAAAATTAAAGATAACAAGAGATTTTTCATCAGAAATAGTGCAAGCAACTTGCTGTGATGAGCACCAGGTGCTGTATAGAAGTGTTGAATCACTATATTGTATACCGGAAACTAATATTACACTGTATATTAACTAACTGGAATTTGAATAAAAACTTAAAAAAAAAGAAAATATTCTTTTTCTCTCAGTAGTGACGAGAACTCAAGAAAGAAATGAACATTGTAAAAAATATAACTATTTTCTGCCTATATAGTTTTTAAGTTTGTAATAAAATATAGCATCTTTTAGAAAAAGAAGAAGAAGAAGAAATAGTGTAAGCAAGTAAACAGTGGAGTAACATCTCTAAAATACCAAAACCAAACACAATTGGAGCAACAGTCTTTTCAGTAAATGGTGTTGGGAAAATGGGATATTCACATGCTAGAGAATGAAACTGGATCCCTACCTTACACCACTCACAAAAATTAACTCGAAATAGATTAGAGATGTAAATATAACATGTGAAACCATAAAACTCCTAGAAGAAAACAGAGAAAAAGCCCCTTGACATTGTTCTTGCAAATGATATTTTTGGATATGACACCAAAAGCTGAGATATCAAGATCAAAATTAAACAAACAAGACTACATCAAAATGAAGTTCTGCACATCAAAGGAAACAATCAACAAAATAAAAAGGCAACCTACAAAATGTTTGCAAGCCATGCATCTGATCGATTATTAATATCTAAAATATATAAGGGCATCATATAACTCATTAGCTAAAACAGGTTTTTTATTTAAAAATGAGCAGAGGATCTGAATAGACATTTTCCCAAAGAAGTCTTACAGATGGCCAACAAGTACATTAATCACCAGGAAAATGCAAATCAAAACCACAGTAAGATATCACCTTAAACCTGTTAGGATGGCTTTTACCCAGAAAACAACAGATAACAAGTGTTGGAAAGAATGTGGAGAAAAGGGAAACTCTGTACATGGATAGTAGGAAAGTAAATTGGTACAGCCATTATGGAAAGTAATATGGAGGTTCCTCAAAAAATTAAAAATAGAACTATTATATGATCCACCAATTACACTTCTGTGTATATATCTGAAGGAAATGAAATTAGTATCTAGAGATATCTGCACTCCCATGTTCATTGTAACATTATTCACAATGGCCAAGATGTATATATGGAAACAACCTAAGTATCTGTGGATGAATGAATGAATAAAAAAGATGTTTTATATAGAGAGATATATAAATATAGATATTATTATAATAGAAAATATAATAGATATAATTACAATTAGTATAATATATAATGTATATTTTTATAAATGGATATATATGATTAAGGTGATAGATAACTGATATATAGATGATTGACAGATAGATATGTAGATATAGACACACTGAAATATTTAGCCATGAAAATGAAGGAAATCTTATCATTTGCAACAACATGGATGAACTCAGATGAATTATGTGAAATAAAATTAGTCGGCCTTAGAAAGACAAATACTGCATGTTCTCACTTATATGTGGAGTCTTTAAAAAAGTCAAACTCAAAAACAGAGATTAGAATGGTTGTTTTCAGGAGCTGGGGGATGGAAAGATGGGGAGATGCTGGTCAAATGGTACAAGCTTCATTTATGCTATGAATAAAGTCTGGAGATATAATATACAGTATGCAGCATGGTGATTATAGCTAGGTACTTGAAATTCACTAAAAGAGTGAACATTAAGCATTCTCAACACACACACACACAAAGAGGTAACAATGTGAGGTGATGAATGTTAATTAACCTGATTGTGCTAACCATTTCACAAAGTACACATATGTCAAATCATCACAAATATACAATTTTTCTTGTTAATTATCTCAATAAAACTGAAAAAAATAAATGATAGATGATAGATGGATAGGTAGATGATGATGATACATGATAGATGATAGATAAGATGATAGATAGATAGATAGATAGATAGATAGATAGATAGGTAGATAGATAGATAGAAAGAACACCAAAAACAGGAGGTGGAGAAAGCACCGTGGGTTTTCAGCTCTCAGAGTCAGATGGGGCCGGAGAACTGAAAGAAGTTCTGTGAGTCATTCTGGGCCTTCACAGACTATACTCCAGCTACACTCCTCAAAATGAGAACCATGCAGAATGACAGAAGGAGAGAGAGACAGAAAGACAGAGATCACCTGAGTTGCAGAAAGCCAAGAGCACTTTCCTTCAGGCCAAAAAGGACAATCAGACTGCAAAGTAAGAGAGGAAGGGAAGGGGGGGAGGGGAGGAGAGGAAAGAAGAAGAGGAGAGGAGAGCGAAATGGACAAAAAATAGAATGAAGTATGCACTAAATTCAATTCACAATGAAATCAACCTCTTATCACATCACAGTGTGCCCTGCTTTTGACATATGATATTCATCCTTATGTGAGTCTTTATTGCTCTATTAACTTGTACTTTTTTATGGATTAAACAGTTCTCTTCATATTTATATTTCATTAGTACTTTTTGAAACTGACATGACTAAATAGGCATATTTATGTCTTGGCGTTAAACACCTGTTCTTTAGTGGATTGTTGTATAACAAATAAATTAGGGATGTTAAAAACATCTATTCATTTTAGAAAGTACATTTTCTGTATATCTATTTCACTGGAGAATATTTTTTTCTCTTTATGTTTCTCAGTTTCCATCACTCATCTTTGAATGTCTTTAAATATGTTTTTCAAATCCCGTTCTATTGTGCAACTTTTCTCTGTGGCAGTCTCCTGTCTGCAAAGGTCATTTACTATCAAGTTTACTGTATATGCTTAATTTTATATTGTGCAATAAATCTTCAACAGCCCCTACATGTGACAAGTCTGAAGGTTCAATCAGAGGTTGGATGTATCAATGTTTAATGCATTTCTCAATAAAAAATTAGCACATGTCTTCAACTAAAATAAATGTTCTTGTTTTATGTGCTCTGTTTTACAAGACTATTAAAATGGTTTTTTATTATAGTTTTAGTATTCAGATAGGGATAGTATCAAATTGAACTGCTCAGTTAACAAAGTAAAATACACTGTGAAACATGACTACATTAAATCTGAAAAATTTTAAAAATACAGGTGATCAAGTATATGGAGACAACATAAAACAAATTATATTTGATCTATATGAAATAATAAAATGTTTTCATATTTGAGAAAAAAATGTTTATGTATTAAGAATTGAAAAATTTAGCTTGCTTTTTTTTATTTTAGACATGAATATGACTCAAAATATTTTATTTGGAATAGCAAGTAGTATATGAACAATGATAACACCAAAACCACTGAATTATTTTCTAAATTATCAATACCTGAGAACTTACTCTAGGGTGTAGGTCTTGATTAACAACTTAAGTTTTTTTCCATTTCAATCGTGGGACAGTCTGAAAGCTAAAGTAAATAAATGATTCAAAGAACTCTAATATGTACAATAAAAAGTAGCTTATTCACATTAATGTATGTATATGTGTGTATATATCATAATTAAATACCAAAAGAAATATTTTATATACATATATGTATCGTTTTCAAAGCAAAATACTTTGCAGTACAAAATCTCATTAATTCTTCCCATAAATTATTTTAATATAGAGATTCTGAGGCCAAAACCATGTTACTGATCTGAAATAGAAATCAACATAGCAACATATGCACATTAAAATTGATATAATTTTAAGATTCTCCATGGTCATTTGGAGGGAAAATATAAGCCATCTTGCTGATAGAATCAAGGGCTCTTATATTCATCATTTAAACCAATGCAATTTCTAATGGTTTTACTTGTGCTGTGGTGAATTTACTATAAATCCCACCAGTGTGACAGATTCAATCAGTCCATTTGTTGGAATGACAGGTCATATTTGCAGCAGAATGATCCAGCACCAAATATTTCAAAATCACTAAAGATATTAAAAATGACAAAGAATGCAAAGAGCAAGAAAATAGCAGTCAGTACAACACAATTTCAGAAATAAAAAGCCATTTAGATAACTGCAAAATTACCTGTAACTTGCTGCTGAAAACAAATTGCTATCAAATCTTATATTAAGAATACTTTGCACTTTAATTAGCTTCTACTGAGTTTGACAATATTCTCTTTGGTACAACATTTCTGCATCATAATTTCCATTGAGAAGCAGTGAAGTATGCCAAAAACAACAGTAGATTCTGGGAAGCACTGGCTCCTAGACCCAGCTCTGTGACCTTGGGCAAATCTTTTAATATCCCCAGGCCCTGATTTCTTCAGTTGGAACATACACAAACATGTGCAGTCCCATTATGGCACAGTTCGGGGGTTAAAAATCAGATTTTAAAAAATCATCACCATATAAATAGGTACTAAAAACTGTAAAGCAACAGACACTTGAAAGATACTATTATTTTCATAATTTTGTGTTAAGAAATTTGTTTAAATGAAAATTTCCCTGATTAATCCTTAACATTAATTTATCTTATTACTGCTTTGGAAATTACGTGTTGTTCTTTCTGCACAGAAATTAGTTTTCTTCTTTTCACAGCAATTCTTTTTCTATACATTTTTTGACTGTCCCATTTTCATATTAATATATCTGATAAGTAAGATTAAATAAAAGGTCAAAAAATTGCATTATAAGCTAATTTACTGAAGTTGATTTCTAATTTCTTTTTTAAATAGTACTATGACTATTAATCAAACTACGTTCCATAAGAAGGTTATAGAAAATGAAATACAGTTTTAACTAAGATATGGGGAATAGTCATTAGTCTCAATCTGGAGGCTGAAATATTTCTCACTGAAATATTTGGAAGTCCCACAAAATTAAAATTTTCTCCATTTTCTTTTAAAGGTCAAAGATTTTGCCAACATATTTACCCTGACCAACGGAACTTAATGCAAGTTTTCTATAGTTAATCACTAAACTGTTGACTGTAACTTTTATACACACACACAAACACACACACTAATTCTGCATAGCTATCATCCTGATGAGTCTCTAAAAGTTTGCTCCATATTTATTCATATTCAAACAGTATACTGCCAATGAAAATAGACAATAGACAGATGATGACAGATAGATGATAGATAGATGATAGATAGATGATAGATAGATGATAGATAGATAGATAGATAGATAGATAGATAGATAGATAGATGATAGACAGAAGTAAGGGTTCAGTGATACACTGCATGTGCCCTTGGGCATATTATTTAATCTATTTATTTCTTGGGGCTTCAGGTTCAAAGAGGATAGTAGTACCTAATTAACAACATTGTGAAGATTAAATGAGGTAATATCTAGACTACTGTACTGCACCTGACTCATAGTAAGCACCTACCTAGTAACTGCTGTATATTTATGATATTATTTATCATTACTATTCCAGAACAAATTTTAATACTTAGCATTCTCCTATATCACAATTTGTAGGTTCACATCACATTAAATTCCTACACATGGCTACTATATGACTGCATCATAGATTTTTCTAAACAGTATCATATTTGGGGACATATGTTTTCTTGCAAGTTTTTGTTATTTTTAAAAAGTCACTATAATGGTATGGAAAGAAAATATGTTTAGTAGGACTACATCTATAGTGAAACAAACTATGGAGAAATAAAAATTCTTATTTTTAATGATGTAAAACATCACTAACCATTAATATATGGAACATTGACACAATTCATTCTTAATCAGTTTCTAATTAGAGAGCATATTATTACATCTAATTACTATGTAAACTGACAATTCTAGAGTCTATTACCTTCATATATAATTTTAATTTTTAACAATGCATTATGAGAGTTATGCTTGAATATCTGGCTGACTTAAATTAGTAGCAAACATAATTTTAGAACTAATGACTAAAATATTCTGACTTAGGTATTTTGTAATGTTACCCTTTAATCCAAATGTGAAGTTAAAATTTATAAAACTTTAAAATATATTTAATGTCTCATCATTTCCTTTGTTTTGCTTAACAATAAAAATATTAACATATAATATATAAGATAACATTAAATATAATAATAATAATAAAACCTTGAATAGCAGGAAACACTTCCACAGATTTAAAAAATTATATGCAAATTAGATATTTGTTCATCAAGCACTTTATCTCTCACCCAATGGTATATATCCATTTGCTAAAAGTTAGGGTTTCTCTATAAAAGAGTTTTTGAAAAGAGATTTGATAGCTAATCTGAGTTATGTTAAAATGTTACAGACATAAATGGAAATATAAAATAATACGAATACCACTTAGAAAGAGAGGGTGAAGGTCGTCAATGAAATGCTGACCAAAGCTAGCATAGAGGTGATTTAGATATAGGGCTGTGATGACATTTCATGAGGGGAGGACAAGTTTTAGATATAAAAAAGAATTTAAGTAAATAAGAAGTATCTATCTAAGCCCAGAGAAACGACTAAGGAATGACTAAACCTCACATCAGTTTGTTACCATTGATTAAGAAATCATATCAGCTATTGGTCACTTGCTCCCCGAGTTGGTCCTGCCCAGTGCAGTATACTACTGGCCAGGTTTGCCCTCACAGAAAAGCAAATGTGTGCAAAGCTTCCAGATTATGCTGCTCATTTCTTCTCATTTCACTAATAAGAGACTTGAGCCTGAAAAATCCAGCACACTGCTGGCTAGCTGCTAAATTGGAACTGGATTTCAGGTTTCTCCTTTCTTCCATGTGACAATAATTTCTACCACCTACACATTTTTAATTCATACAAAAAACCTTCCAATCTAGCATTTGAACTTGACTTTAGCATTCGAACTTGACTTTGGCTTTTGACACCTGGGTTCAATAATTTATATCTCCTAAAGTCGACCTAGCTCTTTTTATATATGCTTTAAGTGTTGCTCATCTTGTATTGTAGAACCAAAATGCCTTCACATGTCATTTAATCCAACCCCATATTTATGCTGATAAGGGAACTGAAACAGGTTAAATTAAGTGATTTCTGAAAGCCAGCACCAAAGTTAGGGAGAAAGCAAGACTGGGACGTCTATAATCCTATAATGCTAAAATGTTCAGGAGAACTAACCCTGTGTTCCCTGGCTGTCATCTGGAAGGAGCCTTGGTTTCTCCTTTTTCCTGGTACTGGCTGCCATTTCTCAATCCACCCAGGGCAATTGTAAATTCCAGCCAAACTGTGTTTGAACAGTGATTCACATTGCATCTATAACATCGATTTGCATAGACATTATGTCTTTGTATTGTATATAAAATGTATTTATGTGCATATATATATCTATACCACATATAAGGAATACAGAATATATTGTCTTATTATAAATAAAAACTCCAACATTTCAAGCCTCACTGGATAATCATTCAATTGATGCCATGAAGATTTTTCCTTAAAGTATTTCAAAGTTCTGCTTTCCTCTTTACATCCTCACAACTGCGATTAAATGACAAAAATAAAACAAACCTCACTTTCTCAGCAGTTTCAACAAAATTCTGAGTTTGAGCCTCTGGCTCTGATTGGCTTGGTTTAATCATAAGCATTTGTCTTTTTCTAAATAAATCGTCTCATTCTGAAGAATCAAAGGCTCTAAGTGGTCAAGCCTGATTCACAAATCAGGTATATATATTTGTTATGAGAACTAATGAAGTCAATTTCACCTCATGGAATAAGAACAAAGGAGGACAGTGCTCCAAGAAAAACTTGGAAGAGTATTATCAGAATCAGGCAGAACATCAAATATGCACTACTCAATAGATAGCTGTTATATTGCCCGTATGGTAATTTACTTTAAAAAAAAAAAAAAAACCTGAGTAAAAAAGTGTGATGTATCCATCTGTGTATAAGCTAACTCTAATCTTAAATCCACATACTATTAATTAGCAGGTACTTTAAACAGGATACGATACACTCCAGAGATTGTTATTTATATCTTTAACTATTATTACAAAAATTTTCACCAGATTTTGATTAACTTAAGAGATATTAGAAATAACTCTCATTGATGAAACCTTTGCACAAGACAGATGACTAGTGATAAAAGTTATCAGTTCCCTTGACAGTGTATAAATAGGTCTAAGGATCCTCCAAATGTCACAGTTTATCAGTTTTAGTATAACTCAAGAACTGTAACTATAGTGTCCCATGTTCCTCCATTTCATAGAATGAGCAATGTTCTGAACCATTAAAATACTGGTTGCTTTTGATGCAGTGAGATTTTCATGTACGATGCTAATAGCAGGACGAAGCTCCAAGTGAGTAAGGGACCACTGAGTTTCATTTAGGTGTCAAGTTTTTGATGATGGTAATCATTAATTTAGCAAAATAACATCTTAATGTTTTTAAATCATTAGTATAAATGTTCAGAATATAATTGTATCTAACTCAACTGAAACTTAGGAATTCATAACCAAATACATGAATTGAGGCACCTAATTACACTACCAAGAGCAATATGAAAGTGTTTTACTATAACTTGATGCTGCAAATACTGAGAAGCAGTAATGTATTTTTTTGTTTTTGATCAAGATATCAATTTGAATTTCAAATGATGTTGATTTTTTTAAATATAAACCATAAATTTTTTAGTTACAAAGTTTCTTTGTTGTGATGAGGACTTTTAAAATTTGCTCTCTTAGCAACTTCTAAATACACAATACAGTACTATTGACTATATGTAATCACCATGCTGCACAGTAATTATATCCTCATGACTTAATTATTTTATAACTGGAATTGTGTACCTTTTGATCTCCTTTACCCATTTTGTCCATCTCCCCTCTTACTCCTTCTGGCAACCATTAATCTGTTCTTTTATGTCTATGGCTTGGTTATTTTTTTTCTGCAAGATTCTACATATCAGTGAGATCATAACAGTACTTGTCCTTCTCTGTCTGACTTATTTCACTTAGCATAATGCCCTCCAAATCCATCCATGCTCTTGCCAGTGGTAAGATTTTCTTCATTTTTATAGCTAAAGAGTACGTGTGTGTGTGTGTGTGTGTGTGTGTGTTGTGTGTGTGTGTGTGTGTGTGTGTGTGTGCGCGCGCGTCATATTTAATGCTGCAGTGAACATGAGCATACCTATATATTTTCGAATTAGTATTGTCATTTTCTCTGGGTAAATACCCAAAAGTAGAATTGCTGGGTCATATGGTAATTCTATTTTTAATTTTTTGAAGAACCTACATACTGTTTTTCCATAGTGGATGTACTAATTTACATTCCCACCAACAGTGCACAAGGGTTCTCTTTTCCCCACATCCTTGCCAATTGTTATTACTTGTCTTTTTGATACCAGCCATTCTGACAGATGTGATATCTCACTGTGGATTTGATTTGACTTTCCCTGATAATTACTGAAGTTGAACATCTTTTTATGTGACCACTGGCCATCTTTGGAAAATTCTCTATTCAGATTCTCTGCCCAGTTTTTAATGATTTTGTTTGTTATTCAGTTGTATTTCTTCTTTGTGTATCTTGGATAATTTCTTATTGGATATATGATTTTCAAATATTTTCTCCCATTCGTTTGGTTGCTTTTTCAATGGTGTAAAATCTAAAGTGATGTTTCATGTCTATATCCATCAGTCTATAGCAATTGAAAAGTTAAGGAGCCTTAACCCATTTGAAACATTGGTACGTGAACCTGTTGGAAATTGTGGTCTTTATCTTGCTTCATTCCTGTAAGGGAAACTAGTTCTACTTATTTGAATAGGTACATGTTCTTAATGTAAATTATTTAATATAATCAAATACATTGATTATAAATATTAAACATGTTTTATGTTATTATTATTTTATTAGGAACTTTGAGAATATATTATTATGCCTCAAAAGAAGCATAAACCACAGAAAATGGTAAAAAGTAAAGCATTTTATTTTTTTGTTTGTTTGTTATATGAGTCCTAGAGTTTCTCATTTTTAAATGCACTTCAAAAAAAAAAAAAAAAAAGAAAATAACACTGATTATCATGTACTTGTCATGTATACATGCTTTGTATTGACCAGTAAGTGGAGAAATATATCTCATATTTACATTTAAACTTTGATATGTGAAACACAAAGTTAACATGTATTAATTCATAGTTTATCCATTTATTTATTGCTTCTACAAGTAATACTTCAAAGAAAAGGATTTCAGGCAAGTTTGAGGCTATATTTTTATATTACACTAATAATATATTTTTATGATATATAATTAACATATAACATTATGTTAGTTTCAGGTAATAACAAAATGATTAAATAAATGTATATATTGCAAAACGATCACCACAATGAGTCTAGTTAACATTCAACACCACACATAGTCACAAATTTTTTTCTTGTTATTGATAAATTTTAAGATCTAACTTTCATATTTATCAATAGTTACTCTGAATGTAGATGGACCGAATGTTCCAATCAAAAGACATAGATCATCAGAATGGATAAAAAAACAAGACTCATTTATATGTTGCTATAAGAGACTCACTTTAGACCTAAAGACGCTTGCAGATTGAAAGTGAGAGTATGGAGAACCATTTATCATGCAAATAGACATCAAAAGAAAGCCAGAGTAACAATATTTATGTAAGACAAACTAGATTTTAAACCAAGAACTGTAACAAGAGAGAAAGGTCACTATATCAAAATAAAGGGGGCTATTCAACAAGAAGATCTAACAGTTATAAATATTTATGTCTCCAACTTGGGGGCAGCCAAATATATAGAAAACAATTTATAACAAACATAAACAAACTCATTGATAATAATAGAATAACAGTAGGGTTATGGACAGATCATCTAAGCAGAAAATCAACAAGGAAACAATGGTTTTGAATGACACACTGGATCAGACAGACTTAACAACTATATTCAGAACACTCCATCCTGAAAATACACATTCTTTTCGAGTGCATCTGAGACATTCTCCAGAATAGATTGCATACTAGGTCACAAATTAGGCCTCAGCCACCACAAAAAGACTGAGTTCATACTAGTTCATATTTTCAGACCACAGTGCTATGAAACTTGAAGTCAATCACAAGAAAAAATTTTGGAAAGACCACAAGTATATGGAGGTTAAAAAACATCCTACTAAAGAATGAATGGGTCAACCAGGAAGTTAAAGAAGAAATAAAAAACACATGGAAACAAATGAAAATGAAAACAGGATGGTCCAAAACCATTGCGATGCTGCAAAAGTGGTCATAAGAGGGAAGTATATAACAAAGCAAGCCTACCTCAAACAGCAAGAAAATTCTCAAATACACAACCTAGCCTTCTAACTAAAGGAGCTAGAAAAAGAAAAACAAATGAAGCTTAAGGCCCACAGAAAAAGGGAAATAATAAAGATTAGAGCAGAAATAAATGATATAAAACCAACAACAACAAAAAGTATAACAGATTATTGAAACAAGGATCTGGTTCGTTGAAAGAATTAACAGAATCGATAAACCCCTAGCCAAACTTATCAAAAAGAAAAGAGAAAGAACCCAAATAAGTAAAATCACGAATGAGAGAGGAGAGATCACAACCAACACCAGAGTAATACAAATAATTATAAGAGAATATTATGAAAAATTATATGCCACTAAATTAAGCTATCTGGAAGAAATGGGTAAATTCCTAGGGATATATAAACTACTAAAACTGAAACAGAAAGAAATAGAAAATTTGAAATTTGAACAGACCCATGACCAACAAAGAAACTGATCAGTAATCAAAAATCTCCCAACAAGAGTCCAGGGCCGGATGCCTTTCTGGGGAAATTTACCAAACATTGAAAGAAATATTAATACCTATTCTTCTGAAGCTGGTCCACAAAATAGAAATAGAAGGAAAATGGCAAGAGTTCTTTCTTTTTTATGGCTGAGTATTATTCCATTGTGTGTGTGTGTGTGTGTGTGTGTGTGTGTGTGTGTGTGTGTGTATAAAACACATCTTCTTTATCAGTTCAGCAGTTGATGGCCATTTGAGCTGTTTCCATAACGTGGCTATTGCTGATAATGCTGTTACTATCAACACTGGCATGCATGCAGCCCTTTGAATTAGTATTTTTGTACCCTTTGGGTAAAAATCTAGTAAAAATACAATTGCTCGGTCTTAGGGTAGTTCTATCTTTAACTTTTTAAGGAACCTCTCCATACTATTTTCCAGAGTGGCTGTACCAGTTCACATTCTGACCAACAATGCAAGAGGGTTCCCCCTCCTCTACATCTTTGGCAACACCTGTTGTTTCTTGTTTTGTTGATTTTAGCCATTCTGACAGGTGTGAGGTGATAGCTCATTGTAGTTTTGAATTATATTTCCCTGATGATGAGTAAGGTTGAGCACCTTTCTATGTGTCTGTTAGACATCTGTATGTCTTCTTTGGAAAAACGTCTACTCATGACTTCTCCATTTCTTAATTGGATCATTTGTTTTTCAGGTGTTGAGTTTGATAAATCCTTTATAGATTTTGGACACTAACCTTTTATCAGATATGTCATTTGCAAATATCTTCCCCAATTCCATAGGTTCCCTTTTAGTTTTGTTGATTGTTTCCTTCCCTGTACAGAAGCTTTTTATTTTGATTAAGTCTCAATAGTTTATTTCTCCTTTTGTTTCCCTTGCCTCCAGAGATGATCTAGAAAGAAGTTGCTATGGCCAATGTCAAAGAGGTTACTGCCTGTGTTCTCCTCTAGAATTTTGATGGTTTCCTTTCTCACATTTAGGTCTTTCACCCATATTGAATTTATTTTTGTGTTTGGTTTAAGAAAGTGGTCCAGTTTCATTCTTTTGCATGTTGCTATCCAGTTTTCTCAACACCATTTATTGAAGAGACTGTCTCCCGGTTTTTTTTTTTCCTGCTTTGTCAAAGATTAGTTGACCATTTAGTTGTGGGTCCATTTCTGGGTTTTCTATTCTGTTCCACTGATCTATGTATCTGTTTTTCTGCCAGTACCATAATGTTTTGATTACTACAGCTTTCTAATATAAATTGAAGTCTAGAATTGTGATGCCTCCAGCTTTGCTTTTCTTTTTCAAGATTGCTTTGGCTATTCGGGGTCTTTTGTGGTTCCATATAAATTTTAGAATTGTTCTAATTCTGTGAAATATGCTGTTGGTATTCTGATAGGGATTACATTAGATTTGTAGATTGCTTTGTGTATTATCAACATTTTAATAATATTTGTTCTTCTAATCCATGAGCATGGAATGTTTTTCCATTTCTTTGTGTTAGCTTCAACTTCTTTCCTCAGTGTTTTATACTATTTAGAGTACCTCTTTGGTTGTTATTCCTAGGTATCTTACTGTTTTTGGTATAATTGTAGATGGGATTGATTCTTTAATTTCTCTTTCTGCTGCTTCATTACTGGTGTATGGAAATGCAGTAGATTTCCGTATGTTGATTTTTTATCCTGCTACTTGGACCTAGGCCAAACTACCAACATTGAAGAAGTCAGCAAGAACAAGAAAATCCCATGTGAAGAGACTAAAGAAAGTGAACTTTTGCCTAGGAAACTCTTTGCCTGACCAATCATTGAAGTACAAATCTAGCCCTGTTTGTCAGCACCAATGAGGTCTTCTTTAAAGCAACTTACCTAATCTTCCTTTTTTTTCCCCATGAAAACCCTGAGTCCACTTCCTGCAATCAGGACACTAATTTGGGTTTCTACCTAAATCTGTGTAGAGCAGATTGCAATCTTTTGAGCCCAAATAAATACTGCCTCTTGAATTGGTTTCATGTTTTTAAGTTGACAGATAAACAAAATGTTCTATAGCCATACTATAGTCAGCTATAAAAAAGAATGAAGTACTGATATATGCTACAACCTGGATGGAGCTTGAAAACATTATATTAGGTGAAAGAAAGAAGTACAAAAACTATGTATTGTATGATTCCACCTATATGAAATATCCAGAATTGTTAAAGCCCTAGAGACAGAAAGCAGGTTAGTGATTTCCAGAAGCTGAGGATAAAGGAGCAACAGGCAATGACTACTAATGGGTACAGGTTTCTTTTGGGTGTAACTAAAATATTCTGGAATTAGATAGTGGTGATGATTGTACGACAATATACTAACACCCACCAAATTGTAATTTAAGAGGATGAATTTTATGGTATGTGATTTAATCTTAATAAAAAATAAACTTTATAGTCTTTAACTCTCTTTTTTTGTATCTTCTTATTAACCATATCACAATCCTATGATGGCATGTCCAGAACTTTCTGCTACGTTCTAGCAATATGCTCGGTATAAGAGCCATAAAAATACAGTACCTAAAGTCAAGATGCTGTCTTCTTAGTGGAGAAAATAGAAACTTAAGAAAAATCTGTAACACCGTGAAGCAGGACAGAAGGTGCAATATATAAGACTACCGTTAATGGAGCTGGACTTTGGATTCAAAACCAGTTTAGTCACTTTCTGAATGTATTCTTATGCAAAGTAACCTTTGTAAACTTCTATTTTCCCCCAGGGAAAACAAATGACAGCACCTATCTCATTTTATGCTTTGAGTATTAAATGAGAGTTTGAATGGAAACATCTGGTATAATGCCTAATTTATAGTCTAAACATTAAATAAATGGTAGCCATTATCATTATGCTAGACATGTGTTCAAATTGTTATGGGAGCTTAAAGAAGGAAATACATAATTCTTTCAATAGTCCAGGCAAGGTTTCAAGTGTGAGGTTGAATTTGAAGGATTAGCAATATTTAATAAGCAAATAATTGAGAAATGACATTCATAACACAGTAAACAACAGATCCTGTGAACAAACAGGTCTTGGCCATAGTTCCCATTCATTGGTTCTTAGACAAATGCCATTCTGTGATGAACATTTAACTTTCCTCAACAAAATTAGAAAATTTTAAAAAAAGAGATTGAATTGAATTTAAAAAGCTGCTTTTATGTACTTTATAGAACTGACCATTATTTTGTTATTAATCATATTCCAATTTTGGTAGGTTTTCAAATCTTCAGTATTAAACAAGAGAAGTAGCACATGGAAGCATTGTTTTGAATTCTGACAGATAAATAGCCAGTTTTTTTTTTGATTACCATAATTTATTTACTAACTTTGTCTGTTTCACATTTTACTGCTTAATGCAATTTGAGAATCTGGTAACCACTGTTCAGAGTGGGATTAAATGAGTTCAGAAAAGTAAGCAGGAGTTTAACTGTGAAGATTCTCACACACCATATTAAGATTAGATTTCGTTTTGGTGGTGATAGGAAGAAAAAATGGAAGAATGCTAACAGGGTTGTGACATAATCAAATAATAGTAACCATTAATAAACATTATTATGTCAGTAATTGAAAAAAACATAAACTTCCTCAATAATTTAAAATTTCAAATTACACAGGTCAGAGGCAGGATATACAACATACAAAGGTTAGAGGGCTTTAATTAGAGTGTATATGTATGTACACATGCATGTGGGCTCCTTCAGAAACAAACAAAAACAAAATAAAACAAAACCACATTTAAACTAAAATATTTGTTAGTGTCTCTGGTACACAGAATTTAGTTGCCATGGAAAAAGAATGGAATATAACTTCTACAAAGTGAAATAAAAACTGTTATACTTTTATATGACACACTTTTTTTGTTTTCCAAAGAAACGCTTATTTTATGAAATAATACAAAATGTCTTAAAATAATATTTTAAAGTAATCCAAATTATTTATTATAGTTTTTTCCTTGAATTGAATAATTCCATATACTTGCACATTTAATGTTTTAAGTGGTGCAAAAGATATTTCTCTCTTTTAATTGATCATACAGTGGCTGTTTTTATAATTCACCAATTTCAGATTCAAAATTATTATGTACATGTCCTTGGTACTTGAAGACAAAAATAAAAGATAAAATAAAATTATAATTATTATGCATAGCCTTCATATTATTTTTGTCTGAGTTCAGTGGAAGATAAAACTGAATTTAAAATAGACTATTACATAGATTTCAATAGTAAGAGCCTTGCCAATAGTGAGCTTCACTCACAGTCTACATAATCTGAGAAAATATTTGTATAGTTTCTCTATATAAATTCTGAAACAATTTATAGGTGTTAGTAATGCCACAGAACATCATTCATTCACATCCATTTATTTCAATACATATAACTGAGTTAATTTGTACATCTTAAGTCCCTACTATAACCCATTAGATGAAATCACTTTTAGAGAGGATTTTAGTCTTATAATGCATAGCACTATAATGATATGCATAATGTCATTATGATATTATGATACTGAAGTGGTCAAAGAATGAAAAATCTCTTCTAAGAGGTTTGATTCTTCTACATCAAATTATGAAAGAGATGGTTAAAGATATTTAGCTCATCCTGGCTACAAAGTGGTGAAGTCTGAAATATACTTATAAAAGACTGCATCTCTAATATTGATATATTTTATTTTTCCATTTTAAAATTTTTGTCACGACAATATGCCTTTGAAGTATGAGCATTTATTTCCTAAGTACCTATCGTCGTTGAGGAATGAGAGGTAGTATATTGGAAAGGAGACAGTGTCAGAATTAGATTAGAGAAATAAAACTACTAGTGGAGCTGTAGAATAAGACATTTACTATAGGGCTTTGACTTTATGCACTCATGATAGCTGACATCATAGTCTTGGTCTACTGTTTCATCTCCATCTACTACTGAACCTGAAGGCACAGGACAGGAGTAAGTTTTGAAAGATGGACAAGTAGAGAAGAGCAATGACAACTGAAATCTGTGCCTGTATCACATGGGAGCCCACAGTGGCCTCTTCTCATTTCCAAGCTTTCAATCTCGCTGCCATGGATGACTTGTAGACAGAGCTGTCACTCTACCAAGGAACCAAACTTGTTCCTGGCTCAGAGCTGAGATGTTGACAGTGGAATTCCAGAAGGAGCTGAAGGCCTGGGCTGGGCGGCTGCCCATGTCAACAGTGTGAGTAAGCAAAAGTGCAGAAACTTTGATGAGCTAGAGAAGAGATGGTTCTCAACCATCTTAGAGCAGACATAACTACTGCTTTATTTTCCAAGTCTCATGCTTAGATCTCTTGTGGGCAAATACAAGCAAAAACATAAAAGGAAATATTTCTGAAAAATGTAGTGCAGCTTACCCAAGTCAACAACTTCTAAAGCCATTACAATCACCTAGGCCCCCAAACACCCTTCTTTTAACCACACTTAGCTTCCAAATAAAGATGATAATAATGTTATGCTTCGACCTAGTATTATATATCCATCCTAAATACAACCAAAAGCATACTAACCTTCTCCTCTTACAGGTACAATGTCTTTGTGATCATTTTTAATTAATGTCCATTCTTCTGGCTGAGTCACAGTCCCTCTTTGAGATCATATAACTAAAATATTCAACTATTAAATCTACTAGTGTTTACAAATATAATGTTAGATAGTAGGAGACTGAGAAAAGAGAAAAATAATTGGTTACTAAATTTGTAAATATAATTATAAAAGTTAGGAAGAAATACACATAACTTACAGTTTTCATTTCTGCAAGTAGCAACATGATTGGAGCTGATACACACCTAACTTCTTTCTCTATCAATTCTTTCTCCTTTGCCCTCAGTTATTCAAAGTTCCTTGCATATTGAGGTGACTCAAACTTTAATACTGTCTGAACTGAGTTGTTGAGTTGGTTCAATCCTACTTGCGTTGTGTTGTTATAGTTCTCTATTGACTTGATCCACGAGATATGGAAGTACTAAGTGACATCCCAGGGAAACTTCTAAGTTCCAGATATAATCCTCTTTTCATTCTCATTGTACAGTAATAACCCAAGTCCCTCCTAAAATTGAAGATTAATCACCCCAACCAGTACAAACTCACTACTTTGCTTTATAACTTAGTGGCATACGGAACCCCAAAGAGCAGTCTCCACTTTTGGTTTAAAATAACCCATTGTGTGTCTCTTGGAGGAAGCATTCTATCTTTAGAAACTAAGATCTCTAGATCAGCAAAATTTAAACTTGTGGGGATAGGAAACAAAATTTGGTTGGTAGATCAATAGGGTGATATGGAGAAAAGCTATTCACATTAACACCCCTTGACTAGTAAACCTATGAATACTAGCTTAGGAAAAAGCCAGTATATACACTGTATACTATAAACTAGAGGATATTGCCCCATCCCAGTATAAGGCACTGGAATACTTGATTTCTTTAACTAAATTGTGGGAGATGTAGTACTATTCTTGCTTTGATTAAAGAGTGGTATGGTTTGAAATATACACTTTTCTACAGATTTGCTTGCCCTGTTGTGCTATTGTGTTTCAATTTCATTTTTAGATTGCTACGACTATTTCTTTGAAGCATGAATATTTATTTCCTAAGTAATGCTGATTATTGAGCAATGAGAGGTAATACACTGGAATAGAAACAGCTTGGGTTGTGGAAATACATAAACTGGGCTTACATCTTTGCCTTTTCGTGTACTAGGAATAATCTTCAGGGAGTTAATGTCTATGACTCTTAGCTTTCTAATTTATAAATGTGTATAAAAATAACACCTCACAGTGTTTTGTGAGAATTAGATAAACTATATATAAATTAGATTAATTATAGGCATATAATAAACATTAGTATTCTAATTGCATTTTAAATGGTGAAATGCAAACTCCTATAAATGAAGCAGGATAAAATATTATAAGGTAATGGGAGAACCATAAATCAAATAATTTTATTCAAAAAGCATTCTAGGAATTGCATTTGCTGTTTGTCCGATGAACAAATATGGAAACAATGTATCTACATTTATTTTTACATATCTCTATTGATCATCAGAAGAATGTAGTTGCATTTATTTAAATAAGTATTTTGTAAGATTAAACACATATTAAATATACACATTATATACATATTATATATTCATTGTATACATTTTATATGAATTTATTTAATTTCTCTATAATATTTATATTTGCAAATCTGACAGAAATTTGTGTATCCCATGTTGTGTTTGGTAGTTTATTTTCCATCAGCTTAGTCTGAATCTACACTGTGTAGTCAAATCCCTAAGCAACCTTTTAACTAAAAAAATGAATTTATAGAAGATCAAATGGTGAATTAAAGAAAATATGTTATCTATCCTATCTTTGATTAAAATGGCTGCTGAAATGTACCCAAAGCATAATGTTTTTTTCAGTAGGGTGAAGTCAATATACCAGCATTTGGTCAAGATTGACAATGAGTGCTTTCAATCTTTTATTATTTTTTTCTTTTAATTTTGAAGTGTCTTAAATCTCTCACAAAAACACAGCCAAATATATCTTTCATTTAGTATGCATGTTCTCTAATCTTATTTATATTCCAATATCTGGTTAAAACATGCTATTATGAGTTCCTAAAATAAATTTCCCTCTTTATACTAAGCGTTCAAATTACTTCTTTGTTTATTCTAAGTGATCATATCATGAGAAGACACCTGTTTGCTCTCTTCTAGGTTAATATTTATAAGGATAAGGCCTGAAATCATCAACCCTTTCAATGGTTCTTTAGAAATGTAAAGTAAAAAACAATAACTGTATAGAAACATTCTGAGCTTTTAGTTGTAAATTGCTGGAAGATAAAAGAAGTTATGATGACAATTATGTAAATGAATATAGAAAATTAGCTTGCCACTGTACTTGTTTCAGGAATAATTTTAAAAGCAGGAGGCAACAAAGGAATTAGGAGCTAGTTCAAAAACACAACACTGTCATTGACATAAATGGCTTCCATTCATTTGATCATCACAGAGACAACACTAACCTTTATTTTTTTTTTAAATTGTTACTGATTTATGTGTTTGTCTTCTGTACCGTATGCTTATTGAGTTAAAATTTCAGCTTCTCAAGAATTGCTGTGTTGAAACACAAAACATTTGAAAAGGTTAAGCCTTTCATATGTAATGAGAAAGTAACCTACCTACTTAAGCATAACTAAATAAATGGTTAAAAAAAAGATTTCTGCCAATCACACAAAAACCTAAAAATAAGGAGTCTGCTCTTCCTATTAAATTTTACTATATGCTATATTTTTTCCAATGTATTATTGTCCATTTTGAAGAAATCAATTCTAATTTATATAATATCAGGCATTCAGATCTCAAGAATTCTGAAAATAAACTACAGATGACATGTGCAAGAAATGTAAGTGCTGTACAGTTGGGTGTGATGTGCAAGAGAACGTATGGGTGCAAATATGAAATCTTTTCAGACAATAAATCTATGAAAAATACGTGTAGCTCTTCTTCCGTCCCTCTATCAACAGCTTCCACATCAACAACAAATATTTTTTTAAATCTACTTCTAATATAACAATGCATTAGAGATTTGGGATTCTATGAGGAATAAAAAACCAATTCTTTTTCTTCCAAGAGTCTTACAATCTAGAACAAGTTAAGAAAAATTAACACAGTAGGGTAGTTAAAATAAATACTTTAATATTAAAAGACAAGAGTGATTATTAAAGGAAGACCTAAGGGATGAAACTAGAGAAGGTGGTTTGTGAAAGATAATGTGAATATCTCATTGATAAATATTAGTTGTGTGCAAAGAAATCTCTAAATACTTTATAAACATGTTCTCAGTTAACCTCACAACAGTATATGGAGTGGGTGGTATTGTTTTCTTAACTAAACCAATGGAGAAAAAAGGGCATAAATCAAATTGCTCAAAGCTACACCACTATTAAATGCCACAACCTGGATTTTTCCCACTCTGAAATTTAATCTGAATAAAGGGTGGGAGGAGCAAGACTCTGAAGCTAGGAAGGAAAAAAAGAAAAAAAAGAAAGACGATTGTTAAGAAGTATAAATGCACATATACAAAGCCCAAACACAGGAAACATTATGGGGCACATATCTAATATAATTATTTTTAATATCATATTCTAATTATGAATGAACGAAGATGATTTTGTTTACTCTAGAGTTTATGTATAAAAAAGGATAAAGTTTTGTCACTACTTTTTAGAAACTGAGATTATCTGCAACAATATTAATTTATATTTCTAATTACCTATAATTATTGTAGATCCTGAGCCACTAAATATTCTTCTGGGTACTGTGACAAATATTTTACATCCCTTAGGTCCTGAGTACAGTTTGTGGACATAGCACCACAGGTCCAGCAAGAAAATCAGAAAAACCTCCAAGGTTATACAATTTTTCCAGTCTTTATTTTTTAGTTCTACCTATAGCTGCAGACCTACTCTTGATTAACATCTATTTAAAGTTGATATTTAGTATTTTTTGGAAAATTCTACTTAAATAGTTTCAAATAGAAAAATCCTTTACCTACTTTTTTTTTTTTTTTAAGATTTAGATTCTCCGGGGGAAGAGAGAATCTTTTTAAGCTAACCAGTTTCTATCTTTGCATATAAATCAGGAAATTCTTTAGATATATTTAAAATTTCCTGTAAACTAACATTTGGAATTAATAAAAAGTTCTTGAATGTTTATACATAACATTTTAATGAAACATAATGTAGTAAGCAAGGTATTCATTTTAATTTTGAAATATATAACATTATATCAGAATCATTTTATATGACCAGAATCCTGTGAAGAAAAAAAAAAAAAAGAAATTAAGGATTAATAGAAAGAAGAAAGAAAAAAATTCTGGTCATGTGATTATTTTAAGTGGAAAAAAATAGAATATGTGATTAAAAATATATATAACACTAGGAATTAGATGAAATAAAATTTACATGGAACTTACAAATCTGACAAGCATAGGAAAAGTAATAAAAATGTATATATAAGTGCAAAGCTTGGCTCTGGTATACTAGGAAACTAGCTCTCTGGGAAAAAAAAAAGTCTGGTTTGAAGCATTTGCCAATTTCCATTTGTAAATATACTTACCAAGGTCAATTTCGAGCTATCAATATATCACTGAACAAAGAATTGGAAAGAAGTGCTAAACAATCCAGTCTCTTTATACAGTGGGAGCCGTCTTTACCACACCTCTGCTTTTGCTCTTCTGTCATCTACCATGAGAAGTTCCTTACAAGCACAGACTGAATTTCCTATTTTGTATGTATGATGCATGTGTAAACTACTAGACAATGACCATAACACAGAAACAGAAAAGCCTGAGCTGCCCAGGCATTGTTTACTTAACCAGTATTGTAGCATTCACATCTCAGTTCTATCCAGAACCATATTCAGCTCTGATACTAAGTTACTGCTCTTCCCAAAGACAATGAAACAAATCCCTTTCCTTACTGCATGAGTACAATACAAATGTTCTGACGATACGGAGCAAAGTGCACAGCCTAGGGAGTAAACCAGCCTCATCAAAAAAAAAAAAAAAAAAAAAAAGAAATCCCTAAGGGTAGGAAAAGCTTCAGAGGGGAGGGGGGTGGGGGATTGGGATAGGCCAGGGGTGGGTATTAAGGAGTGCACATATTGCATGGTGCACTGGGTGTTATATGCAAGTAATGAATCATGGGACATTGCATCAAGAACTGGGGACGTACTGTATGGTGACTAATATAACAACATAAATATTACTTTAAAAAAATACACCAAAAAAAAAAAAAAACCCTCAAAACAAAAAAGTAATTTTCCATGGGTGCTTGAGAAAAAATAGGAATCCTGTGTTTCTTTGGAAGTTTAATACAGTACATAATCAGAAATGAATAAAAGAGAAATTCACTGTACAAAAAAAGTTAAACTCTTTTTCTAAATGAACATTATATTAAAGAGCAATTGTTGCAGGAAGCACCCTGAGAAGCGTTGTATTAACTGGAGCTGAATAACAATAAAAATGCAGTGTAGAGAAAAACGTCTCAAAAAAAAAAAAAAAAAGCTGAGAAGACAATGTTTTGCAACAATCATTGGAGTAAAGGATGCTTCTTTAGCTGTAGAAATGATTAAATCTCCTACTTGAAATCTGTTTTTGAAGCAAGTATATGAGTAGAAAATGAATAATAAGATTTCTGATATAAGAAAGCAACATTGATTCTCAGAGTCCATAGTCTCTCATGCTTCAAACTGAGGGCTTCAGAGGGGAGGGGGGTGGGGGAATGGGATAGGCTGGTGATGGGTAGTAAGGAGGGCACGTATTGCATGGTGCACTGGGTGTTATACGCAACTAATGAATCATCGAATTTTACATCAAAAAAAAAAAAAAGAAAAAAGAAAGAAAGCAACATTGTAATGTAGCCCAGTATTATTCAGGAACAGTTTAAGACACACAGTAGAGTTCAGAACATGGATAAGACCAGAAGAGAAATGCAAACTACAGAACATAGTCTTTGAATTTTTCCCTAACCAGAAAGTAAGTGAAATAAGTAAAGCAGAGAAAGACAATTATCATATGGTTTCACTCATTTATGGAACATAAGAAATAGCAGGAAGATCGGTAGGAGAAGGAAGGGAAGAATGAAGGGGGGGGAAACAGAAAGGGGAATAAACCATGAGAGACTATGGACTCTGGGAAACAAACTGAGGGCTTCAGAGGGGAGGGGGGGGTGGGGGAATGGGATAGGCCGGTGATGGGTATTAAGGAGGGCACGTAATGCATGGAGCACTGGGTGTTATACGCAAATAATGAATCATGGAACACTACATCAAAAACTAAGGATATACTATATGGTGACTAACATAACATAATAAAAAAGTATTATAAGAAAAAAGAAAGTAATATGAAAACTTTACTGAATGTCATTTATTATCTATTTTATATAAACTATGGTTGTTAACTATAAAATCTAAACCACTGTTATTTCATGATGTGCCTCTTTCAGGAAATACTACAGTATATTAAGATCTGGGGACAATTATGTCCAGTTTTAACTACGTCAATCAACATTCTTAAATCAGAGTGGACAAAATCAGATTCAGCAGCATTTCTTTACAGATTTTTGCTGAAATAGGGCCTTTCACTGAATGAACTGAATGTATCCATGCCTACATGTGAGACATTAGCTTTCAAAATATGATGTTTATTAATTTTGGCCAGGAAAATGCTTTATTTGGGGATAGCAAGAGCTGACAATAAGCTGGGTAATCAGGGATAAGAACTAGTTTCCTATAGAAGACATAGGGCTTTCAAAAGAGAGAAAAAGATGTATGCATATGAAAGTGTTATGATTCATCTATTGCAATTACTATTAAGGTATAACAGAAAGCAGCAGAAAATAAACTGAAAGGTAAATAAAGTTCATGTGGGCTTTTGTTTCTTAAGGTTTGCAGTTTATCTGGCAGATCAACTGTTTTAAAATTTTTTGTAGAACAGGAGAGCTTTTATGTAGTAGATAGTATTATTTAATCACGATCATTCATGCCCTCTATACTCCTGTCATAGTTTCACTATGGGTTAAGTAGTCTTCTTTATTATGTGACATCGTAGGCCAATGTCATTTGAGCACATAAGATCTGAGAAGACTCTGAAATGTGCTTGTATTGAAAAAGGGATGAGTTAAAAGATGGTGCAGTAGTAGAGGGACCCTGAGCTTGCCTAGTCGCTCAAACACAGCTACAGCAACATCAAATCATTTTGAACAACTAGGAAATCGATCTGAGGATTAGGAAAACAATCTGCATAATTGGAGGGAGAGAACATGGCAGATGAGAGGTTCAGAGCAATGAACTCGGGGAGAGAAAAGCCATGGTACTGGGAAGGGAAAGGAGCCCTTCTCATGGGATGAAGTTAAGGAAAGGGCAGCACATAGCATTTGCACAATACACTGCAGTGAGGGGATCCCCTGGGCTGCACTGGGAGAGATCACTCCCCTTCCTAGAGTACATTTGGAAGACAGTATTTTGCCTGTTCAGGACAAAGGACCCACCAGGAGCCACTGAGCAGCCATTCAGCAGCAGGGGACAGAGGCACAGGCAGAAGGCAGATAATCTGATCGTACTCTTTCACTGTGCATCATACTAGACTCTAGCCACGGTTGCCATGTGACTGCTTTTCTGGGACACAACAGTGCCTGGTGTGCTGCGAGTCTCTCCACTGGAGGAGGAGAGCAGTTCAACACCTTGCTGGGCCCTTTAGGATTTGGAGTTTTGAATTCCAGCCACTGGACAGAGATAAAACACAAGAGAACTGTGGCACCAGCTGTCCCAACAGCCTGAGCCCAGATAGGTTAAAGGCCCTGATCTGATGAAAGCCTGGGACACAGGAGAGGAGATTATTCACTTTTCTGTGAGGGCCTCCTGAACAGGGGCGGCTGGGAGTTTCCCTCCCCAGAGACAAGAGGGAAGAGTGATGCCATCTTCCACACCAACCCCACACACCCCCACCCCCACCCACCAGCACAGTCAGAATTCAGAGAGAAACACAGTGCCTCCAGTGGAGACTGGAGTCACTTATACCAAACCCCGGCCCCCTGCACCCGGCAGGGGCATCTTTGCAAACGCAGGTCTGATTGTGAGCCAGCACAGTAGACCCCTCTCTCAGAAGACCAACACAGGCCCCCCTGCATGTACCAGGGTCTGCTGATCATATAATGTTCCAAAGTGTCAGCTTTAGTTCTGGTGGAAATAGGACCAGGCTTTTTTTCTTTACTTTTTTTTTTAAACTTAATTTAATTAATTGATTAATTAATTTATCTATAGTTTTTTGTTTGTTGTTTGGTTGGTTGGCTGGTTTCCCTTTCTCATTTTTTGGATCAGGCTGCTTCTTTTTTTTTTTTTTCTTTTTCTTTTCTTTTTTCCTTCATTCCTTCTTATTCTTTAGAATCGGGCTTATAGATTTTTTGTTTGTTTGTTTGTCTATTTGGTTTTTTGTTCCTTTTCCTTTTAACTTTTCTTGGATCAGAACTTTTTTTTTAAATCAGGCTTATCTTAACAAACAAATCAAAGCACACCTAGTTAAAGGTCCAAATACTCCCCATTGCAAGCAAGAAGGAACTGTGTAGAGGATTGACCTGTGGGAAAGAGCAGCCAAAACACAATAGCAGAATGCACACAGCACACACCAGATACACTTCCTGAAGAACCAGGCCCTGGGCACTGTATGACCCGTTCCTAATAAAAGTACTACTCTCAGGAGCAGGAAACATAACAAGTGTTCATAATATGTGACAGACAGAAACCTAGACATAATGACAATACAGAGAAATTCTCCCCAAAAGAAAGATTAAGAAGAAATCACAGCCAGTAATTTTCTCAAAACATATATAAGCAATATATCTGAACAAGGATTTAGAACAATAGTCATAAGAATACTAGCTGAGCTTGAAAGAAGCATTAAAGATACCAGAGAAACCCTGGCTGCTGAGATAAAAGACCTAAAAACTAGGTAGGCCAAAATAAAAAATGCTGTAACTGGGATGCAAAACCAACTGGATGTAATCATAATGAGGATGGAAAAAGCAGAGGATTAAACAGGTGATATGGGATATAAAATTATGGAAAATAATGAAGCTTTAAAGAAGAGGGAAAGAAAATTATTAGATGGTGAAGGTAGACTTAGGGAACTCAGCAATTCCAGAAAGTGAAACAATATCTGTATCATAGGAGTCCTAGAAAAAGAAGAGCAGGAAAAGGGGGCAGAAGTTTTCTTAGAACAAATTATAGCTGAGAACTTCCTTAATCTAGGAAGGAAACAGGTATTCAAGTCCAAGAGGTACAGAAAACTCCCCTCAAACTAAAAGAAAACAGGTCAACACCAAAACATATCATAATGAAACCTGCAAAGTTCAAAGATAAAGAGAGAATTCTGAAAGCACCTAAGAACAAAAGGTCCTTAACCTACAAGGGCAGACACATAAGGAAGTAGCAGATCCATCCACAGAAACTTAACAGGCCAGAAGACAGTGGCATAATACAGTCAATGTGCTAAATGGGAAAAATATGCAGCCACGAATACTTTATCCATCAAAACTATCATTCAGAATAGAAGGAGAGATAGACAGTTTCCAAGAGAAGCAAAAAGTAAAGGAGTTCGTGAACACTAAACCAGCTCTGCAAGAAATACTAAAGGGGACCCTTTAAGGAGGAGAGAGACAAAAGTAACAACGACTAGAAAGGAATAGAGACAATCTACAGGAACAGTGACTTTACGGGTAATACAATGGCACTAAATTCGTATCTATCAATAATTACTCTGAATGTAAATGGACCTAGTGCTCCAATCAAAAGACATACAGTATCAGAATAGATTAAAAAAAAAAATCAAGACCCACTGATATACTGCTTACAAGAGACTCATTTGAGACCCAAAGACACCTCCACACTGAAAGTGATGGGGTGGAGAACCATCTATTACGCTAACAGACATCAAAAGAAAGCTGGAGTAGCCATACTTATATCAGACAAACTAGAGTTTAAAACCAAAGACTGTAAGAAGAAATGAAGGGCACTATATCATAATAAAGGGGGCTATCTAACAAGAAGACCTAACAATTGTAAATACTTATGCCCCCAATTTGGGAGCACCCAAATATATAAATCAATTAATAAGAAACTTAAAGAAACTCATTGATAATAATACGATAGTAGGGGACTTGAACACCCCACTCACAGAATAGACAGATCATCTAAGCAGAAGATCAACAAGGAAACAACGGCTTTGAATGACACACTGGAACAGAAGGACTTAACAGACATATTCAGAGCATTTTATCCTAAAGCAGCAGAATACACATTCTTTTTGAGTGCATATGGAACATTCTCTAGAATAGGTCACATACTGAGTCACAAATCTGTCCTCAACCAGTACAAAAAGACTGAGATCATACCATGCATATTTTCAGACCACAGCACTATGAAACTTGAAGTCAACTAGAAGAAAAAAAATTGGAAAGACCACAAATACATGGAATTAAAGAACATCCTACTGAAGAATGAATGGACTAACCAGGAAATTAAAGAAGAAATTTAAAAACATATGGAAGCAAATAAAAATGGAAACACAACAGTCCAAAACCTTTGGGATGCAGCAAAGGCGGTCATAAGAGGGAAGTATACTGAAATAAAGGCCTTCCTAAAGAACTAAGAAAAGTCTCAAATACACAACCTAAACTTACACCCAAAGGAGTTGGAAAAAGAACAAAATAGAGCCTAAAACCAGCAGAAGAAGGGAAATAATTAAGATTAGAGCAGAAATAAATGATAGATATATTTTAAAAAAAAAGAAGGGATCAATAAGACTAGAAGCTGATTCTTTGAAAGAATTAACAAAATTGATAAACTGATACCCTTAGCCAGACTTATCAAAAAGAAAAGAGAAAGGACCCAAATAAATAAAATCACGAATGAGAGAGGAGAGATTACAACCAACACAGCAGAAATACAAACAATTGTAAGAGAATATCATGAAAAATCATATGCCAGCAAATTGGGCAATCTAGGAAAAAAATGTATAAATTCCTAGAAACATATAAACTACCAAAACTGAAACAGAAAGAAACAGAAAATTTGAACAGACCCATAACCAGCAAAGAAATTGAATCACTAATCAAAAATCTCCCAACAAACAAGAGTCCTGGGCCAGATGGCTTCCAGGGGGAATTTACCAAACACTGAAAGAAAATTAACACCTATTCTTCTGAAGCTGTTCCACAAAATAGAAATGGAAGGAAAACTTCCAAACTGATTCTATGAGGCCAGCATTACCTCAGTCCCAAAACCAGACAAGGACCCTCCTACAAAAGAGAATTACAAGCCAATATCCCTGATGAACATGGATGCAAAAATTCTCAATAAGGTACCAGTTAATTGAATCCAACAGTACATTAAAAGGATTATTCACCATGATCAAGAGGGATTTATTCCTGGGCTGCAGGGGTGGTTCAATACCCTCAAATCAATCAATGTGATGCACCACATTAATAAAAGAAAGGATAAGAGTCATACGATCCTTTCGGGGCATCTGGGTGGCGCAGTTGTTAAGTGTCTGCCTTCGGCTCAGGGCGTGATCCCAGCTATCTGGGATCGAGCCCCGCATCGGGCTCCTCACTAGGAGCCTGCTTCTTCCTCTCCCACTCCCCCTGCTTGTGTTCCCTCTCTCGCTGGCTGTCTCTCTCTGTCAAATAAATAAATAAAATCTTTAAAAAAAAAAAAAGAGTCATACGATCCTTTCAATAGATGCAGAAAAAGCATTTGATAAAATACAGCATCCTTTCTTGATACAAACCCTCAAGAAAGTAGGGATAGAAGGAACATGTCTCAACATTATAAAGGCCACATACAAAAGACCCACAGCCAATATCACCCTCAATGGGGAAAAACTGAAAGCTTTTCCCTAAGGTCAGGAACATGACAGGGATGTCTACTGTCACCACCATTGTTCAATATAGTACTGGAATTCCTAGCCTCAGCAATCAAACAACAAAAAGAAATAAAAGTCATCAAAATTGTCAAGGAAGATGTCAAACTTTCACTATTTGAATATGACATGATACTCTATGTACAAAACCCAAAAGACTCCACCAAAAAACTGCTAGAATATACATGAATTCAGCAAAGTCACAGGATATAAAATCAATGTACAGAAATCTGTTGCATTTCTATACACCAATAATGAAACAGCAGAAAGAGAAATCAAGGAATTGATTCCATTTACAATTGCACCAAAAACCATAAGATACCTGGCAATAAACCTAACCAAAAAGATAAAAGATCTGTATGATGAAAACTATTGAACATTTATGAAGGAAATTGAAGAAGACATAAAGAAATGGAAAAACAGTCCAGGCTCATGGACTGGAAGAACGAATATTTTTAAAATGTCTACACTATATTAAGCAATCTACACATTCAATGCAATCCCAATCAAAATAACCCTAGCATTTTTCACAGAGCTAGAACAAACAATTTTAAAATCTGTATGGAATCACAAAAGACCCCACATAGCCAAAGCAACCTTGAAAAAGAAAAGCAAAGTGGGAGACATCAAAATTCCAGACTTCAAGCTCTATTACAAAGCTGTAGTCATCAAGACAGTATGGTAATGGCACAAAAATAGACACATAGATCAAAGAAACAGAATAGAGAACCCGGAAATGGACCCTCAACTCTGTGGTCAACTAATCTTTGACAAAGCGGGAAAGAACATCCAACAGAAAAAGAAGACAGTCTCTTCAACAACTGGTGTTGGGAAAACTGGATAGCGACATGCAGAAGAATGAAACTGGACCACTTTCTTATAGCATACACAAAAAGAAATTCAAAATGAAATATGCTCGTATTGTTTGACCTGTCTCTGTTGCTTCTGCATGCTTCATGAAGAAGGCTACAAACAGCCACTCATACCAGAAAGAAAGTCATGTGAAGGAAACCAGAAGTACCTGCAGCAAAACCACCTCAACCAATCCAAAGACCTATTAACAGGAAAAGTAAATGTTTGTCATTGTAAGACACTGACATTTGGAAGATGTTCACTATACAGCATTTCACAGTGAATGGTGACTTTTTCTTTAAATACAATTTTAGCTGTTCCTAATAAATCCAAAATTAGGCAGACTTGTTAGAGTCGATTGGACATGAGAGATTCAACGCATGATTTGAGTTAGCTTCTTTTTTGCCTACCCCCAGTGGCTTTAGTTTGAAAAGAAATTCAAGTTCACTGGGAATATAAAAGGATTTTAGGCAGAGGACTAATCTGATCAGATTTTTGCATGTTCATATGTGTGTACATTTTAAGTCTAATCTAGCAACAAGAGGGTAAATAGAAGAGGATGAGACCAATGGGAGAAAGAGGGGATGCTGAAGACCTGAATCAAGTAGTGGGAGAAAGATAAAGAAATGGATTTAAGACATTTATAGGGTAACTGACATGACTAGAAGATCAGCTGTGAAAGGATCTAAGGAATGGTTTCCCCTCACCCTCCAGTACTAATTAACACATTTAAAACAACAAAGATCTAACATTTCCACCCTATATTTTAAGTCATTTGTCAGGCAGAACAATAAGGTGAGTAATAGAGTTTCTTGTATGTATCACACAGTGATAGAGGAACACAGATATAACACATGACACATGAGGAAAGTTGAATAAGGATAGGTAGGCAATATCAATAAATTAAACATCATTTGGTTTTCCTCTTGTTTATATGTCAATTTAGAATAAGAATGCAGATGATGATGATAACTATTTTAAAATTATGACTTCTCTAAGTAAGGAAACTATAAAGCTATCAGCCTGACAGATTAAAATGAGAAACTACCACAGAATTTTTAAACATAAATTACAGTTTTAATGGTCAGAATAGCAGAAAAGAACATGAGTTCTGGCATTAAATAAAATGGTAGCTAAAGAGAAGAGAATATACAGTGGTATAGACCCTCTGGTTTACATGGACTCTCAACAACTACTGTTTGAAGCAATCAGGATCCTCACACATGTCAATCTCCCAGGAATCGTGTGTAAGTCAAGTGAGAATCCTGAGCAGTGGCCGCCATATGGAAACAATAACAGGTCAAAGAGGAATTGGAGACAAGTGCTCCTGCTCAGGAAGATCTCAGTGGAGGCCAAAGGGTTTAATCGTCTGGTTCCCTAATTTATCTTCCCATAACAGCACCTTCAGATCTTGATGGTAAATCAGAGCACTAAGCATCACTTCAAGAAAGTAAGTGCTTAGCTGTGGATCACAGGGCAGGTCTGCTTTGATGCTCAGGGTTTGCAGACTGGTGAATTGGAAGCTTGAAGTTTCCACATTGAAGGAAACAACTTTGATATAAGCCTTGGGGCTGAAATATCAAGAAAGGACTTCTAAGAATCAATTGATGATAAAAGCTCTACCCTGTTTTAACTTACTTTTGTGTATGTGAAAAGAATGGTACCAATTATTCTGTTTGCTAAGCTGGTTGGTTGTTCCTGGTGGCAGGATACCCATACTTCATAGTAAAAGGATGCTAACCCACAGAGAAATATCAAATTAAACCTTTAATGTAAGGAAAAAATATCAAGAACCTTAGAACCTTCAGAAAATATTTCCACTTAAGCAATATTAGATGGAATAGAAAGTATAAATACTCACCTGCTTTAGTAAATGTGTAAATAATGAGGTTAGAGTTTCTCTCCTATTAAATAGGATGAACTAATGCAAATAGTTGCAAGTAATGAGAATATTTCAAAACAAAGCTTACCGGGCTTAAAATTCAGAAAAAAGGAGAAGAATATGAGGTCATGAGTAAATGTGAGATTATGCAAGGTTTGCCATTATTGGAAAAGTTATTGCAATATAAGACATTCTCATTGGAGAAAAGAATGTCAAGAAACTAAATGACCATAGTTTTGGAAAGATCAGATATGAACATAACGCATAGAAAAAATATAAATAGTCTTTAAACATATGAGAAGATATTCAATTTCATTTAGATTATAGAAATTAAAATTAAAACTATAATGAGTATAAAGAGATACAATATTTTATCTACAAGACTGTCAAAAGCCAAAAGACTTATCACAGTCCTTGCTGGCAAGCCATATTCTCATATAATCCTTGTAGAAATGAAAATAATTTTCTATTAAAAAATTAAATAAAAATTATAAGGAGAGAGAGGCCTTTATGGGGCCTTTATGAACCAATAGTGATAATGCATCATGAACTAAGGAGAATGATTAACTCAGCAATGCACCTGAAGTTAAAAAAAAAAATTACTGGACTTAAAAAGTGATAGTTCAATTTAAATATGAAATGATATCTAGCATCAAATTTCCCAATACAAATACTTCTGTTTATATGCCTTTAGCACAACATACAATATATGACATAGATTATTCATTCATCTATCAAACGTTTCTTAATTTCACACTTCTTCTAGAGACTGTGCTTAGATGTCATAAATAGAAAAATGAATCAAATATACACCTTGCCTTCAAGCTGCGCATAATCTAGTGAATACACAGAAACTGAGCAATTTCAATGTAGAAAGTTAAATGTTAGAATGATAGACTTGTTGGTATGAGCAAATTTGGATCAGATAAACTTGCAATTAGAATAGAGCTGACTATTTTAAGCACTCTGGCTTACTTTTTATGGCCAATTTCCTCCTCTACAGTCCAAAAAAAAGATTTCATCCCTTCTTCTCACTTTTCAACCCTCCACCACTTCCTTCCCCATCCTTACTTTAAACTGATCTTACTTCGTCTTTCACTGGAAAATTCAATAGCTCAAGACCATCACATCCACTTATCCACTGTGTCTGTGTCCACCCACCCTCTTTCATACTGCTTGGAAAGATTTGCTCATGTTCTCAACTATGGCCAAACTTTCCATTTTTCTAGTAGATCCTATCAGCTCTTTCATTCTCAAGGCATTGTTCCAGCAATGATCCTGTTTATTTTCTGCATTATCATTTTTTCTACTATGCTGACCATTACAATCAGAATAAACGTACACCCACCAGGACGCTAAAATTATTTTTGTCAAGACTGCCAATGACCTAAGTAGCTAAGCTTAACAGTTAATTTTTAGTTCTCATCTTACTGACTATAAGCAGCATTTAACACAGGTGATCACTTCCCTCTCCTTAAAACACTTTCTTTACTTGGATTGAAATCTTCTGACTCTCCTGGATTTCTTATTATCACTGGCTGTCCAATTCCTTTCCTGGTTTTTCATATCCTTGACCTCTTAATGTTGGAATACCAACAAGCCTTCTTTCTCCTTGACTCCCTTTTATTTTAACATTTATTTCTTGGTCATATTACCACTTCTCTTGGCTTTAATACAATTGGTGTGTTAACAATTTCCTAATTTACATCTCCAATTCAAAACTTTAGCCTGACCCTGAACACTTCAGTCTGTCTGTCGGTTTCTCTCTCTCTCTCTCTCTCTCAGATACACACTCTCTCTCTCTCACACACACACACACACACACACACACACCATACATAACCTCTCCACTTTAGTGTCCAATTGAAATACCATGAATTATAAAACTAAAAGTGAGTTTCAAATATAGTCTTCCCAAAACCAAAGTTTTATTCCCCTCTGTCACAGAAATCTACATTTGATTTTCAAGAAATAATAGGCATTTGATATTTCCAAACAAGATTCTGAGCCCTTTGTGGACCCCCTAATTCACAAATTCTGTAACATTAAACACTTTCTCTCTTAAATTTAAAGAAAATATGGCTAGGAGTTTAAGTTGGCCAGTCACTGCATATATCATTGCATATATGAAAATGAGTAGAAAACAACAATGCCTCTTTGAATACAGCTGCTAAATTATTCTCCCAATGCTATGGTATGTGCACAGGGTATGAGATTCAAATTTGTGATGCACACATTACAACTCTTTATGAGTTTTCAGGGTTATTCACAAATAACGAGAATGTTAAATCCTCATATGCCCACAAGCTCCTACAGTATTAATTAAATTCTGCATGAAATTTTAACATGGATTATCAACTACAATGTTACCTGTGTATGTCTTGTAGGAGCAATTAAATCTTTAACACATCCCTGATTACTCCAACCCACAGAAATATTCAGCTCTCTGAACTTTCAGAACAAGTAATACTTATTCCACATATATGGAAGAGTTGGCAAGTACCTCAAAAGGTCCTGAGTCTAAGTTCCATTATTAACTCCATTCTCAGATACAGATCTGAATTTAGGAGAGATAAAGCAAACTGCCAAAGCAGAGTCACATACATCTTTACATTTAGTTTACTTTCATAATTTGACTGACTCTATTACAGTTAACTATCAATAATAAGTTATTAAAATAATTATAATACCTAAAATCAGACTGCCAATCCCTAGTGAAATGCTCTAAGGTTTAGATACTGAGAACATAAGAATGTTCTAATAAATATCTTTTGATTAGTGGATTATTATTTTTTTTAAAGATTTTATTTATTTATTTGACAGAGAGACAGCCAGAGAGAGAGGGAACACAAGCAGGGGGAGTGGGAGAGGAAGAAGCAGGCTCCCAACACAGGAGCCCGATATGGGGCTCGATCCCAGGACCCTGGGATCACTCTCTGAGCCGAAGGCAGAAGCTTAATGACTGAGCCACCCAGGCACCCCTGATTAGTGGATTATAAAAGCTACATAATAGAGGGCAACATAGTGAGGTTCACCAGCCCTCACAAAATCAGTATATACAAGGTCAAAATGTGAAGAATAAATTTTTGTCTGAAGGTATTCTCATATACATTAGTCCTACTTACCACAAGAAATTGTAAGTGACCATTCATACTATAATTTTTCCACTTCAAAAAAAACTCAAGATTTTAGAGAAAAGTCTAAAAAAATCTGAAGGTTTACCAAAGAACTTTCTTCACTGAGATTGCTCTACAAAAGTATAGTTCAACAGTAAATTGGTAAAAATTAATTTCCAAAATGTAATTAAAGCAAAATAGTTTTTGAAATGAACATAAGGGATCTTTTATAAAGATAATTTGATAATATCACAACACTAACAAGATGAATTCATCTGTATATTTCTTTTATTCCAGGAACCAAATTATATGTAACAATGAGAAAAAAATATTTAAAACTACCTCGATATTGTTGGCAAAGAAAAAATACTACTCAGGATAGAATTTTAAAGAGAAACTCACGGTGCATAAAACCACACTACCAGAACATAGATGTAAATGGACATTTTTTTCTCAACAATCACAGGCAAGAGAAGAACTAATTGAAAACCAATAAATTAAGTACAGTGCAGCAAGCGGTCTCTAGCTAACTCGGCCTATACATCAATAGGTCATTCTCAGTTAATTAAGTGAAGGCATAATCAGCTTAATTTATGTAGTTCACGGAAGTTAATGATATCATAGTACAGTACCTGACGTTTGGCCTGTCCATATAACTTGTTTTATATGTTCAGTTCATTTCGCTGTTCCTCAGCATGGGCATTTTATTTCTGTAGCTCACCTCCCGTGTTTGTTTTCCTGCAGAAAATAGGAAATGTAACAATGAAAAACAATGAAGATTAAAAGATCACTTAACAAAAAGTTATTTTAGAAATGGCCTGACGTTTCAGTGAATTATTTTGCATTATATAAATATAAACTGCAGCAATGAGCAGAAGCTTTCTGAAATAAAACCAAATGTTAAAATAAGATCAATATTCAAAAGATATCAGTGAAGAAACAAAGTATTGTGCAATCATAAAATATAAGCATGTACTTAATAGATGTAATAATTATCTGGTATATTTGTAAATTGTGTTGCATTTCAACACTGGATTATACACTTGGTAGTGAACTCTTCTTTCTCAGGGAGAGAGTTTCTTTCCTCTGTCTCTGTAGCTCATCTTCTCTTTTCTGAAGCTGCAAGTTTACACACAAAGACAAACCACAATGTCAACCAATTGGACCTCACTTAAGGAACCTAGGAGATCGATTTGTAAAGCAAAGAATGAACAGGACCCTATTTCTGAAGTACGTTGCTCAAACTGCTCTTTCATTAAAAGATGCTCTTTCTTATTGATTTTGGCTTAAGTAATGAGAAAGCTTATCCAAAAATCTTTAGCATTTGGGCTCAAGTTAAGGAAATCAATACAGTCATTTCCCATTTGAACTGCATATGTGAGTTTTATGTACGAGAGACAAGACAAAGCCAAATTCAGATAAATCAATAGCATTGTCAATAGAACATGAAACTGACAAATGGCGTTTTTCAGCAATTAAAGTGAGCTGTAAACATACAAAGACTAATCAATTACAATGTTTTGTCATTAACAGTTTTTAATTGGTACAAAAGTTATGTGTGAATGTGACTCCCCAGGAATGAAGAATAGAGAACCTGCTTCAGCATCACGTGGGGCCATTTCACGAATGTTTTTACAAACAACAGATAACTTTACAACTGACAAAGTAAATTAAGACCTTCATTAGGCAGATTGTATTTGAATACCAATGAATCTATATAAGCCAGTGAAATATTTTATTAACACAGGAAGTATACACATACAGTAGTCTTTCTTTTGGAATGTACTATTATTAAATAGTGTTTTAAATTTTCAAAGAGTTTATAATATATTTTTGTAACTATTAATTGAACAAAATTAAAATAACTTGTATTTAAGTTGAAATTATTATTTCCTACCCTGGAAAAGTAAAAGCCAAGTAAGCATCACATTTCTTTCATGGTTGTATTCTAAAAATACAAAAAATTCCTTAAAATATATATTTTGGTTATACATAAAAGATTCTAGAATTTATTCAAGTAACTTTTAAAATGTTTTGTTCCAATGATAACCTGCAATAAAATGCTGAGCCCTACGGCTTGCCATTATCCTAAAGTATTCAGGAAAATTGCAGTACAGATAGCCAAATATAATTCATAATATGCTAAGATAGGCATATCATTAAAATGCAGATAAAACATTTGTTTTTAATAAAAAATGATATAACAAAAGTAAAAGGTTAATTGAAAAGCAAAATAAACTACCGAATTTAGTAAGGCACATTACCTAGATTAACAGAAATCAATGAAATCATTAAAACAATTAATAACTTAGAGCTCCATTCAGACTAAGATAAACTCTGTGGCTATTAGAATGCGGATACAAGGCTACAGAGACATATCTATTCTGACTGGGTAATTTCCTCTCCTCTGTAACAGTTCAGTAATATATGCAACTGGCATTATACGGCCACCCATTTCTTCTTGTGAGACAAGAGATCTTTCATGCTTTTTTCTATCTATGCTAAGTGAATCATAAGAACCACAGTCTTTACAGAAGGGAACGTATTTCCCCCCCGTGTTCAGGATATAAAATGGGCCATTAAAGCATCAATAGTATTAATCAAAGCCTCATAATTGTTCAGCCTCTTCCCTGGATAGAAAATGTGCAGAGTTCTACCCATCCTCCAATCATAAATAGGGACATATATACAGCAAAGCCAGGCCCAGATATCTTTTCAATAACTATGAGGGAACACCTAAAAACCAGCATGTACTTCTCTGAAGATCATATTCTGAGAAGTAACTGAAAATAAGTAAACATAACCTCATGAGTTACAAAAACAGAACAAAATTTGTAATTATCAATGCTTTTTGCCTGATGTATTAAAAAAAAGAAGTGAAATTGTAGAAACAGAACAGAAATATAAGATAATATCATGAAACAGAAAATGATGCTTGAGTTTTAACCCTATTCCAAAGCTTCGGCTTTGATCTGAAGGAAGTTCATATCTTAAGTCTTACAAAACAAAAAAACACAGATGAGTTTTTAAACCTACTTCAAAGTTTCATTGCCAACACCCTCAAATCTCAGACTCCATGTTCACGTACTATTTCGGTGTTTTTTCCCTGACACTAAAACCGAAACTATATTGGTGCTCCCTAATAGCAATATGACTTTAGAGTAAGTCATCATTTTAGATAAAAATCTCTGTTCAATAGGAAAAACATTTGACCTATTAAAAAAGAGCAGGTTTTGTTAATTACTTTAACCTCTGGCTAAGGAAATGAAAATTATTAGTAAATGTTTAAGAAATAACACACAACCAGCTAAAAGCTAAATCTTAAGTTTTTGAAAGGGATTCTGATGAATAATACTATAGAAGGATGTTCTACATAAACATCCCAGAAATTACATTAACAATTTATAAAATATCAGTAAACTAGAAAATAGTTACTAAAACAAAAGAAAATGCTCATTCTTAATCCTTTATGGAAAAGGATATCCCAGGTTAAAGAGGTAGCACAATTCTTGCAGACAATGTATATTAGACAAAAATCCTACTAAAAACAACAGATGCAATTTTAATGACTAGTTCTACTAAAGCTGAATGCAGGGGGCTCTGGAGGCAATAGATTTGGTTTGACACTGCAACTCTGCCATTTGCTGGATGTACTGACTTGAGGCATATTTTCATTTTCCCTGAGAGTTTCCTTATCTGTAAAAAGTGGAGAAAATAACAGAGCATCCTCACATTACAAAGATTAAATCAGATGGTATATCTTGTCCTTGGCCTCACACATATTAGGCCTGTGTTAAGTGCTTCATGACCAAATGAATTAATTAGTTTATTCATTAATAAACATTAATCTTATTATAATGTGGAATTTGACAATATTGAAATTTCAAAATATATAGCTATTCAAGCCATTTTATATAAATGTAATTCAGCTTCCATTTCTGTAACCTCCTAAAATTCCCTGTTTTATCTCTTTGAGAGCCCTTCCACTATTTGATAATCGTCTTTCCATTTGTCCCCTGACATTACCACCCTGGAAATTCTTGGGAATAGGAACCATATCTTACTTGGGTTTTTTGTCTGTTTGTTTGTTTATTTATTTTAAGTAGGCTCCATGCTAAGTGTGGACCCCAATACAGGGCTTGAACAACCCTGAGATCAAGATCTGAGCTAAGATCAAAAATTGGATGCTTAACCAACTGAGCCACCAAGGTGCCCCTCTGGCTTGTTTTTTTGTATACCTGACACGACAAGGACATCAGTAAATGTTGGTTGGATTAGGAAATGAATTAATATTATGTTTGAGAGTATATTTTTTAGGGCTTATTATATACTACATATCTGGAAAGCACTTGATATAAGTTATCCTGGTTTATTCTCGAAAAGAACACTCTAATTATGATTGCTATCCCAATATTATAGATGTGTAAACGTATGAGAGATTAGGTAACAGCCAAAAAAACAGAGGTGGTAAATGCTGGATCTGAGGTTCCAGGTTCTCTCAATCATTGCGTTAATTGTCTTGGTCTAACTGACTTCTCATTTTCACAGGTTCGGAAACTGTATATTATCAATTTTCCAAGACAGATCAGGTCCTGGTTTACTGATGCAATGTATCTAATGTTTTAAGAGACTTAAAGCATATGACAGAATACTAATATATTACTTTCTAATACAGTATAAAAATGCTAAGTAGGCCAAAATACTATTTTCTGTTTCATTATCTCACCTTTAAAAGACTACATAAGCTATCAAATTTGTTCATCCTTTCAACAAATCTTATTGGCCACTTATTATAAAGTAGGTGTTGAAGATAAAGCAATGAACTAGATGGGGGGGAAAGCCATGCTTTTATAGAGTTTATATTTTAGCTAATTGTTATTTGATACTTCGCACCAGGCACTAAGCACTTTAGTTTATTAATGAACGTCATCGTCGTAACAACTTTATGAAATTGTTACTATTATTATCCCAGTTTTGCAGACATGAACATGAAGTGAGAGAGGTTAAAGCTCAGTGTGAAAGTTTTTAAGAGCTGCACTCACAGTCTGGACCAGGCTTTCTGTTCAATGAACTTGCTGTCCAGCAAGGGAGCTGTGTTAGTGGATCACATCACTCAGCCTGATGGGATGCTAGGAACAATGCTACAGTGCCCTGGCTGTCATGAGCACTGAGCCCTGGCCCCTTTCCTCAGGGCCCCTTCCTTGTTCCCTGAGTAATGCTGCAAAGGCACTGATACAGACCTACTTTCCAGTCTCCTTTATGTTCATCCATCAAAAGCACCATTACCTCATGTCTCCTAGGTGTAATACAATTAAGTCAGTTACATTCCCTTCATATGAATTGCTGGTTGAAATTAAGAGACAGCTCACTTGTGCACATTTCCCGGAGTGGGGGATCTATTTTATGCTTTGTTTTTAATTTTGGATTGTTCTCAATTTTATACTTTAGGGGTGCAGAGGCTCCTAGTCTTTGACTACAGCTATTGCAAAACCTGGAGCCAGAAATAAGCTCTTCTGTTATTAAATCATTCCCATATCAGGAGATTAACAGCACATTGTTAATACATAGTATCAGCAAGGACACAGAAATGTTTTAAGACTTTTGCCGATTAATATTTTAAGTATAATATAATTACACAAATATTACATATTTGTTTATATTTTATTATCTATAATATATTTAAATAGCATTTCACCAGGTACATGCATGTTGCATCCTACAATGAAATAACACCGTCTTGTTTTTCAGTCCTCCCCAAAAGCTGGCCTCCTACATACTAGCAGTGACATTGTACCAGAGTTGCAAGCTGAAATCGAAATTTTCAGTAGCATTCAAGATTGGCTGCAAACAAAAACTGACTGAAGATTTCTCCTTTGAAAAATTCCTTAAATATGTGCTTATATTTCTTTTCTCTTCTGGTTGCTCCCTGTGTCTCCTTTCTCTTCTTTTTTTCTTAACATATGTTAGTCCCATTCAATTTCCTTCTCAGTACTCTACTACCACTTCCTCTCAATTCTAACTTAATCTCCTATCTTCTTTCCCATTAACCTTTAATATACACACTTGCTATCTCCTCTTTACTTCCTATCTGGCCCATTCATCTCTCATTTCTTTCCTAATATAATAGACGTGAGAAAGGAAACTCAATACTCTGTAACACAAATACAGAAATTAAGGTCTCAAAGATTAGAAAACAGGATAACTCAGCTGCACCACTTGAATACAAACGTATTTACATATATTTTTCCTGAATGTTTTTTCCTTCTGTTTTTCTAAACCAATATTTTCAGGGGGGGAAAAAAGGCACACCAATTTTTAATCCCTCTCTGCTCCATCAACTGCAATTTCTCAAAACAGCATTTGAAATAACCTGTTCAAAGGATTACGAGTACCTGGTATTTATCTTTGTATCTCTGCTACCCAGCAGAGTGACTGCCACAGAATAGGTCCTCCATGAGTGTTTGATGAACAGAACTGAAATAAGTAAGCTTCATACTTGATAGGAAATTAAATAGGAAAATTAAAAGAGAAACCCTCTCACCAACAGCCACGGTGAAGACTGTGGAGGTGGAGGATGTGGGCAGTCTGTACTCACAACTTTATCCCACTATTGAACCTCTCGCTATTCTCCCTCATTGTCTTTTCCCTTCTCTCCTCGGCCATTTATTCAAAGGTTCAAGTAGCTGTTTAAGGGTTAGAATTAGGGTTATACCTACAGGTTCAAAGACTCAAACAGCTGATGCCATAAGTTGCCTATTTTTGATCCCTAAATAAATGGTGAGCCAAATCTAGGCTAAAACTTTAGCCAAACACTAGGCTAAAAGAAAAACCTAAATGTAAACCTTCCTTTAATGATCTTGCTCTTCCTTCCTATCTCCCTATAATACTCAAATTTTAAGATAGATTGTCTGAATTAAATCTTCATATACTCTCAATACAACTCGTACTCGTGGATTGTCACAAGTGCAAGTAACACTACATATCATGGAGAACAAGTTTTCAAAATTAACTCTTCCAAAGGCTTCTTTCAGGGGGTGCAAGTTTTCCAGTCCACTCCCCAAACTTTAACCAGAGGGAATTTGGTTTACTTTGTACATTTCACTCCAGTGTACATCTTTGTTTGGAGACAGGAGTCTGTTGCTATCTATATTCTGGCATCAGCAGATCTAACCCAATTCTATCATTCAAAAATACATAAAATCAGGACTAGAAAAGTTAATAACCGACCTGTTCAAAAATAAGCTGGTAGGAAAACCAAGATGTGAACCACTAAAATTGCCATGTAGGGTTTTCACCTGTCAGGACTATTTTTTCCCCCGGTCTACTCTATTTGAGAATGTAGAAAGGGTTGATAGAAAAATTACACTGTGCTACATAGCGAACAACTGCTCTACTGTTAATTTTTGCTGTATTCAGAGTAAATCTCATTCTAAAACTTAATTAACCAATTCTGGAATTGATATACAGTAGAAAACAAGAAGAACATGTAAGACAGTATGTTTTACTTAGTTAACGAATGAGCTAGTTTCATACTAGAGAATGGGAACCTGTACGTGCAACAATGGAGGTCCATTATAGAAGCAGACAATACTTCAAAAGGTACCAAACTGAGATTGATATGAGTGAATGTCAGAAAGTCTGGTAAGAGTCAGGAATAAGCACCAGTTGAGGCAGGCAGCTTAACTCAGAGTTGACTCAAGTCTGAAATAGACTGGAGCATTCAAGTGGGAAATACTTAAAGCAAAGAGTCTTCTATACTTGTCCGCCAATAAAAAGTGCTCTGAACCAAAGATCTGTAGTGTGGATAGGTCCTTGAGCATTAGAGGATTTGTGGGCTTTCTAGCAGTCTTACACATTCAAAATCTAATTGTCCTTAACCCTAAGTCATTTCACCTGCTTAAGGAGCCTTTTTTATTAGCCACTATAACACCAATCATCTTCATTCTTTTTGGATCCCCTATCTGATAAAAAAAAAAGTTTTATCCCCCAAGTTTAGAATTCCTTTACTTGACAACATAGTCCCCATAGTTATTAAAGCTTCATGTTAAGTGTGAGAATTTAATCAATCAGTTATAGGAAACATTCTCTATTTATGTGTATACATGTGTTGTTCCTATTTTAGTTTCTATGTTTTGTTCTTGCTCTTCTATTCCTCTCCTCAGAGAAATCTCCATTTTCTGCAAGACCAAGGCCTTCACACATGAATTATAAAGAAAGAAAGTTCAAAATCCAGTGTAAGAGGCACTCATCTTGCTCATAGTAAGGTTCACACTAATATTCCACAAAATACGTGGAGGATAAAGCAGCGTGGGCTGGTGCACACAGTTTAGTTACACAGGAAAGGGTTATTGTCAATCTCTCAATGAGGAATTTATTCAGTATGGTATATCATGTAGGAATATTGTAGCAAACTCCAAACAATTCTCAAAACAGAATGAAAATTCAATTATTCTCATAATAAATGTTTGTCACATTTATAAAGTTTAAAAATAAAAACACATACTTCAGATACTGTTAAAGACAGCTATCTAGCTAAGCCTCATTTTGATGCTCAGAAGGAAAATCAAGAAAAAGATATGAAATAGCATGTTTGTAAAGGAATTGTTGAATACTCTAGATAGGAGAGCATAAGATGAATGGTGAGGAAGTAGAAAAAAAATCCATCGGTTGTTTTAAATCCTAATGGACTAGATAATCAGAATCTCTCTCAATTTCCAACTTAACCAATACTGTGTTAACATCACACATCCCAGGAAAATATTTTCACTTTATCAAATTATTTCCTTTGTACACTCCTTTCCAAATGAAAGCTAGAGCCTACATTTACGCTTTTTGTCCCAAACCTTCTCAACTCACTCTTGTAACACTAATATAACCCTACAAAAGAGATTAATAAAATATGTTTTCTAAGGAAAAGCTCCAAATAAAGCTAAGGAATAATGACCATCAATTTCAAACCCACACTTATTAAAAGGTGAAACTCCAGTAACTTCCCTTTCTAACTTCTCTCAGCTTACCGAAGTGGAGGAAGGAATTCCAGAAATATTAAGGAAGATATAACTGATTAGATGTCGAGTCCAAAGAGGGAATTGCTTAGGATGATTTTCAAGTGTCTGTCTTAAATAATTGGATGAATGTAATTTCTGTCATGAATAAGGACCAATGATATTCTGATTAGATTTCCATTCTGGAAAAGTCAAAGCTATAGGGACACAGAACAGATCAGTGGTTGCTATGGATTAGGGATGGGGAAGAGGTTTAATACAAAGGGCAGCATGAGTGAATTTTTAGGAATGATTAAACTATTCTATATATTGACTGTGATAGTGTTTACATATTTCCTTGGAATGGTCAAAACTCAAAGAACTGTACATCAAGGCAGCAAATTTTACTATAGATAAAATAAGAAGTAAATAAAAATAATTGGTGCTTACTAATGAATTATTTTAGATGAGGATATCTTAAGAACTAGAAATATGTCAGAATGATTACAGAGGAAAATACGTCAAAATTAATGGAACACTAAATTAGATACTAGAGTACAGCAAGAAAAATAAGGTTGTAGCAGACTAAGAATGAGAACAGAGTAACTATTAAGTTAAAAGCGAGTACCAGGGTGCCTGGGTGGCTCAGTCAGTTAAGTGTCTGACTCTTGATTTTGGCTCAGGTCGTGATCTCAAGGTCCTTGGGATCAACCCTGCACAAGCTCCCCACTCAGTGGGGAGTTTGCTTCTTTCCCTCTCCCTCTGCCCCTCCCTCCCACTCCTGATATCTCTCTCTCTCAAATAAATAAGTAAATCTTAAAAAAAAGAAAAAAGTTAGTGACAAAAAGTAAAGATGACACCCCCAGCACTTCCCCAGGTGTCTTGTGTTTGAAAATTACTTCTGGATTTCTAAACATGACACTTTCAAAAAGTCATTTTCCAAACAGTGGTTGCTTCAGTTGTTTTTGCTCTACTTAGCTGATTAGCAGAATTCTTACTGTTCAGCGTAGAAACAGATGAACAAGCAACATAACCTAAGACAGACAATTGAGGCAAATCTGATGGGTTACCATCACAACCTTGCTATTACTGACTTTGGAATGCCAGGGCGAATGGCATTATGCCACTTTATATCCCTATTGGCCCAGGACAAATCCCCTGACAGCGGTGGCCTGTGTCTCTTCTGACTGATTCTCCTAACCATATCCATCTTTTAAGTTTTAACCTTCTAGATCTCAGGGTCAATCATCAGCAAATAGCTTTTAAAGTTTATAACAAACGACTTTCATGAAAAATCTCGTTTCCTACTTGTCTCCATGGAAATTTGGCTCCCCCACGGCACTGCTTCTACAACTGTTCAAGTAACGGGTTCTTTTCCACACCCCTTCTGCCTCTGGGCCTAGAAATGAAGTAGATGTCTTTTTTGCTCCTCATTGCTGCTTCCAGACCAGTATCCTTACCTTCGCAGTCATCTAAGGCCCCCCAATGAACTTCACCTCTTTTTTTGGAAAGTTAGCCCCCGACTCACTGATTCCAATTCCACACCTGTACATCTTCTTGGCAATTTCAAGTCCTACATAGAAGTCAGTACCTTGATCTCTCAAATCCTTGACCTCAGTTAGCCAATGATCTTGTTCTCCACCCTATAGAAGCTATGCAGTACCAAGGTCACACCCTTGACCTTGACATTTTCCATAACAACAAACTCTCCATCTCAATTTAACACACCTCCTTTCTACTATCATTTTTATCTTTCCAGCTCACTCCTTCTGACACCCATCTCTAACAAACTTCGGACTTCATCCAAACTTTCAATCCATTTATCCTAGCAATTTGTCACTGCTCCTTATTAACCTCATGTCCTTTCTTCACTATCCACCTTAAATTTATGGTAAATTATTATAATAAACCTTTCCCTTAATTCTACCCACTTGCTTGACAAAAAAAAAACCTTGGTTAAAACCAAAACTTCCCACCAACTCTACGCCAGTACCCCTGAAGATGAAACTGGTTGGAAAAAATACACAATTATGCTGACTGCTTTATTGTGATGACAAAACTTAAGTGGACCCTTAAATATAAGAAATATAGTTATCTAATCTATTTTTTCACCTACTATCTTAGATAATCATTCTCCCTACACCCTCAAAACCTATTCCAATTTCTTTGCACCCAGCTCATGACTTTGCTTCCTACTTCAGTGAGAATACAGAAGGAATAAAACAGAACTTCCAAAAACCACCCCTAAGTATTCTCCATACTGTTACTGTGGATGAACTCTAAATGCTCATAAGTAAGGCAACCCTCCCACTTACATACCAGTGATTGACTCTAGCAATTTTCTTTTTCCTTTGCATTCTCCATTTTTCCCTTCCCATTGGATCATTCATCAGCATACAAGCAGTTTCCATTTCAACTTTATTTATTATTTTTATTTTTTAAGATTTTATTTATTTGTCAGAGATTGAGAGCGCACAAGCAGGGAGAACAGTGGACAGAGGGAGAGGGAGAAGGAGGCTCCCCACTGAGCAGGGAGCCCAATGCCTGACTCCATCCCAGGACCCTGGGATCGTGACCTGAGCTGAATGCAGATTCTTAACCGACTGAGACACCCAGGTATCCCATTTCAACAATATTTAAAAACGAAAAAAATAAAACCACCTAGACCCAGTTCCTTCATCTAGCTCACCTATATCTTACCTCCAGTTTTATGACAAAATTCTCTGAAAGAATCTATGCTTCCCGGTCTTCTATTTCTTCCTTCCCATTTTCTCTTGATCCACTAAATTAGGCCCCATTATTGTCACTGCACAGAAACCATTACCAACGTCAGCAATGACCTTCACTTTGCTAAATCCAATAGTCATTCCTCAGACTTCATCCTATTTCATTAATCAGCAGGATTTAACATGGTTAGTCATTCTCTCCTCAAAATTTTCTTTTGTTTTAACGTAGATTTTCTCCTACTTTTTTGGCCACTCCTTCTCAACGTCCTTTTTTTTCCCCCCCTTCATATGTGACTTTTAAATGTTAGTATGTTTCTGGCCTCAGTCTTTGAACTTAGTCTCTATTCAATCATTATAGTGATGGTGTCATCCAGTTTATGGCTTAGAATAGCATGTATTTATGTTGACAACTTCCAAATTTATGTTTTCTACCTGGACTCCCCCATGAATTATTGGCCCATATTTTCAAGAGTCTTGGCATCTACACTTAGATATTTAATTGGCAACCCAAACTTAACACACCCAAACAGCTCTATGACACTCCCCTGAAACTGTTCCTCCTGTAGTTTTCCCCATCTTGGTTAATGGCAACTGCTAGTTTGATAACAAACCCTATGATCTCTAATTCCAAAAATATATTCAGAATCATCGCTTCTCCATTCCACCACTATTACCACCTTGGTGAAAGCCAAAAGCATCTCTCACCTGGATTGTTTCCATTGGGCTTCTCCAGGTCTTCCTGTTTCAATGTTATCATTCTTCAGTCTATTCTCAACATAACCCCTGAGTTGATCCTATTAAAATCTCATTCATAACATGTCACTCCCCTGATCAAAATCCTCCAATGTCCCTCATCTCAGAATAAAAGCCAAATCCTCACAGAGATTTTCAAGGCCTTAAATGATATGGGTCCCTATTACCTCCCTGTGTCAACTCCTGGTCTCTCTCTTCTCTCCCTCCACTTCCACTGCTTTAGTAGCACTGGCTTCCTTGTTTCTCATACAGCTCAGAAATACCCACACATTTACACATGCTACTTCTTCTGCCTGGAGCTTTTCCCTCAGTTATCCACAAGGCTAGTTCCCCCACTTCCTGTAGGCCTTTATTCAAAAGTCACTTTCTCAGTGACACCTACTTTGGTCACTCATTCTAAAATTTAAGCCAACAATACCATCTCATCACTATTCTCTATTTTTTTTTTCTCCTTAGCATATGTATTTGATGTAGTTATATTATTTATTATCTATCTCTAATAGTAGAATTTAAGATTCATGAGAATAGATTTTTTTTTTATCACTTTCATTTATTGCTATATTACCAGGACTCAAGATAGACAGTTTCTGGCACATAGTAGACACACAACAAATAATTTCCTGAATTAATGAATAAATGTGTAAATGAACTTTAATCCAATCTATAAAATAAAATAGATAAGATGGACGTTTCATTCTAATAGTTATCTTAAACAAGTTTTCCAAAAACATAATTATTATTTACCTATTTGAAGCAGTTACTATATAGTAGATAAGAAACTGATAATTTAGACAGTTAGAAACTAGGGATAGGGAAGCATATGTGAGCTGCCATGAAGAGAAATCTCAAATGCCAACTGCTTAACGCATTAGAGATTTATTTTTTATTTATTACATACCCAGCGTGGGTTGGTAGAGGTTCTCCTATATCCAGTGGCTCAAGAATTCAGGTCCCTTTTATTCTGAAGTGCAGACATCTTAACATGAGACCTTCATGGTTTCTTGACCCAGGAAAGAGGTAACAGAGTTCCCTAGCGAGTTCTTAAATTTCCCAACCCACAAGTGACAGATACCACTGTCATTTACACTTTGTTAGCTAGAAATAGTCATAGAGTCCTTGCCTTGCAGCAAGATTCAGGAAAGCTCACTAGTTACAATATGCTCATGAATAAAATGATATGTAAACTTCAAATGTATATGTTCAGGAAAGAATCCATATATAAAAAATAATTGAAAACTATACCAGGAAGCATGAGGAAGTTAACATTGAATTGAAAAGAGCATAATTACTGAAGCAAATCAGTGAGGAGTAGGATTTTCAAATGGAACTTTAGGAAAACTTAGCCAAAAGAAAAGAAAGTCAAAAAATTATTGCAAGCAGAATTACTTTAATATTCTACTTTATTTTGCTTGCCTGATAGCCAAGTTACATTTTCATGTTTCTGACAAGTGGTTAGAGACACTGAGCATGACCAAAAGTGCAATAATTTTATTTGCATGTTCCCCTTGGATTAACATATTAACTGTTAATAGATTAAGAGCATTGGTATTAAATATATGTCTGTGGCTTTATAACTCTTATAATACATTATTCTGGACCATTATGGTACATCTAGCATGAAGATAGATCCAAATTTTTCTAATTTTTAGGAACTCTTAAGAGATTCTTAAAAATATGCATAAAATCTGCAATTGTTGGTAATAATACTTTAAAAATACTTAGAGATTTGTATGAGGAAAACAATTTAACTATTATAATAAAAATGCAAATAGTATTATGTAAAATTTGGCTATTACATAATAATTTCATTCCCTATAAAAAGTTTATTGCCAAATTGTCATATAAAACCACTAAAGTTATTCAAATTGGATCCAATTGGTAAATCCAAAGCTAGGTATTCCAATATATTATTTAAGGCTAAATTTTCAATATACTATGCTATAGTGAATGAGACTCTATCACAGACCAAATACAGAGAGCTCATTGTCAGTCTAACTTCTAACATAATTCTATAACAAATCAAAATAATAGATTTATAGAAAGTGTTCCATGTAGTTAAAAATGCAAAGAAAAACATAACCATTTCATCTTGTTTTATTTTTAATTTTGTTTCTCATAAGTGTGAAGATTTTTAAGTATTAAGAAAAATTGTCTTCTTGATTATGTAGTATTAATTAAAGTTTCTAATATAAATATTGAAGTAGGGGCACTGATTTTCTACTCTAAACCTTTTCACAAAAATGAGGTAACTTTTGCTTGACTTCCCAGGAGTAAAAATTATTGTAGAAACATTTCCAGTTCTTCCTTGCTCATCAATTTGTTTTATCAACAATTAGACTTAAAGCTGAATTAAAGTGGATAGCTAAGTATTTGTCAGGCTTCCATTTATAAACATTGATGTTAGATTGAATTTAAAACTTAATCATTCACAAATACCTTAGGCTAGCACTTTGTATACATATCATCAATGTAAAACATTATTATTAATATGTGAATAAAGTAAGTTTTTTCTTGTTGTAATGGGGATGGAGGGAAAATGTGTTTTGGCACTTTACTTTTTCTCATTGTCTCAGTACCATAAAATATGTATCTTTTACTTTTTTAAGTTTTTATTTAAATTCCAGTTAGTTAACTAACATACAGTGTTATATTAGTTTCAGGTGTACAATACAGTGATTCAACATTTACATACATCACCCAGTGCGCATCACAAGTGCCCTCCTTAATCCCCATCACCTAATTTACCCATCCCTCCACCCACTTCCCTTCCGGTAACCATCAGTTTGTTCTCTATAGTTGAGTCTGTTTCTTGGTTTCTCACTCTCATTTCTTCCATGTGCTCATTTGTTTTGTTTAAGTTCCACATATGAGTGAAATCATATGGTATTTGTTTTTCTTTGACTGACTGGTTTTGCTTAGCAAAATACTCTCTAGCTCCATCCATGTTATTGAAAATGGCAAGTTTTCATTCCTTTTTATGGCTGAGTAATATTCCATTGTGTGTATATACCACATATCTTCTTTATCCATTCATCAATCAATGGACTCTTGGGCTGTTTCCATAGTTTGGCTACTGTAGACAATGCTGCTATAAACATGGGGGTGCATGTATCCCTCTGAATTAGTATTTTTGTATTCTTTGAGTAAATGCCTAGTAGTGCAATTGCTGGATCATAGGGTAGTTCTATTTTTAACTTTCTCCTCAGACACTTCCAAACTGTTTTCCAGAGTGGCTGCACAAGTTTACATTGCCACCAACTGTGCAAGAGGGTTCCCCTTTCTCCACATCCTTGCCAACACCTATTGTTTCTTGTTTTGTTGATTTTAGCCACTGTGACAGGTGTGAGGTGATAATCTCATTGTAGTTTTGATTTGCATTTTCCTAATAATCAATGATGCTGAGTATCTTTTCATGTGTCTGTTGGCCATCTGTATGTCTTCTTTGGAAAAATGTCTATTCATGTCTATTTTTAATTGGATTATTTGTTTTTGGGGTGTTGAGTCTTATAAGTTCTTTATATATTTTGGATACTAACCCTTTAGCAGATATGTCATTTACAAATATCTTCTCCAATTCCATAGGTTGCTTTTTAGTTTTGTTGATTGTTTCCTTTGCCATGCAAAAGCTTTTCATTTTGATGAAGTACCAATAGTTTATTTTTGCTTTGTTTCCCTTGCCTCAGGAAACATATCTAGTAAGAAGTTGCTATGGAAAATATGTATCTCTTAAATTGATTCTTTTCTTGCAGAGAACTTTACTATTTATCAGAAAATTTATTTTCTGCCTAAGAAAAGGTAGAGCATACCACATAAAACATAGGCTGGACAGTTTTTTAACCTATTAGATCAGTAGGTCACAATAACTTTTTTTGAATATAATGTTTAAACAGCCGGATTTCAGAGAAAATGTGAATGCTCTTAGTGTTCTTCCGATTCATCCGTATGGTATTTTTCCAACTGATGGGCATGCATGTGCATTCTTTGGGGAAAAAAGTATATTCAGTATAATAGATACTCTTTCAATAAACTGTATAGTTAAAATGAAAAATAAATAATATTCTTTGCTTTGGTGACTCAAGAGTAAACTGGCCTCTGTTTCTCCCAATGACATCATTTGATTGTTCCCAAAATTAGATTTAAAACCTCAGAGTAGTAGAATTATGGATTCATACAATTTATCCTCTACTGCTCTCTCTCCCCCCCCCAAGTGAAATTAGTCACAAAATTCTCTTGTTTTTTTCTTTAATAATATCTCTTAGATCTACTCCTTTTTTATTTTTCTAGTTTAAGTGCCAATCTCTTCTTACTTGGAAAACCCTATACTGCAAAAATAACCTCTGATACTCTAGCTGTGATAATTCCCTAAGCATCAGGTGCATCCTGTTACTGCTATGTTCAAAAGCCTTAAATGACTCCTCATTGCCTTCATTCCTTAAAGTCATAAGGCCTCTCAGTTTTCCAGATTGGCCTGTTTTTGAATCTCTCGTGACCCTCTGGAGAGGGACTCACAGTGAGTCCTCAAAGAAAGAAAGATTTTTGATGGTATAGGGCTTAGTCTATGCTCCAACCTCCAGATTTAAGAAATAAGGAGGAAAAGAAAACTTCTACTTTCTGTATTATATAATTTAACTTGCCTGGTTTCAAAGTAGATGGAATTCAGGGAAAATATTTTGTCTAAAAGTAAAAATGTGTATGTTTGACTTTTAGGCCTAATGTGTAGTTCCTCTAGGCATAATATTTGGTGTAGTTTTAGGGAAAGAAAGAAATTTCTAAATTCTCTTCCAAATCCTATGTTCCATAATATAGTATTTCTGTTAATGTTACATTCCTATATTTTAATTAGACCTCAAACTTCTTTATTTTAAATACCTAGGTAATAGAAAAAACAATATAGAAGCATCCTAAATTGACCATTCTCATGAATTTTGCATTATTTCTAATACATATATGCAACAATGAAGACATAATATAATATAAAACAGAATAAATCCTAGCCTTCATGGAAAACTACCCTCAAAGCTGAGAGTGACCGACCTCAGGCAGAATGGTGCAGTACTCCAGGAAGAAACAGAGCCTTAACTTGGTCCTTAAAGGGTACGTAGGTTATAGAATGTTGGAGAAAAACAGAGTTGGACTGTGGCAGTTGGAAAGGATAGCAAGAGTAAAGGTACAATGTTGTAATGATCTTTAGAACAGATTAATCAGAGAGGACTAGTCATGATGCAATGTAGTAAGCAATAAACTTGACTGGAAAGGCGAAGCTAAGATTGGTAAGAATGATGGGAATGAAAAGAATTTTATAAGGATACAAATGACAGAACTGGAATGGGAAAGTTCACTTAGAGAGGACTTTCAAAGAAAATCAAGAGGACTTAGAAGCACATTGGTGGTAGCAAGAATCTTATTAAAATCTTATTAAAGGTGAAATGAAATCCTTAAAAACAGTAGAGCTACCTATCTGAAAGATTTGTTTAATAGAGGTGGATGAACTGTGTGATGTTTCAACATCTTTTCCAAATCTATAGTTCTTTCAACACAGACATGCAATTAATTCATGTTTTGTGCAACCCATTCTTGCCAATGTTCATTTTAGACTGTGAACCTAAAATAGAATAAGAATTATACTATTTAGTATGTTGTGCATGAAAAATGAGTACACCAAATATTTTCATTTGAATATATGCCAATTCTGAAACATGGTGAAATTTTGGAATAATTCAGGGAGTTCTCACATATTCAAAGATTATATACATGTTCCTAAATTTCAATAATGCTTACCAGATCAAGTTTCCCCATAATCACTACTTTGCTACTAGAGTCAAAATACAAGTTGAGGATGGGATGGGGGCACCTGGGTGGCTCAGTTGGTTAAGCATCTGCCTTTGGCTCAGGTCATGATCTCAGGGTCCTGGGATCAAGTCCCTAGTCCCTAGTGGGGCTCCTGCTCAGTAGGGAGTCTGCTTCTCCCTCTCCCTCCACCCCTTCCCTCCCCACTTGTGCTCACACTCTTTCTCTCTCAAATAAATAAATAAAATCTTTAAAAAAATACAAGTTGGGAAGTAGTAAAGTGGTGAGACTCTAGAAATACAATATAATCATAAGTCAGGCCTGGGGTCTGTGTGAACAATTGGGCGTGAGGATAACTAAGTAGCACATGGGTTAAATAACTTTATCTGTGTAGTTAACAGAAAGGCAATTAAAATATTATAAGTAGGTTGACCTACTCTTACACATCATCATAATCTCATAGCAACGAATTAATAAAAGGTTTAGGAAAATAGGGTAAATGAATAACAATCAGAATTACAGGAGTACTACTAGAATATTTGGAAGTTAGTTTTAGAGTTTTTTTGCCTATGCTTCCAATTTCATTTCAGTTATCCAACAGAGATAAAAATCAAAGAACATTCTCTACTTCTCAGAGTCACAACAGATCTTGTATTTGATCTTCAGATAAGTACACATTTATTTACACTTTGTGTATCTTATGGAGGTATCTAATGCAGACACTGTAAATAACTTGGTAATATGTGTCTCATTAGGATATAAACATGACTTTATATGTAATTACTATATTGATCATTTTAATTGGATGTTTTTAATGTAGGCAGTATTAATTTGTGCACACAAATTACAGTAGATGGTAAGTATAACTACACAATTAAATCATTCTTATAACAACATATTTCACATAAAAAAGGACAAATGCTTATGTAACAAATCCTGTATTAAAATACCCCTCCTTCATTTAACCAGTAAACGTCCTATTGTAAATCCTTAGCAATAAACAAAACTCTTTGAGATCAGGACCTTTATATTTATCTTTATTAGTTTCATTCATCAGGCATGTGTACAGTGGCAATCAAATGCCAGCACTACCCAAAAAAAAAAAAAAAAAGACATTGTTTTATGTGCTTGTCCAATATCTAACTTTCCCTCTTCTAGTAACGGTAGCCCAAATGTCTTTAGGAATCACCTTTCTCCTATTCTTGGTAATCTATTTTTGATAACATTGTTTCCTCAAACTGTCTCCTTAAATTTTAGTTATTAATCTATGTTATTACTTTCTTTATTCACATAATTTTACTTCTATAAATTTCTAATACCACCATTATGAAAAACTGTTATTGTTCATCTACCTGCATTTGAAAAAAAAAGGTGAACAACTATGCCAGAGTTTTTAATCATCAAAAAGATTCAAAAGATTCTAATAATCTAAATTAATAATGAAAGAACACACTGACCTGGTAATATAGAGAACAGAACAGACTAGGTATATTCATTAGACATAGACAACAAAAAAGGTGACCAAATGTTGCCCATTTAGTTGAGTGAAAACAAATTTAATTCATTAATTCTCATTAAACACAAGAGAGTTTAAATGTTTTCAGTCTGGAATGAAAGAAAATGGAAGATTTGGTAAAGTGGAGAAAAATTGTCAACTACCATTCAAACTACAAATAGTTGTCTTCATGTCTTTCACGGTCCTCAAGAAACATTTTGAAAAGTCCAAATTACTCAAAATCATTCTATCCATCTTGGAAATGATCAAGTAGAAGTCAATTTGCCCAGACCATGTAACAATCTAAAGAAGTTTGGGAGCTGCCTTTGAGCACAGTAAAAAGGAATCAGAGAGAAAGTGAAATAGAATAGCTATAATACAAGACACACGTAATGGAAGGAGAGCTGTTTCAGAAAAATTTTAAAAGTTATTACTATTTCCTTGCATTTTGTGTGTGTGTGTGTGTGTGATCTCTGATCTCTGTTCTACCCAACATATCTTTCTGGAGGGCCTAATAAATGAAGCAATCTGTCAAATGCTGGAAGAAGCAAAGACAAAAGATACAGATACCTTAAGAGAGTCTAAAATTGACAAAAAAGGAGGGGGCTTCCATCCTACATATTCATTTATTCATTAATGAAATATCGAGTTGATCAATATTCAGAAATGAAGAAAGATCCACGGTCAGTTCTCTATCAGAAGAAATTTCTATTAGTAGGAGATATCCACAGGTAAAAATACATATAAACGAAAATTTTAGACATAAGGAAGGATGATAGTGGGTGACAGTGGACAGAGCCAAAAATTCTCTCTGGTGAGAGAAATATGATCAATTAAGGTGCCAATTTAGTGAGATAGTTATGAAGGAACGAGGATGCTTATTAAGCAGCAACAATTTGTAGCTCCATGAGAATGTAAAAATTATCAGCTGTCTTAAAACTAAAGACAGTAAAAATAGAGATGGGTCTATTTTGGGGAAAAGAGAAAAATAATTCCTTTGTAAATTTCAAACCTATAATTGTCACAAAATTTTTATTTTACTATTAGGGAAGATTTTTTTGAAGTAGACTTCTAGGATAGATAAATGTGTTTATTTACACATCCTTCAAAACCCCAATAATAAGGATAGAAAAAGAAATAAATGTAAATGGATTACAGAAAAGAAATAGAGAGAAGCTCCAGACACACAATAGAAGGTTTAATTAAGGATAATTTTTGGAAAGGACTATTTATACCTGTGAGAGAAGTGTTAAGGAGACAATTAGGATGCTGGGCACCCAGGGACCAGTAACAGTGGAATGTCATTACTAGCCCTAGACCTGAAGGGCAAGGGGAACACATGGTGCTTCAGAAGCTTGGAAAGAACTAAAGATATGAAAGCACACTCTCTGGAGAACAGCTGTGGCCACTGTGGAATCCATTCACTGCAGGAATCACCATCAGACATGGAGGAGTGTGAAATACCTACCCACCTTTCTCACTGCCTGCCCGTTTCTCATGCCAACACTTCCCATTGGCCAAACCCCAACCAGAAGCCAGGATGCAAGATTGTTTTAGAAGTCATCTGATCACACTCCTGTAAACCACTTATGTAATGCAGTTGATAGAGGTCAGCATCCTGTATGTAGAGAAAGGAAGAGAATGGTGAAAATTTCATCTGGAAATGGAGCGCATGACAGAGATTAACCAATACACAAAAAATAAGACTTCAGCTTCAGCTTTCTTGGATTTGCACTCTTCTTTACAAATTATTGCACATAAATTAGTGGGGGTGCTGTCGGTTAAAACACAGGGAAATCAGCATTTTGGGAGTGTGGGAAAGGCAATTTGAAATCTGCCAGTTTTCTCTTTTGGATATTCACTATCTGTGCAAATCCCTTTCTCAAGAGAAGCAACTTCTAAATTCAGTCCTATGGATGCACTCACAACAAATCCCAGGATGCCCATGCAATATAAAATTCTCTCCTTTTTTTTTTTTAAAGATTTTATTTATTTATTGGACAGAGATAGAGACAGCCAGCGAGAGAGGGAACACAAGCAGGAGGAGTGGGAGAGGAAGAAGCAGGCTCACAGCGGAGGAGCCTGACGTGGGGCTCCATCCCGGAACGCCGGGATCACGCCCTGAGCCGAAGGCAGACGCCTAACCGCTGTGCCACCCAGGTGCCCCCAAAATTCTCTCCTTTAAGTCTAGATATAGCTTCCCACGATCCAGTGGTCCATAAATTAAAAAGTCACCACGCTTCATGTTCATTACACAGGGTGAAGCAGAAACAAGATTACAGAAATTAAATCTCCTATTTGGATAATGGAAGAATAGGGTATCTGTGGCATTTTTAAATCCTGCAAATAGGAATCATAAAAGCACCACTTCCTGTCAGCGGAGAAAGTTCCGTGATTGGTCTATGGAGCAGCAAATTGCCAACTGTAGCTGAAGCTGCAGTGTGTCTCTCTTGGAGGCTGCACTGCTTTGTTGGCACTCTTTCTGCTTGTGGAATTTGGGGGTCTGTAGTTTGTTTTAGAAGCCATCTGATCACACTCCTGTAAACCACACTTCTGGTTTTCCTGGTAATGTATCTGTCTCAAAAACTTAGTGGGAACTCAATCACTTTACCTCTGATCAATAATATTTTGGAGTAAACACAGACCGTATTCTCTCAAGACATAGTTTATAAATCTGATAATAGATCTTTTATGTACTGGCCTCTGAGATCCACCCATTGCCCTCTCTTGTGAAACAAAGGCTTGAGCGAGAGTCAGCCCCACTCATGATCTTTGAACTGTGTTGGCAAGATTACTGGTTGAGCAAAATACTTGATTCAGTTAGTAAAACAGAATCAGTTGACTGGGGTGTTTGTTTTTAACATTTAAGATCCCGAACTACCCAACTCTCAATCAACTTATATCACAAACTACATGTAGTGAACTTGGCAAACACACTTACCTATATTCACCCTCTGTATATAAAAATACTAAGAAAACACTCACAACATTATCAATATTTCCTAGATCTTACGTAATCCATTGTCTATCTGCTTTCCATTCGTCTATCATGAGCAACTGTTTTATTAAATATTATTCCTTGGCATAACAAGGGTGCCAGCTTTCCAGATCTAATATCTGTGTTCTCACTGCTCCATTGTTTCCAAGAAACCAAAGCCATATATTTTCAGTTCTATTCCATGCAGCACCCCATTTCTGATCTGGGAACTATGAAGAGAAATACCAAAAGAAACAGCTACAAGAGTTTAAAGTTACATTTCAAGTGGGATTCAAGAATAGAAAAATAAACTTTTTATTTCAAATAAAATATTATATAAAAGAATACGTTAATATATATAAATTGAACCCAAGGAAATAGAAGCCAACATCGCCCCAAAGAGGAAATTTAAATGTGTTCCAAATATAAATCTTTCCCAAACACATTAAGACTAAATTAGAGATAGTAGAAGATGGTAGTACTTACTATCTATGATAATTATTCTCAACTGGGACCAGTGTTGCCCACCCACCTCCCCAGGGTCATTTGGTAATGTCCACAGACATTTTTGTTGGTCATGACTGGGAGTGAAGAAGTGCTACTGGCACCTAGTAAGACTCTGTTGAGAGTAAGGGATTGCTAAACATCCTACAATGCAGAGTCCCCTCCTTTCTATATCCACAACAAAGCATTATCCAGTCCAAAATGTCAATACTACTGAGACTGAGAAACTCCGGTCCAAGCCACTGGATAAAAGAGACCAAACCTATGGTAAGAGCTACAAAATCATAAACATGGTACCCCACCTCCACATTGACCAACAGGTGACTGACATCTTAAGATATAGCAGAACACACAAAGAGAAAATGTGATTCTGGCAATAAAGTTCTTAGCATGGGGATAGAGAGAAGTAAAAACCCTGCTACAGTGTTTGAAGGGAATCGTATTGCTGGCTATCTAGAAGCCTTGTGGACATGACAACTGATACTGGTCCTGGAATCTGACAAAGTTTCCCTCAACATCAACATATTAATTGGATTGACTAGGTGAGGGGCACTGAACTAGCATAAAACTCTATCGGTTTACTGTAGGAAAATAAAATGCTTCAAGTATATGCTTCACTGATACAGTAGTCAGTTACTTACTAAGAGACTGATTACTAAAGTAATAAAGAGGAAGGAAAACAATTATTTTGATGGATAGATGAACTCCAGAGTATATATACTAATTTAGTTATTTAATTTTCATTACACTTATGAAAAACTAGAATTTAATACTAAGCATATTTCTTCGGGGAGTTTCATTTTTAATTAGACATGACTTGAGCTCACTCTCTTCCCACTGCTGAAATAATGTACAAACTCAGTATGTGTGTGCATAACATACAAGTAGGTCCCTGCAATTGTATAAATGATTTCTATTTCTTCACACATACACCCAGATGGGTCTTCAGTGGAACACAAATAAGACAAAACAAAAGGCTGTACGAAATTATTGCAAGTGAATTTATATATTAAATTAATCATTTCTCCCCTAACTTCTGGAGTTTGATTTCAATCTTGTTTACATGATTTTAAATACTCTTTTGCATGAAAAATAAACTTCATCTCAAAGTAGATTGTTAAGACACACTGTACAGGTGATAATCCTAGATATGTTCTATTGTTCTCAAAGTACGTTTTTAGGAATGAAGAAGAGTCTTTGAAAAGAGCAATTTGTTTATTTTAATAGAATACTATAGTGGTTAACTAAAGTCCTCTTAATAAATGATATTAAGCATTTTTTTATTTTTTTATTTATTTTTTAAAAGATTTTGTTTATTTATTTGAGAGATAGAGAGCATGAGCAGGGGCTGGGGGAGCAGAGAGGGAGAAGCTGGCTCTCTGCTGAGCAGGGAGCCCCAGGAGCTGCAGGGGCTCGATCCCAGGACCCTGGGATCATGACCTGAGCAGAAGGCAGATGCTTAACTGACTGAGCCACCCAGGTGCCCAGATATCAAGCATTTTTAGACCTAAATATACCAGATTTTTTTTTAAAAGTTTAAAAAAATAAATAAATGAAATGAAAATGAAAAAGAAATAGGATAGTATCATTCTCAAAGACAGTTTGATTTAATGAAGCAAGATACATAGTTTTTTATATTAGATATCAGTTATGTAATTTTTAAAAAACAAAATCATACTGCATATGTCCTTGGTCACACACAAACACACACACATACATTTAAAGAATTTTAAGTATACACATCAAATTAATATCAAGGATGCACGTAAATGGGGAAGGAAGGAGTAGGGAGATAGGTCAGACTGGCATGTGACTGGAAAAATGGAACATCACCTTTATCTGTAATGTTTTATTTTACTTATTAAAGTAAACTTTGAGCAGATTATGAAGAAATATTAACAAAAGCTAATTTTGTGTGAAGTATGCAAAGATGTTTGTTATATTGTTTTTTTAATTTATTGTGCTTTTAAAAATTTCTCAAAAAATATGTTTAAAAATGAAACGGGAGGGCAAGATATCTGATATACAGATGTAAATATTGAGACCAAACAAAAAAGGATCATAGCATATTTGAACCTCCACGAGTAATGACTCTTGCATAGATATCTTGGCAAGAAGATTGTGAAATGAAGCGAGAAAAGGAGATGGCGAGCTTGTGTTAAGAATTTCAGGTGTATCCCAAGGATCATGGGAAGCCATTAGAAGCTAATGCGTAAGCATGTTTTCTGGTAAACTTTTTCCATACAGCCTTCATTGAAAAATATAATTATAAAAAAGATTAGATATAGATAAATCAGAAAAATTAAACCCAAGTGTGCATTCTGGGTATCTCTGAATAAGAAAACATATACAATTTAAAATATACACTTAATAACATACCAGAATACATTTTTCCGAAATAAAGAAAAATTGAATCTGCACTGAGGAGTGAACCAAGTTCAGGAAAAATCGATACAGAATAATCTCACCAAGGTATATCTTCTTGAAGTCATTGAACTTCAAGAATAAAGACTCATCTAGGCATACAGACAGTAAGAGGAAATCATCCACAAGAGGGAAAGATGAATTGGGTGCCAGATGTCTCCACAGCAGCATTCAGGGAGTGCCACAAGGTAGAAGAGCAGTATCTACAACATCTGAGGACATGACACTTCTGAGAGAAAGTGTGAACAAAGAATGTATGCCTTACTAAGTTGTCCTTTAAGTCTGAAGGCAATGGATAGATATTCTCAAATAGAAAATAGTGAATAGAGCACATATGAATAAAAAAAAAAGCTACTGGATCATATGAATCATAAACGTTTTTTCAACAAAAAGATAAATCAACAATTTCAAAACTCTGAAGTTGATAAATTACCGTGAAAAGAGACTACGTAGTGAACATCCAATCAATTAAATAGAAATCTAAGCTTAAATAATTGTGGGATTATGGTTACACAACAAAATGTATATCAAAAATCTTGACCTTATAAAGTTTTTTCAAAGAACAATCTTTGAATGATTTTTGCATCTACTGACTTTTTAAAAATGAGAAAATATGCACAAGTATACTGCCTTTCCCCATTCCTTGCCTTATTCTTATCTTTCAGTTACCTTACCTTACATTTATTGGGCATGTGTGCGCACGCGCGCACACACACACGCACACGCACACGCACACGTGCACACATGTCCACACCCTTCCAAAAACAGACCATGGTTTTTAGAGAAAATATAGACCATATCCACATTAAGGAAGAGTGATATAGTCCTACACACATTATTGTCCACTCAGATTCCTTTGCCCAAATCATAGGTAATGCTTTACATTATTTTGAAGAGTGGTTTCAGTTTCTCCTGCTGGTAGAACACCCACTGATATGTGAATAATGAAACCCATAACAATTCTGTCAAATAATAGAACTATTTGCCTCAATGGCTTCATTTAGTTACACAGAAGAGAAACTGGGCACACCTTGCAGGTTAAAAATTCTTTCTTTATTTTGTATTGTCACCTTCCACTCATTGATTTCTATAATCTGAAGGGGGACATTTATTTTTCTTCTTTCTACAACAAAATCAGAGCAGAGTTCTGTTCTTCCAACTACATATACAATGGTATTTAATATTTTTGTTATAACTTATTTTAAAGTATTAATTTTCTACATGTACTGCCATACAGGCTATGAAAGTTTATTTCCCTAGACTCTGTTCTGCAAACAATCCAGAAATTTGATCAAACCTATTAACCAGTTGTATTCCTGCTACTACAGATGCAATAAATTACAATCAGAGCTTCAAATTAGCATGTAAAATGCGTGAGTTGAATTAACTTTATTACATTATGAACAAAAGGTCATACCTTCAAGGAAAATTAGAAAGAAACCCCTCTGAAGCAAAAATTAGAATTTTGTAACCTCAAAATTAATCTTAGAGATTTCCTAATACAGACCATAATTCTTTTACATAGGAATTTTAGACTATGATTGATTGATTGACTCGTTGATTTTAGAGAGGGGGGGAGCAAGTGAGCACAAGCAGGGTAAGCAGCAGAGGGAGACTGATGAAGCAGGCTTGATCACAGCGCTCGATCCCAGGACCCTGAAACCATGACCCAAGCTGAAGGCAGAAGCTCAACCGACTGAGCCACCCAGGTGCCTCTATGATTTATTTTTCTAAAGTCACTCTGTTGCTCAGTACTCATGATCTATCTGTGTGATATCAGTCAAACTGCTTATCTACTTCATTGTTTGCAAAACACAATAATTTGTTATCAAATTGATAGCAATTAATGATGTTAATTATATTATTTATTCATAAATAATTTATTATTATGCTGGATTCTTCTCTCCAGTCTGACAGTTTTCATTTGTACTTACAAGAAGACACTTTCAGAATGGAATTGTCTGATTAACACCAAAAAATATTTTTCCCTTAAGATTAAAAGTATATCTACAATAAACTAACCAATTAAGAAAGCCAAATATTCTCAGGCAGTATGCAGCAATTTCACATATTATTTTATGTTTGCTGTGTCATCTAATAAATCAAGTGAAGTTTTTAGAAAGAATGGGCTTACTGTACCTACGCTTCATGGCACAACCAGTATTCTGGCTAAGCATGTTTTCCTTTAAAAAAAAATAGGTTATCTTGATTTTTCAACATATCTTCAACTCAATAAAATGACAGCAGAATATATATTAAAAGAGAAAGACTTTTCTCTGAAATTTTAACTCCCAATATGTTGAGAATATAGACTCAATTATTGCCATATCAGCTCTTTCTGTTTATTTTGCATGAGGAGTAGAATTTTTCAATCCAAACACTTCGTTGTCAACCTTCTTTTCACAGCTGCTCATTTCCCCCCCAAACATATATATAAGCATGCACGGACATCCCTTATGCCTGCATTTTATGGGAGAATAATCTATTCCCAGGACAGACTATGTGAAAAAAGAGGGCAGAATATAGAAATAGAAAATTTCCTAATTCCTCTTACACAAGGAAGAGTCATTATTTCATTCAAACTGAATTTCCTAAGTTCAGTTCCCTAGTTCTTGGTCTATAATCAGTTGTTCTATGATACGACTTACATGAAACAGTAAGTTATTAAAATAAATTCAGAGCCTAGCATATCCAGTATTTAATTTTGTCAGGTAAAGAATATTTTAAAAATCACCATTTCATTAAAGATAGGACTTTTAAAGCCAAAAATGTAGGAAGGACATAATTTCAGATTAAAACTAGGAACAGTTTATGATTTTACACCAACATAGAAGCAACATGATATTCAGTCTACAGACTCTTGAAAGTTAGTCACAGGTGAAATCTACCCATGGCATGGTATTAGGACTCGCTGTTCCGTTCCATAAAGCATTTACTCCATACTGCCTTGTATGTGTACTTGTTAAAAATCAGTTATTTATCATCTTTGTTCTGCTTTGTATCACCCACAACATCCTGTCAAATGATTCATTCATAGTGTGCACCCAATATGAGTTTGTGGAATGAATGAATAAAATAATAGCACACATATTTATATCTTTAATTTTAACTTTTAAGTACAAGAGTCAAATAGTGGATTATGTCAGTTAGACTTTTGTCCATTCTGCTCTCTTTTAAGATGAATAATTATGGTTCATTTTTCAAGAAGAACATTCTAAATAAAGTTAAAAGATTTTAGTACGTTATTTACCCAAAAAAAGGATTTTTACATAAAGAAATTATAAGACATGCCACTAAAATCAGAGCATTCCTACAAAAAAAAAAATTCTCACCAACTCAATCACTACTGAAGCTCGACAACAATGTCTAACAGAGGAATTTGCCTCCTTAAAGTAACTTCAATTATATTCTGTATGATCATTGACCTTTTCTTTTGGTTACTGCATTTAAAAAAGGAGTTAATGACTAACCATAACCATGCTGTTTAATTTATTTTATTCTGTTACCATTTGTATTTCAAGTATCAACACCTGAAAGGGTACCAGTTTTGTATGAAATCACCTCTTAAAAATAAAGTCATTCTATTTTTAAAGTAAATTTATACTACACTATAGCTTTAATCCCAACACTGATACACTTTTAGTATTTTTGTTCCTCAAACTTTTCATTTGCACTGGCACAACCTAAAATATTAAATATGTCACTACTAAATATTTTATATATTTCTATTTATATGTCAAATATTTTATATAATCCAAAAAACATTTGCCCAGAGTTGACGGCAGTTTCTTATCGCTGACATCTATTAGAAATTAATATTGAAGGTCCAGTTGCTGTATTCTTCTTATATCATTTTCAGGATAGTTATGATTTTCCTAACTGCATGTTTGGACTTCTATAGAGGTTAGCTTCTTAAAATGAAAATCAGTAAATCCAATGATTTTTATATTTCCTATTAGGCATTTAGGTCAACTCAAGTTTTATCCCAGCATTTTTTTTAAGCATTCTTAAAGTTACAGAAAATTGAGCAAACTAGCCAAATGTTCTTGAAATCTCACTATTCTTCTAAATATTTTACCCATGAATTTAAATTTTTCCCACACTCCCATGTCATTACATTCAGGTAGTATAACTCTTTACCATGACAAAGAAACGTATTTTAAAATAACTACTTTTATTGCACATGCTTACCCATGAATTGTTTCCATATCATGTCACCATTACATACCAAATTGGGTCAAGACTCTGTCACAGATTGTTGAAAAATATTTAAATTCAACTTCTTTATTTTCCAAATTTTCATGTTTTGTCATTGCTCTATCACATGAATTCACATAGCACAGACTACCGGTAATGCCCACGTAAGCCTTCTCCTTTCTCCTGATTATCAGGACCTCATTTTGTCAAGGTTGCACACTATCTCTGCACCCATGAACTCAGGCAAGAGGCTTTTTAATAAACCCAAGACAGAGATGACATTTTTTTCCTCTTTGCCTGTGACTGGTATAATTCTGGACAATAAGATTTGAGGTGATATTAGTAGAGTCTTCTAGGGAAGGTTTTCTTTGCTCTTTATAAAAGGTCAGAATACAGATGTGTCCTTTGCACATTACTGTGTGAAGAAATCACTATACTATAACCATCTGGCAACCAGGAATAAAAGATCCTGAGTCTGAAACTCTCAAAGAATCAAACAGAGAGGAAAGACAAAGAGATCTGGGCTTCTAACGACATTGTTGGACTTCTGAAGAGCCCAGGGAACTTTTCTGGACTTCTTGTTATCTTAGATAAGCAACTCCTTCTGTCTGAGCCACGTTGGTTATGTTTGTTATGCATGATCTGAAGCAGTCTGTGACATCTCCATAAAACAAATAAGGAAACCAAGACTCAGAGAAATTACATGGATGGCCGAAAATGGTTCAGTGAGTGAACAGTAGAGGCCTGGCTAGGATATAAATTCCTAGTTCGGTCCTCTTTTGAGTACATTGTTAAGTCTCTTTCTTAAGAACTGTTTGCTTGCACAAAACATTGACTAACAATGTACTGTATAAAGGTGTACTGTATATAGCAAAATATTTTATGCAACAATGAGCACATATACATGTTATCTTTTGTTGAATTATATGAAACAACCATTCTTATGCATCAAAAATGTTCAAATAGTGGAGGGGTGCCAGGGTCGCTCAGTCAGTTAAGCACCTGGGCTCACATCATGATTTCTGGGTCCTGGATGGAGCCCTGCCTCAGGCTCCCTGCTCAGCCTCAGCCTTAGCCTCCCTGCTCCACTGGGAGCCTGCTTCTCCCTCTCAACCTGCCCCTCCTTTCCCCCCCCTCCTTTTTTTTTTTTTTTTTTTAAGATTTTATTTATTTATTTGACAGAGAGAGAGACAGCCAGCAAGAGAGGGAACAAAAGCAGGGGGAGTGGGAGAGGAAGAAGCAGGCTCCCAGTGGAGCAGGGAGCCCGATGTGGGCCTCGATCCCAGGACCCTGGGATCACGCCCTGAGCCAAAGGCAGATGCTTAACGACTGAGCCACCCAGGTGCCCCCTTTTCCCCTCTCCTCGCTCTCTCTCTCTCTTTCTCAAATGAATAAATAAAATCTTTTTTAAAATGTTCAAATTTCAAGTGGTTCACTATATCAATTTTATTGAATTCCCATTGCTAATATAGAGCAAACATATCTAATTAGTGTACATTAAATGTTCTTTATTTTGATTCTTAAGTTTGCTACCTAAAGTTTAAAGTGAAATTTCCCATATTTTCCACACTTACCTTTATCGGCCTTCTTTCAAGGAGAAATTCTAGTTTGTTTAAACTAGTTTGAAAAGTTTATAAGCAAATCCACCAATGACAATGCTGTAAGACTTTAAGCATCTAAAATACATGCTCACTTTCTTTTTTTTTTCTTTTTCTTTTCTTTTATTTATTTATTTGAGAGAGAGCGCATGAGCGAGGGGGAGGGGGAAGCTGACTCCCCACTGAGCCAGAAGCCCACCTTGAGGCTCCATCCTAGGACCCTGAGATCATGACCTGAGCCAAAGGCAGATGCTTAACCGACTGAGCCACCCAAGTGACCTCATGCTTACTTTTTTTTTTTTTAAGATTTTATTTGTTTGACAGAGAGAGACAGTGAGAGAGGGAACACAAGCAGGGGGAGTGGGAGAGGGAGAAGCAGGCTTCCCGCTGAGCAGGGAGCCCCACGCGGGGCTGGATCCCAGGACCCTGGGATCATGACCTGAGCCGAAGGCAGATGTTTAACTGACTGAGCCACCCAGGCCTCTCTCATGCTCACTTTCTTAAATGAATACCTACAGGGCTCAGTCAGAAACTGTAGCAAGCTTCAGATGATAAAGTTACACATAACCTAAATAAGCCATTAAAATATGATGATGTAACAACTGAGAAGAAATATACCTCCAATTAGAAAATGTTGCATTATGGGTTTTTGCAAAAGATGTATGTAGGTGCAGTGACTTTTGGGGATATTATCATTTGCTGTCATCTAAAGTGGTATTTTATAACTTATTATCATTTTAATTCAGCCATTTGGGAGTTTATTAAATCCTTTCTTCTCAATGGGACTCCCACTGGTTTTAAGAGAGTAACATACAGAACTCAGGAGTTGATTGGATTAGCTTTCAATGTTATTTTAATTGACATTAGAATACAATACTGAGAGAAGGAATTCAACCTTTGCTAAGTTCTGCACAGTACTTTCTGTTTACTTCCAAAAGTATTATTTTCTATAAACGGTACATTAACACGTCCTACAAAAACTAAGATTATTTACTTTCAAAAAGTTTAAACACTGCTTTAAATGCATAGAGTTCTCCACAAAAATGAGATTAGCAGCTTCAGTATTGCAGTGTAGCCATATTATAAAAATTATTACAGAAATCAATATTGCTTTCATTTCCAGAACTAATCTGATGGTAAGATCTTGTTTATATAGATATTAAACAAATGCATTATTCACATTTTGTAATGATTTTCTAGAGAAAAAGAGGACATTTTTTAATTATCATATGGAAGTGGTGTAATAAATGAGTATAATCTTTATTAACAGAAAGTTAATTTACATAAAACAAATGCTCATTGAATTATTGAATATGATAATATCTACATGCCTACTCCTGTTTGTCATATTTTGTGCCTTTTGGCGACATCAGAATTATAACAATCTGATTTATGCATTAAATTTAATGCATAATATGACAACGTACAGATATGTATGCCTTATAATGTATAATTTAAACATGATTGCTATATATTTCACCCATTCTTTCATGACTTTACCGATTTTCTCATGCAGCCAGAAATCACGATTAAAATGCAGGTTGCCAGATATGAATGTCTGTTTGAATTAATGAATATTTTCATAAAAATACTCCAACTATGAATGTTTTAAAAACCTTGTCATAACATTCACCAAACTTACACATGACAGCAAGCATGTGTTACTGCATTTTCATCTTAAATATTTGATGATTGCCTCTTTAAATCCAAGATTCATAACCCAAAGGCTTTCATTTTCTTACACCATGTGTAATTCAAAAGACATTTATTAGTACAGTCCTCTTTTTATGCATCAACAAAACATATCTGAAAAAAAGCAATATATGAACTTCCCAGAATTTTGGACATATTTTAAGGTATTAATTATACATAACAATATTTTATAATATGTATACACTATTTATACTCTTTCACTCCCTCTCAGTGGAATAAAGATAGGATTTACAATAAAGATGATTCTGGTTAAACATTAAAAACTACAATACAACCGGAATCTTTTTCAACTTACATTAAAAAAGTGTAAATATTTCCTAATCTATCCACATTTTCAAGAAATGATTACGTTGCACAGCTGCAATTTATGAGATTCTGAAAAACACCAGTGTTCTAACAATTTCTTAACAATACTGTCAGTTTTTAAATTACAAATTTAAATTTAGCATAGGTAAATGATGATAACAGGCCTGTTACAGTCATCTTTATTACTTAAGAAGGAAACCAACTAACAATTGTAAGAGCAATTCCATACTAGGTTTCAACTGAAGGTTGCCCATTGATGGGTCACTCTCACTTGACCTTGAGTGTGCAGAAAGGTAGTTCACCATGGTAACCTTAGTCTTGATGCTTTCCATACAGTAAATCATTTCAGTCTCTTCATGTAATTCTTTTATTGGCTGTGCAATTGAAATGTCATGCTTCATGAACAGAGAAGCTAGTAATTTCTTATGGGTGATTAAACCACCTTTCTAATGTATGAGCATGGATAAAGTTGTATGCAACATTTTAACACACACTTAGTTCATCATAATGTTTTCTCTGTTTTTTAAAAAATATTCTGGTAGACATATTTTACCCTAATATATTTTCTTAATTTTAAATGCATGCAGCCTATCAGTATACTATCAAATATCTGGTATCATCTGATAAGTTATATGGTGGTGTTTTTACCTACAGACAGAATGTGTGTGTGTTTATGTTTATAAATAAAAGTTCTTTAAATAATATTGAAGTTTCCAAAAGCAGACAAGCTTCAAAAGGACATTTTAGGCCCTAAGCCAAAACTGACATTCCACCTTTAATTATGTGAAAATCAAGAAAAGGTATTTTAATGACAAATTATGAGAAAATCATGAAAACCATGATTTCTTTAAAAAGAGTTACAAAATTGCTTTTTCCTTCATGAACTGTTCATATATATCTCTAGACAGTCATTCCCTTATGCTTTTATAATAAAACTCTGCTTTTTGAAGCTCATTCCAATCTACTATATTACTCTCATAATCACGTCTGTCAAGATCCCAGCCCCACCCCCACCCCCACCCCCACCCAGTCCTTCCATTTGCTCAAATCTTGGCATTTAACTCACAGTTTTCTCTACTCTTGACAATTTCTGCTATCACCCTGGGAGATTTTAAAAGTCATATGGACAATTTATTCCAAATCCTGGCCTCTTAGTTCCTTCAAATCCTCATTATCAATGACTCTCTTTGGCCATCCACTTTACTGGACAGATATTAGAACCTGTCACCCCCAAAACGCTTCCAATTTTAATATGGTATTTTAAGAATTCTCACCACACTACCAGTTTTTGTTTTATTTTTTAAAAATTATTATTTAACTACATTAACTATAACCCTAAAACTCATTACAACAGAAAACTTCAATTTGTTAATCCCTCTAGTATCTCCCTATAAATACTCCCTTTATGACATCACCTACCCCCATACTACACTAACATCTTGTGGAACATGATTCTAACCATTACATTTATAATACCTAACTCCTCGGGACGCCTGGGTGACTCAGTCAGTTAAGCATCTGCCTTTCACTCAGGTCATGATCCTCGGGTTCTGGGATGGAGTCCCACATCAGGCTCCTTGCTCAGCAGGAAGCCTGCTTCTCCCACTGTCTGCTGCTCCCCCTGCTTGTGCTCGTTTGCTCTCTCTCTCTAACAAATAAATAAAATCTTAAAACAAATAAATAATAAGAATAAGAATACCTAACTCCTCTATTCCTCTGTCTCTGCATTTTACTCATTTGAAAGACCTCAAATTTGGGTGATCCCAATAGTGTTCTTTCTTCAGGTCTAAACCCAGGCATGTGAGTCCTGCTAGAGAAAAACAAACAACAGGGAATGTTGACTCCTCTGTATAAATTAATAAATCACCAATCTTAACTGAACACTCAACACTTCCTGGTAACTGTACCACATTCATTGATCAAGCCACTTTCCTGTTCTCCACACAAAGATTTCAGACCTTCTGTATTACCCTCAAACCACCAGTACTCTCTCAGAAACCTCATTCTCAGCTAAGAGTGTCACCTTCTACTACAAAGAGTAAATAGATGCAATCAGAAGAAAACTCCCTGCCATCAAACCTATGAACTTGTCTGCATTTGTCCCAGTTTCTTATTATTTTCTTGTTTAAATAGGTGCTTTTCTTCTCTGCTATTAGACCCACTTCCCTTCCATTCTCATACTTTAGTATCAATGATCCTTTCTCTAATTTTGTCACATCTTCTTTCTAGAACACTCTTCCCACTCCTAAATCAACAAACTCTCATAATCCGTTAGATCTCCATTCAAATGTTTCTTCTTCACTGGACTTACCATTCCCTCCAAAATAAATCAGATTCCCTTGTTTCTCAGTCTTATTTTCCAACAACTGTATTTTCTACTTTCCTGCATTTTAATAGACATGTTTATCACAATTCAAAATTTTACTTAAGTGATCACTGAATTAATATTTGCCGTTCAGTATTTTTTAGCATTACAAGATCACCATTAAGGCACATAGTAAGAGCTCTATAAGTCTTTCATAATGAATGAGTAACAATAGAAGAAAACACTGACATAGTATGTACCGTGTGCCAGCCACTATACTTATAAACTCGTTTAATACAGCAACCCTATCTTCATGTTATAAATGAGAAACCTCAGGCACAGGCAAGACTTGACAGACACAGAAGAGTTTGGCTCCAGAGTTTATGACTTAACAACTTACTCAACTGCTCATGAATGAATGAAATAAAATTATTACAGTATGCCTACACAAAAAGGCAAAAATAATATGACTATGATGAGATTTATTCATATTTTTATGATATACAGTACAACTATGGAGTGGCAAAGTTGAAGTATAAGTTTAGGATTTTTCCAATCCTTTGACATTTTGAATTGAAGTGTATGGAAAAGGTGTACATGTTTTCATATTCGTCTTTGGTGCTTTAATTACATTCTATTTTTTCTTAGTAAATTAACAACATTCTAAGGTCAAGTTAATAGTAACAGTGACTAAAAATGGAAGAAAAAATAAAAATCTACAATATAAGACATTGGTCTGTTTGGGAATAATAGCAAACCACCTTTGGTCACATGAGTCCTCTGGATTGGAGCAAATGGGTCTACTCAAAACGGGTATACTAAGGGCTCACTCTGGCTATTGAGATATAAAGAAAATGCTGGAAATGAAGAGTATCATAATGGTGGAGTAGGGATGTTAGGGGAGCAGTTACAGAGAAAGAGAAAAGTCAGTTAAATAATATCCCTCTTCCAATACTGGCTTCGCCCCACTACATTCTTTGGAGCTGAATCTACATAGCCTTCAAAATATAGGGAAGAATCACACTCATTATATTTCATTTTTCACCAACATTCTATAAAGTATTGAAGAACTGAATATAATATCTGATTCAATAATCAAGAGAAGAGGAAGCAATTTTCAACAAAGCCATCCTCCATGAGAAAAGAAATACACTTGAGAGAATATAAGAAGGCTTTCAACTCAGTGGGAAGGGAATGTGAAAGCACTTCATTGAAGCTCATTGTAGCTTGTGCACAGTTTGCCTGCCAAGAAATGCTCATTCAATATAGGGAAATAAATTCCCATTCACTAATAAACACAGTCAAATGCAAAGTTGCTTTACAAAGTCAAAGTCTATAAATATCTTATAACTGGTTTATGCATTAACATAGTTCCCCCAAATTATATTTTATCACCAGGCTTTTTTTTTTTTTTTTTAGTAATTCTATTCTTTTTCTTTGACTTCAATTGTTCATGGCACAATCACATGTTCGTTAAATTATTCATATTTCCATGGGAGAAGATCATAATTCTCCAAATACCGGAATCATGCAGTGTGGAGATATTTAATTTTTCAGGTTTGTATATATGAATAAACAGGAAGCAAGAAGATTAATTACTAGTAGTGTTAACCATCAGCACCCAATCCCCTGTCAGCCAAGGCTCAAGTGTCATCTCTTGATGTGAATATTGACCCAGGAGTCAGGAGAATAGCCCAGGGGTTGTATTTTCCAATAATGTACTGGAGACATATGACAAGCTCACAGCCAAGTAGTAAAGCACTTCTTAACTCACAGGACCATCAAACTGGATTAAGTGCTTTGAAATCCATGGATAACAGGTGCTCCAAGGACTGAAGAGCTCACCAGGTCGCCTCTTTCCCTCCGGGTCATTCACCCCTTGCGCCTCATGTTAGGAGAATATTGATGAGAAGAGTGACAGAAGATGCCCATGGCAGCAGAAAGTAAAGTAAGGGAAGCCCATTAATTTCTCATATACAGATTTTATGCTGCACTGCTAAAAATTCTATAATGATCTTTAAAAACATTGATGCAATTTCCAGAATCCTTAGAAGAGTCTCATCAAGTGATTAAAACTTGGTTTTACAGACAGTTACAGATTTGCTTTCATATTAAAATTGTCCCTAATAACATATTATTAGCCAATTTTAGGAAGATTTTTTGAAAAATAGTTTGATGAAGCATAATCATCCAACAAGATAGCAGTACATCCAAATAAGGATTTAAAAATACTGAAGATGATCTAAAAATAGCATCTCAATGTGGAAATCAATTTATAACTCAGAAAATGGTTCCACATTAGTCAGTAGAAGTTCACTGATTTACAAAACTTAATTACTTGAAAAGCCATAAAAAGTTTTTATGAAATAATCTATTCTTTAATTTTAAAAAAAAGACTATCAAAGACTTCCTTGAAATGAAACATGGAAGGAAAATATGATTCAATTTGAAAAAATTACTTAGCTAATTTTAGAAATTCATACATATTTGGCATTGTAAAACAAGGTATGCCTGGACTGTACTCTATTCATCTCTTAGGTATACAGTCTACTAAATCGATGACCTCCAAATTGTATATTTAATCTTTTAAGATTTTAAAAGAATTGTAGAATTCTTTTGCAATGGATTTAGACTCCTCCCTTTCTCCAAGACAATCTGAAGAGGTCTCTAAAGCTTGATTTCAGAACTTCTGCATTATAGCATGACTCTGCTGGGCTATCCAGCACTCCAACTGACTTGGGTGTTGGTGAAATAATGGTTCATTGGATACTCATTTTCCTCATCACTATTATAAGAAAAAAGGGAAAGAATGAAAAGACTGTGACATAGTAAAATAGTTTTTGTACCGTTAGCTCATTTTTCCTTAAACAAAATACAAAAATAATGTGGTATAGTAAAATAGTTTGCACATTGTTGGATTTTTTTTTTTTTTGAGCACTTCAAAAGGCATAGACAACCTTTGCAAAAAAAAAAAAAAAAAGACATATGACCTTCCCATCTCATTATAAAATTAATTTGTATTGTTTGTAGGAAGGGAAAATACAGGGCAGAAATCACCTAAGAAAAATATCTAAATGTAGGAATAAATGTCTTTAAATGTTAGCCCAACTAATTTACATATTTTTCTCTAAATTTAGCTGAAAGAAAAGTATATAATTTGAACTTGGCCTTGAAGCACAAATGTAACGTGCAATGGATGGCAAAAACAACTGAGAAATTCTGACCTAAAAGGAATGGAAAGGCCAAACCACATGGCCAGATTGATGGAGAGCACTGTGGGGAACTGCCTGGTCCTAATAGCACAAATCTGTGTATCACTGGTATTGCTTCTCTCCAGATACCACCTGGGTTCTAGTCAGCATTCAGGGCGGGTCAAACACTGTCATCAATCTCCACTCCTCAAGTTGTAGAAGAGAAAGATGAAAGCTCAGGTTTATTTCTCATCTCCATTAAATCCATGTTTACAGTATGATAATTGAAAACTTTTCGAGATAGAGTTTAAAACAATATTTTTATTGCATCAATGAGTGTTTGAAAAAACGTAAAGTGCATTGATAAGCTAATATTTAACTGCGGGAATCAATTTTTTTCATGTTTGCCAAAGTGATTTACATATTTTTCTTAGAATATATCTTTTAAAAAATGTGTATTCATTCATCCTGGCTATAGAACTCAGATATTGCACAATGGGTAGAAAGAATAAATTGAGAATTTGGTGGCAAGTAACCAAAAGGAAAATAGGTCTTTGAAATGTTCAGATATTTGCTAACAGGTAAGAAAATATATCTTTGCCTTACTTTGAGCAGAATTATTTACTTTATACTCCGGTTTTGTTATCCTGATAAACAAAACTCTTGAATTTTTTGTAGCTATCTGTTTGTTTACTATATATTTAAATAACTTCTATTGCTTTAGTATATTTTAATAGATCTTGTACATGACTGGAAGAATGAACTCATCTTTACCAAACATTTATTAAGAATGCCCTCAGTGGTACCCATTACAGGACACCCCACAGGTATATTTTGTTTTGTGCAATGAGAGCTTCCTGGAAAGTGCTGTGTCAGGTCATAAACTTCTTCCAGCAAGAACGGTTTGTCTGCTGTGTAACTCAGTCCAGGACAACAGTAGGTGCCCCTCAATTAATGTTGCTAGTATCCACAGAACAGCATTTGTGACTAGAAAATGCCATCATGCTAAAGCTTTAAAAACTTGTCATTCGTGTGTGAAATTTAAGAAACAAAATGAACCAAGGTAAGAGAGACCAACAAACAAAAAACAGATTGAAATACAGAGAACAAACTGGTGGTTGCCAGAGGGGAGGTGGGGGGGGGATGGGCAAATTACGAGAGGATTAAGAGTACGCTTACCATGATGAGCACTGAGTACTGTGTAGAAATGTTGAATCACTACATTGTACACCTGATATTAATATAACACTGTATGTTAATCATACGTCAATTAAAAAAGATTTTTTAAAAGCCCAAATTTCTTATCTCAATGTGCCAGTTAAACTTAAATGAGAAAAGAAAAATTTTTCTTGGCTAATACTTTCCTTGTTTTTTGTAACATTCTTAAAGATTAATTTAGAATCATAGACCTCCCTAAAAATGGAAAAGCTATTCTTTTGCTCAATATTATAGCGCTCCCTCAAGAAATAGTTATTTTTTGGGATATTTATTTAGCATTTTTTTGCTCCCTACAATATTATGTTATACATTCAACATAATAAGAGGATATTAATCAGAAAATTAAATATTTTAGAGGTTTTCCTTAAAAGTTAGCCCATCACTGGGACGTCTGGGTGGCTCAGTTGGTTAAGTATCCGCCTTTGGCCCAGAGTAATGATCCTCATGATCCCAGTGTCCTGGGATTGAGTCCCGCATCGGGCTCCTTGCTCAACAGGGAGCCTGCTTCTCCCTCTTCCTCTGCCTGCCACTCCCCCTGCTTGCCTAATAAATAAATAAAATCTTAATCTAATCACAGGCTTGCAACTTAAATGACTTTGGGATTTAAATTCATGTGAGCGGCATGGCATGGGAATTCCCACTCAGGCTACTGTTACTTCTGAGACATATGACAGAAACAAAACTAGCCCATACCACAGAAATACATGCTCAGGATAACCACACACTTACACACATACACACAGTCTTGCTGAAGATAAGCAAGCTAAGATAATAAAACGCAATAGGAAATAATAACAAAGAATAGTTAGATGCAATTGACAGTAATAGACTCTAAGAAATGCAGAAAATAAAACAGTATGATAGAGACTGCATAAAATGAAAAATTTTAAAGTGATTAAAGTATAAAGAGTAAACATTGTGTGAAATCATATAAAGGAACAAGGGTATTTTAAAAGGAATGAAACACAATTGTACTGTTTTTTAAACACTGAAACATGCAGTTGTTTTAATTTTAAAAATTATGGTCAATTAGAAACAATTAGAAGCAGCTAAAGTGAAAGTTAGCTACCTGGAAAATAGTCTGTGAAAATTACCTGAATGAACAAAGATAGCAAAAGAAATTTTAAAAAATAGAATGGTGAAGTTAAAAGGCCTAGAGAATAGAATTATGAGTTCCAACATATCTTTAATATGAGTTTCAGTATGAAAGAATAAAGAAAATGGGAAGAAGCATATTAAAGTAATAAAGAATGAAAGCACTGAATTTTTGCATCTAATTCCAAAAGCAAATGGAACAAAAGCAAAAATAAACAAGTGTGACTACATCAAACTAAAAAGCATCTGCACAGCAGAGGAAACTATCAACAAACTAAAAAGGCAACCTACTGAATGGAAGAAAATATTTACATATCATGTATCTGATAGGGGGTTAATATCCAAAATACAAAAAGAACTCAACTCAACAGCAATCATCATCATCATCTGATTAAAAATGGGCAGAAGATCTAAATAGACATTCTTCCAAAGAAGACATACAGATGGCCAAAAGGTACATAAAAGAATGTTCAACATCACTATTAGGGAAATGCAAATCAAAACCACAGTGATACATCACCTCACACCTGTTAGGTTGGCTATTATCAAAAAAGACAAAAAATAACAAGTACTGGAGAGGATATGGAGAAAAGGAATATTCACTCATTATTAATGGGAATGTCAGTTGATGCAGTCACTATGGAAAATAGTATGGAGGTTCCTCAAATGCTACTCAGTCATAAAAAAGAAGAAAATCTTGGTATCTGTGACATGAATGACCTTGAGGGCACTATGCTAAGTCAGACAGAGAAAGACAAATGCTGTATGACTTCACGTATTATATTTGGAATCTAAAAAAAGTCCACAAATAAACAAAGCAAAACACATAGATGCAGAGAACAGATTAGTGGCTATTAGAGGGGAAGGGAGTTACAGTGGACAAAATGTGTGAAGGCGGTCAATTATATGGTGACAGATGGTAACTAGACTTATTGCAGCATTTGCTTTGCAGTGTATACAAACATAAAATTATTATGTTTTGCACCTGAAACTATTATAATGTTATATACATTTCACTCCAAATTAAAAAAAAAATAAGTCAAAGAAAGTGAAGGAAATAAAAATATAAGACATAAACACTGATGAAATGAAAAGAAATAGAGAAGTTAAAATCTATGGTCAATTCCTTGAAGAAAAATCCCATATTTAACTAGAAGAAAGTATTTGCAATTCATATCAATAACAATAAATCAGAATCTGAAGTATATTCTAAATATACTGCAAATCAATAAGAAAATGAACAAAGCATATGCATAGACAAGTCACAAAGGAGAAATCTAGAGCAACTAAACAAAACACACACTTGGCTAAAAAAAAGGGGGGGGAAGAAAAATTTGTTTAAGTCTCATTTATAATTTAAAAAGAAATTCTAAAAATAAGGGTATCAAAATGCCACATTCAGCAAGGGAATCCAGGAAGACAGGGCTAAAAAGAGTAACTACTGGATCTGAGAATCTAGAAGTCAAGGGTGATCTTTATCAGAGCATCAACAAGAGTAAAATCAGTCTGCAATACATTGAGAAACGAATTTGAAGAAAAGAAATGGAAACAGCATAATGACTTTCTTTAAAAAGTTAGATGATCCAGGGGCAACCGGGTGGCTCAGTCCATTAAGCATCTGCCTTTGGCTCAGGTCCTGCTCCTGGGGTCCTGGGGTCCTGGGGTGGAGCCCTGCTTCATGCTCAGTGGGGAGTCTGCTACTCCCTCTCCCTCTGCCCCTCTCTCTCTGCCCCTCTCCCCACTCATGCTCTCTGTCTCCCAAATTAATAAATAAAATCCTTAAAAAAAAAAAAAACTTAGATGATCCAGGAAGAGGAGAGATGTAGTAATAGCTGAAGCTAAGACACCTGCTCAAAATAGGCTGATTTATTAATTTTTTCACTTAATTGTTTTATTATGGCTGGACGGCAAGCTTATTATCAAGCTCGGAAGTAGCCACAGGAGAGGGAAAAGTCCTTAAAGTAAGAGAGAAAATAAATGATAGAGCAATGCTCTGGAGAAAGCAATCAATTGCACCAATGCAATGTTTAGCCTTGAGCAAAAGAGTAAAAAGAATGCCTTCATTTTTAAATTGATGTGTATAAGAGATGGGCCTGCATGATGTTGAGGATATTCACTAATATAAGAGAGCAAAGTAAGAGGAAGTGAGTCTAACATTAGGTGAAGTAGAAATGATTTAGATATGACATTGTAGAGATCTAAGCAGATGTCAGCCCACAACCATATTTTATTCATGAAAAAAATATATTATACAAAGCTAAATTAAACATGGGCCATCATGCCCTTAAGGATCTCAGTCTACCAGGAAAAGTGAGACCTGTTCAAACATAACCAAGATAACTAAAATGCCATTCATTCCTCCTTTCTCAATATATACATATTATTTTTTTCTTTTCTCTTTCATTTTATAAGATCACGTATCATTCTGTGTTCCTCTTTCTTCCCAAATCTCTAAAGGGATACATGAAAGGGGAAATGTTTACTATAGTGCCAACATTAAGCTCAGGCTCCCTTCCACAGCTTAGCACTGTGGTCTCTATAGAAAGTCATCCAGAGCTCTGGAATGATTTCATGCTAAATGCATGAAAGAGATGAGTAGTAGGAGAAGTCATTAAAATTATTCTATTTCTTCTCCTCCCATACCCAAATAGACTTCACCTTAGAAAAAGCATTACTTGCACTTCCTAATATGAAACTGACTTTTATCACGTAGTCAAAATACTTTAAAGATAGACAAAATCAATCTTATTGACCATTTCTCAAAATTCTGTCCTTGAATATTAAAAGTTATGTTTCAGGAAAGTAGAAGTTTCAAATTTATATTGTTGAACTTCAATGAAGATCACTTTGATACCAATTAAAATTTTCATCTTTTAGGTTTATTTGAAAATATTGCACCAAACAAGAAAAGGCTATCAACATTCATTTTAATGCAATTTATACTAGCCTTTGATTTTCAGCAATAAATGTAGAGACAAATAAAATTATTACCATTATAAGAATACTATGTGTTTTTAAGACAGCAATGTTTTTCCATGCATGCTGCTAAAGAAAGCAAATTTATCATGTATTTTAATTTCTCAGAATTAAAATCATTTGCTCAAGCTCCAAAGAAACTGTAATATATCTAAAGTTAATTACAACTTTCTTTTCCTATATTTAATTATGTTTTCTTCTAAAGAATAAGCATCATTCATCAATTAACTTCATTTTATGGTTGGCATATTACATGGAATCACTGAAGCAGAAGAAAATGTATAGAGAGGAGAAAAAAACCTCAGAGCATGCAGTCCTCAAGCATGCCAAGTTATCTGCTCTTTTTTACTTTTAAAAATCTCTTCAACATTTCATTAGTATTCTTCTTTTTAAGCACTGTAGAAAATACAGAGTGTATGTCTGATACACTATTTCTGGACTATACAGTAACAAAGTGTATAAATTCACTTGGAGACTCAGAGTGACAACTTGAATTTCCTTAATATATAGTTACTTTCTCTGAAATTAAACAATTAATAAGCCAGCAGCTATGTGAATCATAAATTATTCATACTTAGTCTACCAATGAACATTAATCAATTATAAAGAGACACAGAAATTAAGACCAAGAGAAAGAGTCAACCATAGCCTTTTAATATTGAGACTCTGTTAACCCAGTCTCTTTAAACATATTTGATTTGTATAATAGCATCAATATGCACAGCTATGCTTGCTGCTCAAGTTTCCAACAAAATAACCAATTTATGAGTATACATATGCTGTCAACCAGTAACAAGAAATACTCATCACAATTCTGTAGTCTTTGACTAAAAGGGCTTATTAGAGTTCTTTCGAATTATTGTACCTCATCAAATATTTAGTATTAACTCTCCTGGCTTCCCAAAGAATTTGAAGCATACTGAGAAACATCTTTAGAATTCTTTCATAGTTTGAATACCAATAACTTTATACTAATACATATAAAATTATAATGATCCCAAAAGCAAAACATCCACCTGGACAAGGTTGCCAAGTCAGTCAGTCGTGAAGCATTACATCATTAACAGACACGGGTTCAGCAGCAAACTTATGACTTACGGATTATCTAATGAGAAGTTTCAACATGCTTATCCCCAACACATACAATTTCTAGATTATGCAAGTACCCATTCTAATTAATTTATTTAAAATCAGTCAAGGAAAGAGCTATAGTTCCTAGTGTTCATTTTTACCAAGAGTAAAGCAATAAAATAATGAGAGTATATAGACGGTGAATAGGGATTTAAATGGAGAAACAGAATTAATAAGGATAAAAAAATTAGAACAGCCATTTAGTTAGAACTATCAATCAAATGTTAATGCCAAGTATTACCTAGAAATAGGCTTGAAACTATTCTTTGGTTGATGCCCTGTAGACATAAAGTGTTTGCTTCTCACCAAAAACAGGAATGGGCCATTGACAAGTATCACTGGATGTATTATTTCACTGTTCTTTGGAAGCTAGAGGAAATAGAGAAGCTAGGTTTACAATACGGGAAATTAAGAACATCTGAGTCTTTAGCTGCTTTTTTTTTTTTTTTAATTTTCTGTGCCCTTGAGCATTTGTAAAGACATGGCAACTTTTTTCCGGATCTGATGTGATGGTCAGCTCGGGGTGGGGAAGAGCGGAAATAGGACAGCTTTACAGGCCCCCAGAAAAAGTCATTGCCAGTAGTTCTCATTCAGAAGGCATAACATTACAAAACCCTGAAAGCTCACATGCTCAGCTTGAAAAATCACTAACTACCTGTTAGTCCTTTCTTTCAAAATCAATCAACAGATATTTAGAGTCCTTAATAAACACTAGCACTATGCTAAGTGCTGTGAGAAATACATATATATCAGATGCAACTGCTATGATGTAAATTATACTAATACAAAATAAAAGCACTCTACAAAGGGCTAAGTTATATGCAATAAAAGATGCTACAGATAAAAGTACTAGTAAAGTAATGACAAGGCAGATTTCTTCAATGACTACCAGACGGTCACACTCTACTCCAGACCTACTGAATCGGAATGTGCATTTTAGCAGATGCCCAAATCTTGTGATTTATAAGCACATTCAAGTTTGAGAAGCCTATCTTAGGTGTTTTCATAAGCAAAATGGTACTTAAATCAATTGTTAAACTAATGAGTTGGCCAAGAAAGGTGAAAAAAAAGAAAAAAAAACAGTCCAGGAAATTTCAGGCAAGTGATCAGAAGAGAACAAAAGTGTGAGCATGAGACGGTGTGAGACATGCTCCAGGAAGATTATAGCTTGCCAACTTTGCTAGGGCAAAAGATTTTATTCAGAGAGTGCCAAAAGATAGGTCTTGAAATGTGGAATGGGTCTGTGTAGGAGATGACCTGAAAGTCCAATTGAGGGAAACACTTAGTATTTTTTAACTGGTCTGTGTTTTGGAATCAATGTGATTCACTGTTCAGAATCCACCCTTCAGAAATGAAGAATTCACTCTGCTAGCTGCCTTGAGTATTGGCTGCTGGGGCCACAGAGTTGAGACCTCCCTTGAGAGTTGCCCTTAGCCAAATGGGGTTGCTTTACCCAAGTGTACACCCTCTTCCTGGAGGCAGCCCACATCCAGCACTGGCTGATGCAGGGGAACAAAGGCTTGTCCTGGCCTCAATTGGGGACATCATTAAAGGACCGTCTTAACATCAGAGTTCCCTGTAGAGTGAGATGAGTTATCTCGTATGAATACATCTCATTACGGTAACTCCCTCTGCTCAGTCCTGCTTTTCTCATTCCCTCACAGATGTTGTTCCCAAGAGAGCTTCTCAATAAATCTCCTGCACACAATTCTCCATATCAAAAAAACCTAATCACCTTTCTCAAAAATTTATATCATCACTAAAAAATGTATAATTAGTTCCATACAATTTCATTCCAGTATTATGCTTTGGTTACTTTATTAATATGCTCTAACAATCCATCTAAAATGTACATTTCTTAAAGGCAGGAAATGTTATCTATTCCTTTAAAAAATAATTTCACTAAGATAAGTACAGATTTGGGTAAACAATAAACATTTAACTCTCATTTTATGAATTTTAAAAAAATATTTTTTCAGGTTCTTTTATGTTAAAATTTCTGTACTATTCCTAAGATAAGCAAAAGAATAATTTAAGAAAAGCATTTATGAACTGAGAAGTACCTACTTCCAAGACTGATTTCAACCCTGCCCATCATCCATGTCTCAGCTCTTTCGTGTATCCCTCTTACCGCACTTGGAACATAATAGGTACTCAGTAAATATTGGTTAACTTAATGAATAAATGAGTAACATTTACACAGTGCATTGCAGTCTAAGTGTCTTTTTTGAACCCTCCTGGTAACTTTCAGGTAATAGCTTCAGTTACAACAGGAAGCTAAACAGACACAGAAACATCCAACTTTAAAACAACAGCAAAAACAACAACAAATTCCAAGGCTCACCTCAGACTTTCCGAATTAGAATCTCTATGGGTTTTCATTACTTCTCAAACTTCTCAAATGTGTATTAATTCCTAACAACTTCCCAAGTGCTGCTGATGGTCAGTGCCTCACACAACTAGGAATAAGTTTCAAGTTAGACCAATGATGGTATATTGTTAAAAAAGCTCCTCAGGAGATTTTGAAATGTGGTTACTCAGGTTTTTTGTTTTGTTTTGTTTTGTTTTGTTTTTTTCAAGTCATGCTCAAGCCCTTCTCCTGGAGATTCTGTTTTAATTGGTCCAGGATGGAGTATGAGTACTGACATTTTCTCCTAATATGCAGCCAAAGTTGAGAACCACAACTGTAGCTTTTGCTCGAGAATGCTTATTATCTAGGATGTGGTAGAAGCAGGACTATACCTGGGTCTCAACCCAGTGTGCATGCCTTTTATGAACTCCATACTACCTCCCTGGACATCAAATAAAATTTCTGAATTGCCCCATTCACTATCCAAATTAGGTTTCACTCTGAAATAAATTTCATGTATTTCAGAAATATAATTATATATCTGAAATGTATAATAACCGCTATTATATAAGTTTCTAAAAATCACAAAGGACAAATACATGATCAGAAAATGAAAGTGGGTAAACATGATTTCATTACTCTCAGAATTCATTAATAAACTCTTTGAATCTTTAACAAATCTAAGGGTCTCAGAGAGTAGTCCTATACATTCTCTGAGCACTCATTTCATTATCTCAGGAAACTGCACCTTTCCAACTTCCTTCTATATTTGGATGGAGAATACACAATGCCTCTACACTCCCCAAATCGCCCGCAAAATTCTTTACAATAGGAGAACTAGTAAAAAATAATTTCCTTTTGCTTACATTTTCAACCTTCTTTGTAGGCAACCCACAAATATCTCTCTGAAAAATTCTAGTCACCCATCATGACGACTGAAAAATATAAGCATAGTCAGCCACATGCGCATGCCATCAGTTTTTCAATGCAACATAGCAAGCGGTAAAGCGCAAGCATTTCAGCGGAGGCCTCAGCCACTAGATGCCGCTGATGTGTCTGGAGGCCTAGGAAGTGAATTCTACAGAACTATAAAGGCTTACATCTTGGAAAATAAAATGCTGTTACTATGGTGACCAGCTGAGATTATGGATAATGAGAGTACCATGTTTTCCACTCTCTAAGGAGCTATTGTTCTCCGCATATTGCTCTATGCTGAACATTACTGACCTTCAAAATGTATCAAAATCATTGGTACTTTCCTTTCTTAAAAAAAGAGATATTTCATTCAGTACTTTTGTGTGAGTGAGAGCTATACACATCAGTTATTCACACACACACACACTCACACACACACAGATATGGAAAGGAACCATTATTCAGTGCATTTTTCTTATTTACGTACAGAAGAGAGATCAATGGTATTAACAGTACATGATGTCATAGTTTCTACAACTTAAGTGTTCCCAAATTCTTTAAAATTCTCTATCTACAAAGATAGAAGAATTGAAGAAACGAGTATTTGTCATCTCTGTAACAGCATCAAATATCAAGCTAGAGATAATTGTAGGCAAGAACATGTTTTCAGAGGAACCAGGATATACAAAATTTCCAGTTTAGTCTGAGAAAATCTTGAAATAGTTATTTTTCTTCTAAAGCTAGCAATGGACAGGAAAAGAGTCATGGAGGAAATAGAAATCTTTCACATAAAACAGTCTGGAACAGGTATTAAAAGATATTAAAAAGATAAATGGCATTTATTATTTATTAACTAGTTGTTGGGTTATTGATGAGTTTTTAATAATATTCTCCAATAGGAAATCTGTGAAATTAAGGTTCATGTCCATATATTTCTAGAAAAATAAAATGTAAGGGGAATATTCAATGGATATTGGGATTGTCTGTAAGAATATCATACAAAAAAAAATTTCCCCAAAATAATTATTTAACTTGCATAGCCCAAAGAAATCAAAATTAATTAATATATCTCAAAATTCAAGCAAGGGAAGTATTAATGACCAAATTTTTCATGTCAAAAGATTTTACATAATAACTAATGAGTATGAAAAGTAATAAATATGTCATTTTTCATAATATATGATAGATTCTCATTATCGCAGAAAACTCCACCCAACCATTCCTTTCAAAAACTATTGCCAAGCTGCTTAAACCTAAAGTGAATTTGATATGCCATCTCCTTAGGCCTACTCTCCAATGGCATTAAATGATTCATGGGAACAGAACTTGGTATGTTCTTAACAGTAGCTGCACCTTTTAAAAACAAATAGAAGATGGAGTTGACAAGAAATATCTGGAAATAAATGTCAAGGGACATTGTTAGAATACTAACCTGGTATTTGGGTCATAGTTTCCCAAAACACAGGAAATTCTCAAAGTACAAGCTTGTGTCCACCCATATGCAGCTGTCACTTCCATGAAAAGGTAATATAGACATTCAAGTCACTAAAAACAACGACATGATATACCCCACAATGTATTTTACTCTTCATCTTAGTTTCCTGGGGCTTCCATAATGAAGCAATATAAACTGGTGCCTTAAAATACAGACTTGTATTGTCTTCCAGTTCTGGAGGCTAGAAGTCCAAGATCAAGGTGTGAGCAGTCACACTCTCTGAAACCTGCAAGGGAAACTTTTCTTGCCGCATACTAGCTTCTGCTGGTTTGCCAGCTATCTTTGGCATTCCCTGGCTTCCTGCTGTACATTTCCAATCTCTGCTTTTATCATCACATGACATTCTTCCTGTGTGCCTCTATCTTCACATTGCCTTCTTCTTATAAGGACACCAGTTATACTGGATTAGGAGCCCTCCCTTTTCCAGTGTATCCTCATTTTAACTAATTACATCTGCAATGACCCTACTTCCAAATAAGGCCACATTCTGACGTACTAGGGGTTAAGACTTCAGCATAATCTTTTATGTGTGAGGAGGGAGGACACAATTCAACTCATAACACTTTCACAATTCTGATAGTATTTTGGTACAGCATCAGACCTTATAAACTACTACTATTTCTGTCTCTTGACTTGCAACTGCTTTGTAGGAGATCATGAGACTTACTACCAGCTCTATGATGTCACACTCAAGCATCGAAAATGGACTCCAATGAATGCAAAGCAGGATAGACTAGAGACCCAAAAAATATAAAGGACTCACTACAGTCTCTTCTGACTTCTTCCTGAAATCAGGCAGAAATATATATAAATCATATAATCTTAAAAAACATATTGACTTTTTTTTTCCAGTTGTCATTGGCAACTAAATACCTACATGGATGGACATAATGACACTGACGATTATTCTGGGGAAATATTTAATTCTAATAATAACATGGCTTCATATTTTACTAAAGAATATATAACGTATACCATTCATTCCCTTTATATTTCATGTAGTTATGTAAATAAGGCAATGAAAAAACACTGCACCTTCATAAATCAGTGGACCAACCTTAAATGCCTTCTGTGCTTCAATCTGTCCAACCAAGGATATTCTAGTTATATTTGAGCAATCTAATTTTTTTTCAAACTTTCATCATTTTTTCCTATCAGATTCTCTTCTAACACTACACCAAAAGAGGAAACATAAATGATGCCCAAAGTTTTAAAAAATCACAAATGTGCTCATTGATCCACTGATCCTTTCATCCTCATCCATGAGGATCTACCATATTCCAAGCATTGTGGTTGGTCCTGGATTTAAGTAGTCCCCAGGCCTGGCAATGGAACTAAGTTGTGGTGGTATAAATGCTGAATCCCAACTAATCTCTCAAGCTCGCTCAAATGCTTACTGAATATACAGTGAGTCCTTTGTATTAGAATTTAAAGAAGAATAAGAGGTGTACTGTAAAATACATATTTTATAAATGATATTTTGGTTGGGTTTCCCAACAGTGATGCTAAGATAATTTACTCTCGGATTTTAAGGGAAGCTTTAGATTGCTTTTGCAAGTGTTCATCTGAAGAAACAAACATGCAGTCACATTTTCAACAGCCTAACGGCAATCATCTCTACAACCTGCCAATACCACAAATTAAACTTGTTCCAACGCTGAGCCCATCATCTTCATTCTCTAACTGTACTTATTTGTATGCTACTGATTTCTCTTGTTGACACCATCACCCAGGCTCAAAAATCAATCTTTTTCCTTTTTAAATATTCCCTTTATGAGGCCTCTCATTTACTTTCTCATTTTAGCTCCACACTATTTTTCTATCTATTCTCTTCTGTATTTCCACAAACACCCCTCTCTTTACCTTTCATAGAATGCTGACTTTCTAAATGGTCTCTCAACTTCCTTTTCCAACATATTTCTCTCATTGAATAACAAATCTGATTATAATATTCTCTTAAATAAAAAACTTTTTATCCTCCCATTGGTCCGTGGAATAAAGGCCAAAGACCTTTGTCTACATTTAAGGTCTTCCATAATCAGTCTCCCATCTTTGTTTCCTATCTTCCTATTGCTCATCATATCGAGAACACTATTTTCAAACCAAAATAACTGCTGTTAACTTGAGCATTACAAATTCAGGACATTAATCACACTATTTCCTATAAGAATGACTTCATATCATATCCAAATTCTGTTATTCAATCATAATAATCACTATTTTTATTTAACTGTATGAAATGAAGGACTGAGCCAGCTTACTGCAACCAAATGATATACTTCCAAATCCTTCAAAACCTGTAGCTCCAATTTATATCAGAAATATAATATTTTTAAAAATCCACAAATTGAATAATTATTTGAAAATTTTATATTTCCATTATTAATAGGAGAAAAGCATGAATGTGGGTTTTATTATTAAAAACTAATATGTTCCTCTTATTGTATAACATAAATTATTCAAATTCATAATCACTTTAAAGTATTCCATTAAAAAATTCTTCAAGTATAGCAAAGGGTAAAGCACACAATTTGTTAACAATTAGATTTCTCATTATTATTTTGTTCAGGTGATTCTATGTTCACTAGTCCACATATTTTCATATTTAATATGCTTAATATGATCATAGAAGAAATGCATGCTTGGTGTGAAGTAAGAAAAGTTAAATTTCTAGTTACATGCTGGTAAGAAAATTTAAAGTTTAGCTTTGCAACAACCAGAATTATTGTTATTCCAAAAAAATATTTTTATAATGCAAGCTAAATATATGGATAAAAATGGTCAAAGTGAAATTTATTTCCATTTTAGTGTAATTCTTTCAAATTAATAATGTTTTTCTAAAATTTTTATTTCATTTTTTTAAAGACATTAGAACCTCTAAGTAAGTCTTTGTTAATTAAAGGTGACGATTTGGTAAGTAATTTGGTGATGAATTTATATTAATTTATAAAAGAGATGTTTTATTCTTTGGCATTTTTTATATTACACAATGTAAAAAAAATAAGGATTTTCGCTGAAAAAAATCTGAGAGTTCTACTCAAGATAGCAAATAAATCTATTTTGACACCTGCACTATGCCCCAAATACTTAATAGTGATTGATAAAATATAAAAAGAGAAAACCAAAAATTCACCTGGGATCAAAACCAAGATAGACATGTCTATAAAATCAGAGTCCCAACAGGAACCAGGACAGAAGCCCAGGGCAGCTGGGCTCCTGGTCTGAACAAACACAGGTGGCAGCTTCTCTGGGCCATCAGCTCAGGCAATAGTCCAGAAGGGAATGGGAAGACCAGAAACATAGCCCATAGCCATGCATATAGAACTCAATATATGACATGTTGACCACACATTCCAGTTTGGTCGGGAATGAATGTCCCAGCTTACACCAATTGTTCTGGTGTTTGTCTGGTTTAGGAAGTATCTTGTTTGTTTCATGTTTTTCAATGATTTCCAATAGTTGCATTAAATTAAGTAAAATATATCTTGTACTTCCAGAAACTTCCATGGTCTATCCGTTGTTATGAGAGATGCATATGCAATGAATTTAGTTATATTAGCTTTACTTGATCCTTCCCAGATTCAATGTAACTAATAATACACATTCTAGGAAAACATGCCAGGTATTACTGATAAATATGCTCTGAGGGGAGTAGCTGAAGGCCCTTTCCAGGGTCCACAGGTGAAGAGAGAAGTATTTGATGCTGGGTCCTTTGTTTTTTGTTTGTTTGTCTGTTTGTTTTAAAGATTTTAATTAATTTATTTGACAGAGAGACACACAGCCAGCGAGAGAGGGACACAAGCATGGGGAGTGGGAGAGGAAGAAGCAGGCTCCCAGTGGAGGAGGGAGCCCGATGCGGGGCTGGATCCCAGGACCCTGGGATCATGCCCTGGGCTGAAGGCAGATGCTTAACGACTGAGCCACCCAGGCACCCCCGATGCTGGGTTTTGGCACGCCATTTACATACCAGCCAGTTTTGCCTTGTCTCATGTTCTGGTGTATAAGATACACCACACTGCCAGGCCACCAGTTGGTGCAAAGCTGGTGGAAGGGAAATCATCGGATATGTTTGTAAGATATAGAGATTGAGTACTATACTATACATATGTGTGTGTGTATATACATACACACACACTATAAGCTGTACTATAGACTCTATAGATATTAGTTGGAAGGCACCAACTTCAGTAATTCTGCCATTTATTGTATGGTAGAAATGCATAACTTTTATTTTTTGCAAATAAACCCTTTTGATAATGAAATAAAAAATATGAATGCTTATGTTTAATGAAAAGTTAAATACAGAATTTATGTGTCTCAAAAGGTTGATGATGGGCATTAACTTTCACGAAATGTATGGATACATGCTATTCACTGAGAGTCCTAAGGTTATCACAACTACATGAAAACCAAAACACACAAATTTACCAAAGAACCATTAGCATCTTGTTCCAAGTTTAAAGTTATTTTAAGACCATGCTGAAGACTACAGTTTAACAAAGAAGTCACAAGAAGTGCATTTTCATACTTCCCTGTGAAGCATGACTTTTGATTTAGATCAAATAATTGTGTTTTTAAATTAAATTCACTCAATTTCAAATGCAAGCTTTCTTAAGCTCAATTGGAAAAGTAAGCAATGGCTGTTAATATGTTGGATCCAGTATTACAGTAATTTTAGTTTATGTCCCTGTTGGTATATGTGTTACTAACTGCTTCAAATAAAATTATAGGTCACTTCCAAAATTGATTTGATTTTTGTCAACCAATTCACGGAATAATACCACAAATGTTAGACATTCATTATGCTGCTGTTTAAACATGTAAAATTATTATGAATGCTATTGTAAATTTAGTTTAAAAACACAAAGGTAAGGTCACCTTTTTTTGGTGATACTATAAATTTTGCTAGAGCACATTTATGCAGAAATGTATGGATTTTATACTTAGTTCAAAAACACACACCAGTATAAGGAACAAATAAAACCATATTTTAAACATGTTTAGAACATAACTAGAAATAGTAAATACTAAAAATTTCGACGTATGGCAAGGAAATACAGAAGAGAAAAGTCTATAAGAAGATACACAGCCTTACTTTAAGCAAAGTGGGGCACTAAAAGGCCATATATTTTCATCACTTTATGAAAATGAAGCTCTGGAGCCATGAGCTAATAAAAAGATCATGACCCAACTCTCCTTTCTGAAAGTACATTCATGTACTTATTTTATTTAAAAAAATGAACAAGATAAAATCATTGTGTAGATTCCCAATTTTCATTTGTAAATTATAAATTATAATGCTCCTACATATAAAAGCTAAAAGCCAGCCAGTAAGTCATGCCTACAAAGGAAGTAAAAACTATAATTTAACATTCCAAAGTGAGCTTAAAATAAAAAAGAAATGCATAAACAATAAATACACATGATTAGCTAGAAAATCTCTGAAATAAGATGTTTGTAAAATAGCAAGATGTGAAAATATGGATGACAACACTTAGGCCAGAACTGAAAGTAAAAGAATATATTACCTCAGAGATTAAATAATAAAATGGAGTGAAATGAAATGAAATAGCAAATAAGCACAATAGATGATGCCTTCAGAAAAGTAAAAGGTAGAAAGGAGAAAAATGTTCAAAAGCAAAAGAAATGAAGATGTAACAATAAGGATTTGAGAGGGGTGCCTGGGTGGCTCAGCTGGTTTAGCATCCAGCTCTTGGTTTTGGCTCAGGTCGTGATCTCATGGGTTGTGGGATGGAGCCCCATGTCAGACCCCACTCTCAGCAGGGACTCTGCTTAAAGAGTCTCTTCCTTTGCCCCTCCCCCCCACTCATGCTCTGGCATGCTCTCTCTCTGAAATAAATAAATCTAAAAAAATTAAGGATTTGAGATATGATAAATATGGAAATTATGAAAATTCAGTAGACACATAATGATCCCCAAAGAGAAAACCTACAGCAAGGGAATATAAAAAATCCTGAAAACCATAACTCACGAAAAATTCCCAGAAATGAAAAACCTGAAACTACTCACCTGGAAATTGACCTAAAAAGCCCAACACCAAGATATATTCTCACAAAACTGTTAGACTTCAAAGATCTTTCTTGTTTCCCAGCAAAAAGATCATCTCTTAAAAGGAAAGGAAATCAGACTGCTATTAAACTTTTCAAAAGTTAACACTTTATGCTAGAAGTCAATGGAGTAACACATTTTAAATATTGAGGAAAATAAAAGAGGATCCACAAATTTTATATTCAAACCAAACCTGTCTTTAAACATGAAACCTCAGATGACCTGTTATGAAATGCAAGGATTTGTGGGATATTGTTCCCAAGAGTCCTTCCAGGGAATACAAAGAGAATGAACTTCAGATAACCAGAAAGGCTAGAGATCATGATGAAGACTGTTGGAGCGTTGGGACTTCATCCTACCATTAAAATGGTCAGCATCTGGGAGAGGTTCACACTTCATCATTAAACTTATGACCTCAAACCAGACCAAACTGAGCGCTCACTTGTTCCTAGTTTTGAGCTTTAAAATCTTGAGTGGCTGGAAACTAATCCTTGTGGAGGTTCTGATCAAGGTTACTCATTTAGTGCATACTATCCTTCATATTCAGTAGCTCTCGTGAGAAAGTTCTGGACGCTGTGTGATAGACCTTAATTTTGTCCCCTGGGCCTTTGCAGAAAGCAACTGTGTTAAAAACATTTATGCCACTGTACTTACACCTCAAAAAATATAAAATTATGTTCCGTCTTTTTCAATACATTTATTTTATATAGTTGATATGACTTCCTCATTGTATCCTTTCTCTTCTGGAACCTCATTAAGACCAGCTTTCAAAAAGAGGAATGAAAGTGAGGAGAAAGAAGAGAAGAATAAAGAAATTGGGGGGTGGGGGTAGGAAGGTGGGGGGTGGTGGAAGAAGCAGGAAGGGTAAGGAGGGAGATTAAGAGGGAGAGAAGGAGGAAGAGGCAGAGGAGGAGAAAGAGAAAATGGGTAGGAAGGAGGACAGCAGGGAAGAGGGAGGGTGTGAGGGAAAGGAAGGAGAAGGAAGAGGAAGTAGAGCAGAAAAAAAGAGGGCGAGGAGGGGGAAGAGAAAGAGAAAGGAAGACAAGGAGGAGGAAGAAGAAGAGGAGGGGCAGAAGAGCTAATTGCAGGAGGAACTATGAATTCAAAGCGAGTAACTTGGACGGTGACAGCGAGGTCAGCCCTGAGGGCAACGTTGCAGTCAGACACCACAGTGTAAGTGACAGGGACAACAAGATTGCAGATTAGAGTGACCAGGTTACAAAGCAAAGAGCAACATCAAGGTAATTTTCACATCCACCAGGAGGCTTTGTGAATCTCCTGGGATTCTGTCAGGGGAACAAGAGAGTTGGAAGGCTTGGAATCTCAATGTTTCAGCCTGTTGGGGCTCAAAAATGATTAATTTGGCGATTATGTCTGTCTCTTCAGTGTTCCTTCAGGTTGATTAGGCCTCAAGAACTAGGGGTTACCTTAGATTGAAAACCACAGCAAGAAAAATGTTGTTTATATTATACCATGAAAAAGTTAACCAAAGATATTAATAATGTACCAAAAAATAAGCTTCATGCATGGGGTCACTGAATTTAATCCTATTCTTGTCATTGTAAGAAATATCTTTGTGAATTAACTTTTAATTGGTACAGGCAGAATTTACTCTGATAATCTCTTTGCTTGTTTGTAGAACACAGGGTACTTAAAATTAACAAATAGCATTTTAGTAATGTCATGAGTCTTGTGAAATGCATTTCCTTCCATACTTCCACACCACAGGCACAATTCACATCAGCTTAAATTTGCCTTTCCATGTACCAAATATGAATTAATGCACTGTTTGATAGCAAGAATTTTGTTTTTTTAGAATGTCATTAGATAGTCAAAATCTCTTGAAAGCTCAAGTGAAGCCACGAAAAAAAAAAAGCATGCAATTACTCTAAAAATGAAAATAACTAAGTAAAATATGCACTCACAATAAGTCTCACCTGTATGTATGTTTATTACCAACTGAAAGTATCATTATAAACATTATAAACATTATAAACAAGATACATAAAAGTAATCATAAATTACAAATAACATTTCCTTTTTCCTGGAACTAAAATACTTATAATAAGAAACACATTCAGTGAGCATTAGATATTATCTGTTAAATTAACTTGGCAGAAAAAAATTTGCTAAAATTCAGAAAATATTTGAGAACTGAGACATATATGCTATAATTTTTCATTTTAAATACATATAAATATCTCCTTGTAGAATTATATAGGCTTAAATGTCCATATATAGAAACTAGAAATTTAAGCATATTTTCTCAAAGAAAACAGAAATGTTTGACTAATATACAAAAAGAATGATCATATATATATACACACATATATATATCTGTATATATAATATACTTTGTCCAAAGATATTTTGCTAAACTCTTGAAACTTTAGAATAAAAGGAAATACTCACACAATGATGCCCTTTCTGAAGACCAGATATCACTCAAAACTGACACATGTAAGTGCCATTTATTGAATGCCTTATTTATATTTGTGAGTACTTTTTTACCCAGCTTATCTCAAATCCAAATAGGACTTCTCATTCCAGTTTTTTGGATAGAGCAATTAAGGTCTTTAAATATCTTTAAATAACATGTCCATGTTCACACAGGCCACACGTGTTAGACCCAGAATTCCAATGCAGATCTATCAAAGAATAACCCATTCTTGGGGCACCTGGGTGGCTCACTTGGTTAAGCGTCTGCCTTGGGCTCAGGTCATGATCCCCATCTACTGGAATTGAGCCCCACATCAGGCTCCCTGCTCAGCGGGGAGTCAGCTTCTCCCTCTCCCTCTAACCCACTCTCCTCTAGTGTTCTCTCTTTCCAATAAATAAATAAAATCTTTAAAAAAAAATAATCCACTCTTTCTTCTATGTGGTATATCTATCATGATGTACTTCCTAACAAATTTTGGTTTTTAAAACTAAAAAAAAGAAAAATCAATCAATCAATAAAATTTGGGTTACTTTTGCCTATCAGAGGCTGTCCTATCAATGTTTTAGATAGAATATAGGAGTTAGTCCCAGATAAATTTAGCTGGAAAATTGTTGAAGACAAAGATGATACTTGTTATGGAAATGAAGAAGCAGTCAAGACAATGAAGATAGAATGGCCTTTGGTTTCCAGAAGATCCAGTTGCTCTCTAGTGATTTCTTTATAAGAGCACTAATTATCAGTGGCCCTTATCAATGAACATATCAGCCATTTTGTCAGTTATTTACCTTTCTCTGTAAAAGAGCATTTTTACCCTGCTAATCATTAGTATATTGATTTAAGCTGTTTTACTTATCTTTGATATTGTGTCCTGATCTTAGAAACAAGTGTTGTAGAGTCAGACAGACTTAGATTCAGACCCTGGTTCCTTTCCTTACTAGTTGGAACACAGGACATCAGAGCTATTATTGATTCACTCCTCTCTTCACCTCATCATTTAAAATGGGGAAATTGATAGTTACCACATAGCATTATGGTGAGGATTAAAATGGCTAATACATGAAAAGAGCTTAGCTAATCCTGGACTCATAATGGGCACCCAATAAAATTTAGTCACCCCAATTTCTGTCTTTCTGTTTGTTAACCTCATAATGCTTACCAAAGCATATGTATATGTGCTATGTGTATATATTTATATATACATATATATGTATATGTGTGTGTGTATATATATATACCTATGCAGGCAAGAATACTGAAATGAATTTGCTAATGGATGTAAAACTTGTTAATATGAAAAAATGTGAAGTTTCTAATGTTTGTCAATAAAATATAACATTTGGAGTTATATTTCGTGGGGCAAAAAACAATTGTCTCTCTACTGGAAAAAATCTGCATTACTATGGACAAAAATCATGTGCATTACTATTGGTTTTCTACAGTTATAGAAGAGCTTAGTCAATAAAAGTTCATCAAATGTGCACACCCTTTTACAATAAAATAATCCTCATAGGTACCGTTAGACAATACCTAGTTCTCTGCTGAAAGCACACCAGTTTTCTCTTTTGTGAAATTCCCAAGTCTGGACATGTTATAAAGTATAAAGCTTTGGTTTATATCTTCTCTCAGTTTCTGAACAAACAATTTCTGAATTTCCATTCTCTCTACAATAAACAAAACATGCTTTTAACATTTTAGGTAAACTATATACATTTCTTAAAGTGTTTCTCATGTATTTATATCTTCCTCTTTCTGTGTCCTACTTACCTGTTTAGATAGTGTGTCTATTGCAATGATTAAGGAAACTTGTTCCAGATGTAATTCTGACTCCTCACTAACTACCTGTCTGATTCTGGGCAAGTCATTACTGCTAAGCTTGCTTCCTCCTCTGAAAAGTGGTGAAAGCAAAGGTACCTATGTTACTGGGTTGTTGTAAGGCTTAAATGAAGAAACACAGAATTTTAGAATCACGTCTGGCACATGGTAATCATTCAGTAAATGTTGCTTTTATTCTATTGTTATTTCCTAGAGAGAAGGGGGCAACATTCATTGAGCCTTTCATTATAGAGTAGCCACTAGAAGAAAATGGGAACGAAAGCAAGTAATAAAATCTTCTGGACATTGATAATAATGATAGATGTGACAATGAAGTAAACTTCAGGAACTGGATCAAGGTTGTGGTTCATAAAGTAAAATAAGACATATTTATTGGTTTTAGGGTGGCAGTTTTCTTTCCTCATTTAAAGGGCTCCATGCATTTTCACTCAGAAAATTTAATTTTAAAACAGAGATAAAGGTATATAAAGTAAAGACTCTGCTTTACAAATAATACCCCTCAAAAATTATGGGCTATGTTATATTGTTGATAGCTTTTGAAAATTTAACTATACAGGTTATGTCTGAAGTTTATTAATTTTGGAATGGTAAATCATTCTAACTCAAGTACCTTCCTTTTGCCTTTAGAGAAAAACATATTAAATATCTCACTCCCTTATAGTTAAGGATGTCCAAACACTAAATAGTCTAATTTGGAAGGTATGAGCCTCCAGTACCTTAGGCGAGGATGGTGGAGAAGAAATAGGCTAAAATACTACATGGTTACTTCTATTTCTGTAATCATGAAACATGATCTGCTTTAGCATAGAACCCCTGTTTCATACAAGTCAAACTCTGGGAGGCTTTGTGGGGAGTTGTTTTTGTTTTTGTTTTTGATTTGATAATGTTCTGCTTTTCACCCTTCAAAAGATAGGTAGGGAAAAAAAAAAACAGTCTGATGCAACATGATGTCTTTGTGATAACAGACTTACAGTCTATGAAATCTTATTAAGCTTAGGTTTCAACTAAATTGTTCTATAATTGCTCAAATTTAGATGATATAGTAGAAAAAGATTCCAAAATGATACATGAGCCTTCGCTTTAAAAAAAAAATACGTATAAAACTGACAAAAACACACTGAGGGTAAAGAGTATATTCTTGACTGAGAGATGACTCATATATTTAACAGAAGTCTCTATTTACCCTCCAACTCAGAAATGTACAAATATAGAACACATCTTATGTGGGGGACTAAATTTCTATGTCCAAAGCCATAAAATCACCAACGAATAGCCAAAATTTAGGGTCTCATAAATTAACTGAGCCATATCATATACTGTTTGAATTATAGTCCTCTAATATTTTACTACATAATTAAGCTGTAAATATGTAGTATTTATATAATTCCATGGTTTGAAATTTAAATACAAGTTAGAACAGATTTTACACTATATATTATTTAACTAACCACATACACTCTGGAAAATAGTTGTGTTTTCAGCAAACACACACACACAAACACAAAGCAAACTAACATGTGGCAAAGTTTTGACTTACTCTGAACACTCCATATAATGCAAGTTTAGAATAAATTATGAACTAATTATGTTAGAAATTGAAAAAATAGAAATTACAAGAAATGAATGTAGACCTTTTATTATACTATAATATAGCCAGAAAAGCTACTGAAACTTTTTTTTCAATTCATTAACTTGACCTAAAACTTTTTTGGACTCTTAGAGCAGGCAATACAATAAGAGAGCTGGCTTATAATTTGAAATGAATGGATATTTGAATATCAGATTGGGGCAACTTGGGGATACAAGTATGGCCTTACAAATCTAAAAGAAATAAAATTAGAATGAAGATAGACCTTACCAGTTTTTAAATGTAGATTTCTAAAGCTACATTTTCCAATTCTTTGTCTTCTCTGAGTTTCCATAAAAAGATTTCAAAAGGCATTGTGGGCTAACATAAAAAATGTACTACTGTGCTTGAGATTTCTTAAGAATATTATCTGCTTAGAAGATAGAATCAGATACTAAGTTCAGTGAATCTGTACATAGTCACTTTTCTAAAACAGCAGACTTTTGGCTCTGTACCACCTGACAATTTCTTTGTCCAAGCCACACTAAAAATAGGTCTTTATAAAATGGAAATGTTGAGACATTAACTATAGCAATGTGAATGAGCACCACTATAATAAGGATTTCTCATCAACTCCTGGTTTATGTTGTATTAACATATGAAAAAGCTATTTAAACATTAAAATTAATACATCATAAAACAATGGTAATGCTTCATACAAAATATAGTTTTATTTGAATCACAACTACTCACAATAGCTATGAATATCCCCATTCAAATTGCTATCATGAATATTGTATAAAATGAGAAGAATAAACTAAAAGTAAAATTAGAATACTGCTTTATAAATTATAATATGTCAAGCTAACAAATGGTAGACTTGTCATATTGAGCAACTAAATGTCTAAATGATCATTCAGCACTCATACTGTAGGAAGAAAAAAACATTGGCTTTGTTGCCTCTAAAGCAGTTGCTCGATTTTTCATACTGTCATTCTGCTCTATTAGCAAAGCCTAACACAATTAGGTATGAATATGCAGTAATAACATGCAAATTGTTCCCTCACAATTGCCCTAAGGCAGCAGTCTCAGCCTTTCTAAGCTTGATTCCTTCTACATCATTACAGGCTTGGCATAATTCATCAGAATAAAAAATACCTCAACCTTATTGCATGTGGCCAGCTAGTAAAATCATCGGTAGTTGTTAACCACTCTCCCTCGATGGGTTTGTTAGCGATGCCGTCCCCAGCTCCCTGCCACTCCTGCACTTGTACATGTTTCCCTTGGGTAATGTTAGACACTACATTTGAGCCTGCCAGAACAATTAACCCTACTGTTAATTAGAATGAAATGTCAGGCGCACAGATGGTACAAGCTGGCACCCTGCCATCCCGCCAACTGCTGCTGAAAGCAGCTACCCCACTGCTGACAGCTGCTCAGCCATGTCCCAAACCAGCAGATGTCAAAACTTTCCAGCTGAGGAAGGTTAAAAAAAGCAAAGAGGAGGGGTTTCTCATCCCAGCAGTGATGATGACTGTTTTACTGCTATTGTGTCTATTACCTGTTGTCACACTGTACCAATCAAGAGGAAGTCTGCAAGCAGTGAGACACAAATTTAAAATAATGATACTAATAATCATAACATAAATAAACACAACATGGCTATAATTCAATAGAAGTATGAAAATGGCATAGGCAACAAACAAAGTCACCGAACTTTTCACGAAGTTCTCCTTAAGTTGAGCAGCCTATTTTAACATGTGTTTTCAAAGAGAAAAAAATCTTTTAACCTTCCCAAATCAGGTAATTTAAAAGGCCACCAAATATGGCCTGTCTAATTTTCAGGCAAAATTTCACTTCATTTTCAGAATTCATATGTAGGGATGATATTATTCCTTTTTTTTTTCTTCCTGGTATCTTTTCTGTTCATAATTTATTAACATAATTTATGAGATGATAATTTATGTTTCCCTTTATCCTCATATACACATAGGTAATAAGCAAAAAAAAAAAAAAGATAATAGAACGTTATCCATGAAAAGTATCAAAAACTAAAATACAATCTAACTAGACAATGAAATCACAACCAGATACCATTTTGATCAGAAAACAGCTTCAGAATTCTGCCCTAAATATTGTGTTAATTTTGTGGCCTAAAAAAAAATAGTGATGTTACTAGTTGGAAATTTAAGTTATTTCTAAACTCAAGAGGACTGGATCATAAACCTCTAATACTTATTTTGACTTTAGGAAACAACAATTTTGTATCTGATTGTTATTAAACATGGAAAGTGTGGAAGTGTGAAAGTAATTTCCTCTCAATTATGCTACTTTGAGTCATTCTCTTTAACAGCGTGAATGCAGGTGGATATTATAATTTAAATGCCACAGGAAATAAGCCATAAAATTTAAAGTTCATGTTCCTGCTATTTCTACTTGAATCAGTCATCATTTATTGATAAATTATTCAGTCAGCATTACCTAAGTACACATATATACAAAAGAAAACACAATGGGAAAGCCTTTTGAGTATTCAAAAGGAGTTAAAAATTACACTCCTGCCAACCATTCCCTCTAATTAGGGAAAAATAATCATAATACTAACAGATACATAGACCTAGTATCAGTTAGGGTTTTCACTCATGTATAACCAAAATTAACTTCTATCAAGAGGAGATTTATCAGAAAAGGTATGGCATGGTCCCCAGTACATTAAAAAGATTTTTAAGAAGCTAAAGAACTGAATTAGAAAGTACACGGTTTAGGGAACTAGGTGGCAGGAACAATGGCCAATCTAAGACACTAAAATCAATCAGCTCAAATCATTTCTTCTAAGAAGAAATGGCCTACTTTGGTTCACATGCCCAAGCTAGGTATGGGCAGTGCAACTTAATAACTCCAACACTGAAACAAATGTTCAGGTTGTTACTATCAGGAAAAGGGCAAACATGGATTCTATGCATCAAACACAATAGAGACAAAGATGACCAATACCCTGTGAAGTCAGTGCTAACAAATTCATCAAGGGATTTTATGCAAACTTCATTAAAACTATAAAGATCAGAATAAGGAAGGGAATGAGGAGGTATTCCAGATATGAAGGTGAGAATAAATATGATTTTGCACTTGGTGATAAGAAGCCAGGCTGATTTTCAGAGCATTGAACATCTCACTAGAATAAACCAATAATAATAATGACAGTGATAACTTACTGTGATCACTTCTACTAATTTCTTCTGTTAAGTATTACATGTCTATGGCATTTTACAGTTTATAAAATTTTTTCTCAGCTAAATTTTTCTTCAACTCTTACAATAATACTGGGAAATACACGTTACACATATTCAGTGACTTTTATATATAAAAAGTCAAGTGGCGTGTTATAGAGTCAATACATGAAAAGACTTTGTTGCGAACACATGTGAAGAATTTGATATTTGTCAGACGCAGGTTTTTGGAAAGCTAGAATTCTTTCTTTTCTGGTAAACAGCAATAAATGGAATCTTTTAAATATTATTCCCTATTTCATTATTTCATTCCAAAAACACTGTTTGAGCAACTACCAAATGCCAGGCTCAAATCTAGATACCAGGAATAGTGAGGAAAATGAGATACAGCCCTGCCCCCAAGAAACCTGGAATATACTACCAAGATACAGTCATGTACACAAGGGTAGAAATTGTTCATAACTATCAGAACAGAGATGGGATGACACTTCATCCCATGTGGGGATGTCCACTTTGTGGACACAGAAAGGTAATGGTCGGGTCCTACGTGAGGGTCATCAAGAAAAGCTCTTGAAAGTGACATAACTACTGATATATTTGACAATCAGTGTGTCTCAAAAATTCACAAAATACTACTTATAGCATACAAAAGAAGATAAAAAAGATATCTATGAACTAAAATAAATACAAAAACTCATCAAAAACAAATCTGCTCCCAGGGCACCAGGGTCACTCAGTCAGTTAAACAACTGACTCTTGGTTTTGGCTCAGGTCATGACCTCAAGGTCCTGAGATGGAGCCCTCCATCCGGCTCCGTGCTCAGAGTGGAGTCTGCTTCTCCCTCTCCCTCCACTCCTCCCACCCCTTGCTCTCTCTCTCTCTCTCACTGGAATAAATAAATATGATATTTTATATAAATAAACAAATCAATAAATAAAATCTGCTCCTAAAAAGCACAAACCATACATTTAACAAAACAATAAAATGTTTTTGGTTTGTATTCTTTTTGCAAAATGTCTCTTTGAAAGTAACATATTAAAATTAAGATGCTACAAAATTCAGTGTAGGTGTTCAACTGAAAAATATCTCAAATCCAGCTAGATTTTGAGTTTAGAATGACATGTTAAAGATCCACAATATATAATATTAAAGGTTTCCTTGACTTCCACAGAAGTTCCAATACTGAAAAGTGAGATATATTAAATTAAAGTTATGGGTATTTGAATATTTTTGTTGGACAAAAAGTAAAAACAACACTTGCCCATTCAGAATTAAAGTATATGTAGGTATATATAAAATTGTATAACTTTACCATCTGTATTAGAATGTTGAATAAAGTTCATCATATTCTTTCTTTCTGTCTCTCTTTCTCTCTCTCTCTCTTATATATTTGATTTTCTAGAAAAATACAAAATTGTCTGTTTTATGCCATTAATTTAAAATAATTAATAAAATATTACTTTGAACATAGAAGTCATTAGATATTAGAGGGTTGAACATTTTTAAACTCATAAACATGTAGCAAATTCAAGTCATATCATTCAACCTCAATCCAAAATAGGATAAAATACATTATTTCTAGAACCCCTATTTTCATTGCTAATGCCCTTTTACAGAAAAGAGTTTATTCTTATTTTTTTTAAGATTTTATTTATTCATTTGCGATAGAGAGACACAGAGAGAGAGACAGAGAGCATAAGCAGGGGTGAGGGAGAGAGAGAGGGAGAAGCAGACTCCCCACTGAGCAGGGAGCCTGAGGCAGAGTTGGATCCCAGCACCTAGAGGTCGTGACCCAAGCCAAAGGCAGACTCGCAACCATCTAAGCCACCCAGGTGTCCCAAAAGTTTATTCTTATTATCTACACTCATTCGTACACAGATTATAATTCTCAACTTTCATCCTCCATATCTTCCCAATATAAACTATGTATTTTGTTCAAGATTTAAATATGCAAATGAAATTTATCAGTCGCAAGAATTAATAATAAAATCTTAATTTTTTATAATGTTTTGGGTTTATGCATTGCTTTTACATATAGCATTTTACATCATCCCTACAATGCTACAACATGGAAGATGCTATCATCCTCACTTTTCAGTGAGCTGCTCTGGATCACACAACTAAGGTCACGACCTAAGTGCAATAGTCTTTGCAGTTTAACATCTATACGTAACCTGCCTCTGACCCACCACAGGACAAGGAATGGATGCAAAAGTCCATCAGCATACAGTGACAGTATTACTGCTGTTTTGTTAATTAAGCCTATTTTCATTTATTGGAATCAAATGACAGAGACTAACCCTGAAGCAAAATACCCAGCTATTCTATTTTTCTCAGTAACCACAATTATAAGTCAAAGACCTCTGGACAGCCTAGAAAAACAGACCAGGGACATTTAGTAAACAATTGTGAAAAAATTGTATCACAGTCATTAAGTAAACACAAAAAAAATGTAGCTTCTGTTCCTTGAAGACTTAATAGTGCAAATAAGTGATAAATTCTCTATCAGAATAAATACGTTTAGATTGAAAGGTATGCCTATTTAGAAAAAATTTTAAAGTATTGTCAGATGAAGTAAAGCATCTTGCTTACACAATCTCTCCTCTCCAGCCTAGGGATCTGTTGAGAGAAAGGAGAAGAGCAAGAGACAAACAGATACAGAGAAACAGATACAGACACAAAGGGACAGGAGGAGAGGCAATATAGGGAACTGTGCGGGTTATTAATTAAAATTAAAAAGCCAAGAATGCAGTAAGAACATTAGTTCTGACTGTAAGTAGATTCTAGGCAGACCTTGTCTATGTAGCAGTCTCCCTACCCAAAACATTATTCCCCCAAAAATATCCAAATTCCATTTATATTTTATGAATACATTGTTTTAATGTATCACATTCTTTTAATTCCACTAGAGGATTATTCCCTAAAAACTGGTATTTTTTAAAAATGTGATTATCTCCATAAGAGTTAAAATACTCTTATCACTAGCAGAATTGTAGAACAATAGAACTGGAGGGAAAAAATCTCTCAGCTTTTGCTTAGCTCAAAACCTCCATTTTAAAAATGTTGCTGGGACTTTGAAAGTTGAAGCTATTTGCTTAAATCACAAAACCCAACAATGTCACAACTGAGTATTCAAAGTCTTCTCCTAGACTTCCATGTAAAGATAACAGCAACAACCATAATAATAAAATTTTTGAGTGGTCACCTGGAGCTACCAGTGCTCTGAGCTAATTCCACGTATCATAACACTAAATAGTACTACTTGTACAAGTTTTTTCCTCCTGTGTTGAGCAGAGGAGTAAGTGGCCTTTAGAATCTGTTTCTGGAAATGAGAAGCAAGATAAAAGAATGGATTGGTCCTAGTTTCAATGAGAGGAGATCCATGCTCGCCTATGTTAGATATTGAGGTTTTGCCTAAGATTTAAGAGCATTCCTTACAAGTCTCCTTTTAATGTATCTGTCGATACCATTTATCCCTACCTTCTACCACCAAGGAAATCTAGCAAACTGCACTTTTCTTATGTGATAACATATTAGAATCCATGGCTTGAAATCAGTGTTCCATAAGATTCTCATTATATGTTAGAAGTTCTGAACAACCTACAATATTACTTACACTTACACTTCATTTTTTTTAAAAAATTACTTAGAATCTCTATTGGATATCAATTTATGAAATTCACAATTATTTCAAATATTCAAAAGCAATAGAAAGAAATAATCTATAATTCATATTTGTGCTACTTTAAACTACTGCCCCCATCCATCTAGTTAGTCTGGATTCTAACAGCTCACATCATTTTAGAACAGGCAGATTATTATGCTTTTCATTGTCTAGCATGGTCACTTCCTATCCCAACCTGACAAAGTTCTTTCCAATCATCAAAGATCAGTTTGAATGCTACCTCCATTACAAAGCCTTCCCAAGTTACCCTGCTAGAAGTCACTGGCCCCTCTTTGAGTTTTACTTGCAATTTGAGACTCTCAAAAATTTATTACATATCATTTTAGATTAGAACTACTTATGTACATACCTTTCTTCCTAGATGAGAAATAGTTTTGACTAGGGGTCCTATGTTCTTTATCAGAGAACCAAGATAGTACCTTGCATGAAGTCTCAATAAATATGTTTGTTTTTGAATGAATGAATGAATGAATGAATGAATGTACAAATAATGAGTGAAAGCCATGGGAAATGTGAAGAAAAAAGAAATAGGAGAAACAGGTTCTGAATGGGCAGGAGAAAATGCCTTGAGAGTCTCTTTTATGTTGCCTCACAGTCAAATCACTAAAGATTATTCCCAATGTGAAACTTTCACATTAAATGCCTACCTATATTTAAATCATCAGAGATACAGGTAAAACAAACCTAGCAAGAAAGTCTTTAAAGAAAATATCCAAAGATATTACATAGTGGTTCCACTTACTGGTGATAGCTATAAACTCTTATATCAAGTAAAAGGGAAAAAGTGAGTAGCTGTTGATTTGGCATAGCATGAATAAGCCCAAAGTTTCACATTCCAGTTCAGTTTCCTTTTGTATTTTCAACTTCTTCGGCTCTCAAAGGAAACAAACATGGAAGGCATGTGCCAGGCTCTGGGGAGAAAATATGGCTATCTGATCTAAAAAAAAAAAAAAAAAAAGCAAGTATCTATTGAATAATGGGGTATGATATTTAGCCTCCATTAAAATAATCTAAAATTTATCCAAATTTAGAAGTAGCATATAAACTCATGGATTTTTAAAAGAAAATTAAAGGAACAGATTTTGCTTTTCGTGAGTAAGGCACGGTGTTAGAAGACTCAGAGATATGGTCCCATTCTTATGAAGTTTACAGTCCAGAAATTTATCATCATTAATCAATCAATCAAAAATTAAAAATCTGATAAATAAAGAAAAAAGAATGAAGAACGAAGAAGCATTTGGGTTAGCATTTAAGTGAGGGACATATTATAATATTGAGAATCAGGAAAGAATTCCTCAAAGAAGTGACATACGAGGTTAATTTTGAAGAATGTATCTATAGGTTCTCTAAAGTTATCATTTATAATTTCTATAGATTTCTGAATGAATAATAGATGATTTAAGGTTGTAGAGTTACACATTGATTTTTATTTAACCTCTGCTTTAGAATGCATTTCCTCCACTCTGACAGAAAATAAATCAATTGTTGAAAAACATATTTCAAACTAAATATGTATATTTTTGTTAGGTATTTGACTAATTATGTAATCAGGATGCTTGTATTTTTGCAATGTTATTTATGAACAAGTGCAGAGTAATCGTACTGGCATTTAAACTAAATAATTTTGCTGAAATGTTCTGATATATTAAGAGGAGGTTTAAGGTGCCATATAACTACATGTGTAAGTACACCCTTATTGCTGACCTTACAATGCACTTAGTATCTTATACTTCACTAATGCTGTCTCTACTACCACAAGCAATTTATTCTGCCTCATGTTCCTCAAGTGCTCATAAATCAGCATTAGATCCTTTTTACTGAGTTGCTGATTTTAAGCCAGCACAGTAAGAAAGAGCATTTGGATTCAAAGTATAATATTGGCACACATATTGATTTTAATTAGTCTAATTAGTTCATTACACTAAAAATCACACAGATCATTTATTACATCAAACCTAATGGCATATGATCAAGGATTTAATATGATAATGAAGTAGATCAATTATCACTCATAAAGGAAGTCATTAACAAGTGTAAACATTGTCAAGCTGAATACCATTACAAATTATGAAGTCATAGCTAAGACAATTTGCATATACACATTAATATTATTTTATAGTCAATCTTCTTTTCTAAAAACGAACACATCTTTGCTTTTAAATTCATTCTCACGTATCTGTTATTACTGTTTTAAACTACGCACAAACTGGTTAACATAGGTTGGAGGTTTAAAGGCTTCAGACTCTGGAGAGTTCCAATGGCAAAAATGTTGCAAAAAATTACTATCGTTGGCTGAAAGTCAAGTTCATTTGAATTTCTCTTCTTTCTTCCTAAGAATTTGTTCACTTTGGCAGTTAAATGGTCTTGGCTTGAATAACAATAAACAGACAACCAATGACAGTTCTTGAGATATTTGTGATACTTGAGATATCATGTAGGTTAATTGATGTGATTTTTTTATCTTTAATTAAATAATAATAGCAATATATAATTACATTGAGCAAGAACCAAGATATCTGCAAAAGGATTTCAGATTACAGCACTACATACTCATTTATTAATGCCTTTTGCAGCTTTAACATTACCAAGACATCTTAAATAAAAGCAGCCAACTGTGCACCCTGATCCTAACCCAATGCGTTCCCATCTATCATTATTATTGCTATCATTACCCTTTGCTTAGGGTCCCTTCACTCTGTTTTAAATCCACTTGACAGTAGTGCACATTCGAGCCATTCAGAATTTATTTTTCTGGTGAGAACTTGTAAGGTAGTGTATAAAATATTTCCTTGATATCCAGATATAATATGATCTAATTGTCATTCCTCAAATGTTGAACTTCTCCGTAAAAGTGCAGTTTACAGAATTCTATACCTCTTCAGAGAGCTCCCAGACAAATTATGACACCCTGTTGACGATGATAGATATAAAATCTAAATTTGCATTATTTTACTGGGTGGCAAACTAAAATAGCTAATAAATAAAATGAAATAAAGTAAAATATCTACCTAAAATACTACCTTATTCTGCTGTCAAAACAGCAAATCTGGAAGCCACCCTCTATGAAGTCATCACCTGCACCCCTGCTTCATTGTGTCTATCTCACAGGCTTCCTGTGAGGACTGAGTGAATGAACACTTATAAAGAACTCGAAGTGGTGTCTGGCATGCACTAGTCACTCAGACACTAGCTATTATTATCATTATGAGGCAATAATAATATTGTATGTCCAGATGTCTGACAGTTTCCTGGTCGAGCAGCTTCCTAGAGCAGATCCTAGTGCAATGAGTGTACATTGCTCACCTTATGCTTTGCTTTCTGCACCCAGTAAGGAGTATACCTCAATGGTACAACTTCTTAAAGGTATGCTCTTACCAGATACTCTCACTTTAATGCATCCTCTTTATTGCCATTATCTTCTAAAAACTAAACTGATTGTGTCTTTTCACCAGTTCCTCTTTGTAAGGAGAGTAAAGTCAAGTTCACACTCCTTCTCATGCCATGTCTCAACACTCCCACATCCCACCTCCCTACTTAAGATATGTGTACTGCAGCTACAAGGTTGTATTGTTTCCTAACATCCATTGTTCCTGTAAGGCTCTGGGTTGTCCACATCCCTGGTTTGTTTCCTCATGGCTTCTCCTTTTCCTTCCTAATAAATCCCTAATGTTTCCTCAATATTTATTTTCTCCAAATGCATTACATTCTTCATTATAAGCTACATAACTTTGGGCAAGTTATTTACTCTCTCTAAACTTTAACTTGTATGAATTGGATTAATAAAGAGATTATGTACATAATGTATTTAAAATCCTGCACATAATAGGTGGTCAGTTAATTGTAATTATTATTGCAGTTGTTGTTAACATTGGTATTATTCCATCATGAAGAAATGGAAGCCTGAAATTTTCATCCAAAATACAATGGAGTGTACTCTAAGACAAAACATTTGAGTCCCTGGGTAATAGGTCCCCAAGTCCTGAACAATGTGTTACAGGACACTACTAGTGAGCCACATAGGGACAGTACCTTAAAACTCTGTATCTGAAAGATATACAGACAACCTTGAAAGAAGGAGCTTAACCAATAATAAAGAGGCAACTCGTGGGGGGGGGGTGATTCTAAAGGCCAACAGTGTCATCAACAAAGTCATCCTGAAAAACCGCACACCCCAAAAAATGTTTATATGAAACATTTAAATACTGCAAAATCCTATTATCTTATGAGCTAAGAATATCATAACAGGTCACTGGTTTATGAAGCATAAGCAATGCACCTATAGCTTAGTCTACTCTGCAAAAGTAAGGAGGAAAAGAACACCTCCACCTCCTTTTGTGATCTGTCAAATCGGTGCTGTTCTTTCTCTGTCAAGATCAGGAGCTTTGGTGAATTAGTCATGGGGTTCTTTGTTTTTAATTCAAATAAGCTGATTGTTTGCTTTTGAAGCGGAGTGTACAGACCTGTTGGCAAGGAGAGAGGAAGCCCCCAAGGAATACACTGAAGACTACCATAGAACCCCAGCCAAAAGCAGTGCACGAACTGCTCACCAGATTCCATTGCATGCACACACACACACCGCCTTAATTAATCCATCATTAACATCATAGCACAGCGCTGAGCTTACCACACCTGGTTTGACAGCTGGATTGAAAGCACCGTTGACAGCTGGTGCTTATGCACTTGCTTGAAGTGCGGAGGCTGATAATGGGCTTGCCTAGGGAGCTAGAGCCCTGCAGAGAGGTTATATGTTTGATGAAGGTAATAGCAGTTAATGAGAATATTTTTTGCTAGAGTTTGGGGACTGGTGTAACAACATTACAATACAATCTACGTATTTGGCAATTCAATACCTAACTCTGAACACTGTAAAGTCATGTAAACATTTTTTAAAAAGTGTCCCATGTGTTAAGAAATAAGCTCCCACAGAGCATTATTTTTAACATGAAATGGCAAAATAGAACCACTGCCGGTCCTCATGACCTGGTGAGGGGTGGGTGGGTGGAGGGGTAAAATTTCCCAAAGATCAAAGCAGTTCTCTTCTAATCCTTGGCCACACCCTATATGCTCACCACTGAGCTACTGAAGGATAGAGTATGAGTTCCTTTCCCCAACTCAATGGCCAGTATTTATGTTTGAGAGCCTTATTCGGGTACTTCCAGCCCATGACTACTGAAGATGACGAAGGGGCTTGGTGTGCTAGTGCTTATTAAGTTCAGAGCACTTCCTTTTACTCACTAATATAATACAATACAAAATGGTTGGGTCAGTTTTGTCTCCAGGATCATCAGGCTGAGAATGTGATTTTTCTCTAAGTGTCCTGTTCTTGCCCCAGTTCTGCTCTGCAGCAGCCGCAGCAAGATCATTAATAGCTTCACAAGGCCTGTGGAATTAAGGAAAACCCTTAAATGCATTTAGATCCTTCTCCACACGGCTTCCACGGATCAATCCAACCTGTCCCCCAGACTCTAAGTGGGCTACACTGAACTTTTAAGTGTTCTCTCAGAACACACTGCATTTGGTTTTTTGGTCTCTGTACCTTTGTTCACATTGTCCTGACTCCCCTTCCATGGCTCAGGTCAAATGTGACCTCCTGATCACCTCTGCTTCCTCCAGGCTACGTAAAAGAATACAAGTGGCTTGAGCCACTACTGTAAGTTTTTTAAAAACAAGGCACTCTGTCATATTTATTGCCAAACATTGGTCAGTCAATATATTTTGTGAATAAGTTAATTAATAGCAAAATCAAGAATAGAACCAGGTCTCAACTTCTACTACAACGTTGCTTTCTCTCCTCCCCACCCCCACCCTGCACATGCTACATTACTCTACCAGCTGTGAATCAGAAGAAATTTAAAGGGTAGAAAAAAACCCGCCAAATCTATCCCTTGAATTATATGTAGTAATGTCCCTTTATTAATAGCAGCTACCAGTTTTAAGTCTTTATTAAGCATATTCATTATATTTTTAATTTATGACTCAAGAGTCCACTAATGAGATATTATCACTCCTGTTTTATAAGTGAGAAAAACATGACTCAGAAAGCAAGTTAAGTAAATTTTTCTAAGGTTAACGTGATAAAAAATGATTGAAGTTATATTTTACAGAGCTAATATTTTTTGAACAGACAGCATGTTTTAGAAACTATTCTAGGCTCTTCCCCAGAGTAAGTCATTTAATCTCCCCAACTACCCGAGATAGGTACTAATATAAATTTTACCAACGAAGAAAGTGAAGAGCAGGGTGGGTAAATACTGCATGCAAGATGGTAATGGTGGGACTTGGATTTAAACTCAAGCAGTTCAGCCCCAACCCTTACCTACTGTGCTATAGTGATTCCAGACTCTCTGACATCAAGCTCCAACTTTTTAAGTTCTATATGAATTGCCCCAGACAGAGCACTTACATGCCTGTGTTTTATAATATGTGTGTGTGACCACATGCTTTACTCTTTGAGTACATGGGCCATAACTTTCTCATCACTGTGCATCACACAACATCTAATACTAAGTTTTATAACACAGGTTCTCAATAAAGAGTTGAGGCATTGCACATATGTCTCCCTAAATTCAACAGAAAGCCATCGAGAGACGATTCAGCATGGGTGTTTCATGTTTCTGCACGTCTTTAAAAAACGCTGACAAGTACTTACTCCAGACTCTCTTTTTGGAAGTGCCTGTGTAGCAAAAAGCCTTGAAAGACAAAGATAGTATCTTTCTCTGGAGTAAAGTGCAAGTGTACTTTCAGCCCTAGAGTTTAGAGGTAGTGTCTCCTCCAGAGCAAAGAACAGGTATGTGTACTGCCCATTATAAAACCAGGTTCCCTCTCCTGTAATACAACCCATGGCTTATACAAACATCCATCTGGGCCCTTTGTGGGTCCCAGGGATAAGGAGAACTCATACAAATAGACTCATGCTACTTGCTAGCCATAAGTAATAAAGTCTTTCTGTCTCTAACAGAGGAACCTGGGGTCTTCTGCCAGCATCCTACAACTGTGTCAAGCTACTTACTTTGCTTGCAAGTAGGGTAGGACCTCAGACTTTTCACAGTTCTTGAAAAAAACAGCCAAGGTCATGAAAACAAGTTTCCATTGGTCTTCATGAGTAATCAACAAGTTATCTCTAAAGCAGAGATTCAAAATTTAAACAAACAAAAAAAAAAAATGAAATTGTTGATTCACATGTATTTATCTCTAGTGAAGAAATTTACTGTCCAAAAAAGTCTGCATAATATTTATTTAAAAGACCTTATGAACTTCTAGGGTATCATCGATAAATCATAATTTAGTAAAACTTGGAAAACAAAATTTCAATTATAATTGACTAGTCACTCTAGCTAGTTAACGTTTTAACCATATCATAATATATCTTGAAGGCTATGACTCAGTTGATAAATGTTTATCTGAATTCTCTGTTTTGTTTCTTCAAATGTACAGAGAAAACTCGGGCTTTCTTCTTTCTTGCCCACAGGAACAGTGACATAATATCGAAAGACTTAGGTTAATAACAAAATCAGTACTAGAACCATGCCTCTTCATTCATTCATTCATTCATTCATTCATTCATTCATTTAACAAACAGAGGCAGGCACTGTACCAGGCACTAGGACTTTGAAGATGAATAAGACTGTTTAGGAGCGAAGTCATTGTATATGTCCTTCAGCCAAGCCTTCTAAATTTTATGAAAGTTAAATCCCTTACCTATAAATATATTTAGTTATATTTTATAGTCTTCCCGCCTTTAAAATCATACAATTTTTTTTAAAAGGAGACAGAAGTTTATTGAATACACAAGGGAGCAGCAGGCGGGACAGCAAAGGAAAGACTTTCTGCTTAAATCATACAATTTTTTAGGCAGGGGAAGGGTAGAGGGAGGGGGAGAAAGAGAACCTTAAGCAGGCTTTATGCCCAGAGCAGAGCCCAAGTGGGCTCGATCTCACAACCCTGAGATCATGACCTGAGCAGAAATCAAGAGTCCAACACTTAACTGAGCCACCCAGGCACGGCAATCATACAATTTTTTAATAAAAACGTGAAAGATTACATTTGAACCATGAACCCAAAAACATGTAGCACAACTCTAGATACCTCCAAATTAGGAGTGTTTAACTATACCCACATTTTTCAAATAAAAATCCATTATGCGTTACTTCAAGGACATGCGGACTGTGAATGGATAACCTGTGAGATGGCTTTAGGAGGGATTATTTATCCAATTTTCCTCAAGTTTTTTCAGAAGATAGAGCTATTTTACATCATTTCTAACAGAGCAGGGGCTACTTCACTAATTAGCGGATTTAGAAGGAACAGACTTGCCTGATTTGTCCCTTTTACGTTTTTCCCTTTCTGAGAACCTGTCCTCAGGAAGCTCTCATATGTTTCTTCATTGTAGTAGGTCTACAATGGCAAAAGTTACCCCTAGGGGACTTGTAATGGAACCAGAGGGGCCAAAGGTTCTGGGTGACTATGTGCAAATGGGGAAATGTTAGGAAACCTAACTGACTGCAGATTTAAGCCACATTCTCCCAGGACTTTTGAATAATAAAGCTGACATACTGATATTCATCAATCTGATTCTTCTGTCTTATTTTTCAATTGCATGACAACTCATTCAAAAGTAAAGGATGAGTTCAGCCTCAAACCCCAACAGAAATGTTTTTGAAAAGTGTACATAATTTTGTCTTACACTGTGAAAAAAAAAAGAGAGTTCAGAAACAATTGTTACCAATTGTCTAAGTGGAATGTCTTTGCTGCAAATTTACCAGAAAGGCATTTATTGCATTTTATCTTAATGCTCATATTTCCCTAACTATTGTTTTATAATTGCTTACCTGTAGGGGGAAAATATTTTAGATAAAAGTACTGAACTTAAGCCCTCAAGGCCATGACAAACAAACGCTGGATGAGAAAAACACCTAAAGAATGATGAGTAATTTATGGGATTGCATATTTCCAGAAGATGAGAACCCACCTGTTTAAGAAGATCTCATATTCTACACATCACTCAGTACAGAATATTTTATGCAAAATGATAAGTGTTCAATAAATGTTTGCTGAATATGTGTTGAAGTAGGTAAAATACTGCATAAGCTCATTCTCTCATTGTTTCCCCAATTGTTGTTTTCCCACTTTTTAATGGAACTTACTGTAAGTTTTGGACTACATGTCCTCAAGTCTATAAATTCTTTTTTAAAAATATACATTAGAAGAACACAAATGCGTACCTGTGAATTCATTAGAGATACCAAACTACAATTTGGTAATACTACTGCAATGGGCACGATAAAAATACTAGATTAAACTGCATAGTACTTCACTGTTAGAAACATCGTATTTAAATAAACTGTGAAATGCCTATTTGACAGATGAAAAAACTGAGGTTCGGAGAGATTAAATGTGCACTAGAATCTGGCAAATTGATTCTTAAGTCTAGTTCATTTGATGTCAGATTCTCATTATTCAACACTGTGACTGCCTAAAAATAGGTTTGTAATTAAGAAACTTCTTTAACTGCAAATTATCTATCAGTTGCCTGTCATCTCTTAGATCTTGCATTTGTTGAACTTTCATGCTAGAGTAGGAGAACAAGGGTCACTGAAGGTGATGTCTGCTGTGCAGTGCAAATTAAAAGACCAGGAAGAATCCTGCCGACAAAGAGTCAATAAGAATAAAACAGGGCCAATTCAGAAAAATAAAAGAATCATTTTCAACAATGCTTTAAAAAAAATAATAAACCACCCTTCAGGATATTGTTTGATCTTTAGAACTAAAGTTCTCAATTGTGGAAACTATTTTCAGAATGCAATTAGCATGTCGTCAGGACATTTAGATTATGCCCATGAGTTCCTTCTAGACTATACAGAGAACAGACAAGAGAAATTTGGATCTTTCTTTTTTCTTTCAACAGAAAACACAGACTGTCTATTTGATTAAAAGTTTAAGGAAGAAAAAAAATTAGCAAATAAATAGAACACATCCTGAATCATTTAAAACAATGCCTCACCTAGTTTACCATCTGAGTAGTTTCCATCAGTACAATATCTCATTCCCTGGGCATTATATGATAAATTAATTAAGAATGTTTATTGCAAACTATGCCCAAATTATATACTATCCTCGATGTTTTGATGCATTTATTCTATATTTTCTTAATGCTGAAATTTTCATGAAAATTTTCATACACAGAAACAAATTAACGTAGTTCTATCCAATAAGAAAAGAAAAAACTTACACAAAGTTTGGCAAGATGAACTGATCTTTTCTTTGCAGGGTGGAATTTACCATATATCACAAATACATTAACCTACAATTGGGTAGTCTTTTTGCAATTTACATTTTTTCCACTTTCCTTTATTTATTCATATCAAACTATCACTGAACATCTGCTAATGAACAGTAATGAATAAAAGGGAAGAGACAACGTAGAAAAAGAAGAGAGGGTTTGAGACCCTCAAAAATCTAGCATGCTTGAGGAGGGAGAAAGACGTAAGTAAATAATGGAGATTAGAAAACCAGCCTTACTAATATTATTTTAAAACTTGAGGAAGTACCTGACCGCTCAGGAAAATCACCAAGAAAGTGACATTTGAACTAGGTCTTTATGACTAGGCATGACTTGACCAGACAGGGAATAGGGATAGATAAATCACAGGCAGAGAAAGACCACATATAAGGGCACGAGGCATGTTTAGGGAAGGAGAAGTAAATCAATGTTGCCATGGGTATATATTGTGTGACGTCCAAGTTAGGGAGAGTGGAAGTAGGTAAAGATGCAAAAGGACATCTATACAAAGAGCCTCATATTGATTGCATACTCTATCGAGCTGAAAATCACTGGAAGTTTTTGGAATAAAGAAACTGTAGAATGAAAACTGTGTTTTAGGAAAATTACTCTACTGACAGTGTGGTTGGAGATTGTAGCAGAGACCAGTTGGGAAGTTATTTGTTCCTATAAGATGAGAGAGGATGTTGACCCTAATTAGCATACTGGCCTCCAGCTAGAGACTAGACTTGGAGATAAATTTAGGAGGTGAATAGAGGTGGGGCGTGGTGGATAAGGCATAGGAGAAATGGAGAAGGATCTGAGATAATGCCAAGCTTTTGAATTTTCATGATTATGTGGTACCATTACCAACAACAGGAAATATAGAAAGCCAAAGAACAGTGCTAAACTGGTAATGAGTTTCACCTGAGGTATGTTAAGTTTAAGATGCCGTTGGACTATGCAAAGAGATATATGAAGAAGGCAGGTAGGTATACGGGAGAGTTGAGCTAGAACTACATACCACCAGGGCATCTTATGTGAGTGGAACTGATGGTAGTCTATGAGATCACAGAAGGATGATTACTTACCAAAGCAGCAAATAAATTTTGAAGGCATGTGTGGAAGAAGAGCCAATGAGAAAAATGGAAGAAACCTCAGAAGGAAGCAGAATCCAAGGAAGGAGAGAAGTTCAAACAGGTAATGATCAAGGGTGTCCAATGTTGTAAAACAGTGGAGAAGAAAAGAACTGAAAAACATCCAATTAGTTTACATTCCAAAAAATGCCATTGATGGAAATTTGGGAGTAGGAGGGAAAAAAAACTTGCTTAAAATTAAAATAGGCCACAGATAATGAAACAGAATAGGTAATTAACATATATTTTTACTCTATTAAAATATTCAGAACTGCCAAAAGAAGTATTTTCTTTTAATTTATTCTTAAGCAGAGCAAAGCTTTATGAATCGTAAAAGATTCTACTGTAAGTGAAATCTTCTGTCATCATTTAAGCATACAGATCCCAAAGTGGTCCTGAAAATATAGATAGGCCATAGAACATCTTTTGAAATACAAAAAGAAATTCTTCCAACATCATCGTTTATTTTACATTCATTGACTTTTCAGCACGGTTCCTGATGAGGGAAATAAATAAGAACCATAGTTTTATTTTCCACTTTTGTGTTGACCCCCCGAGCTGTTTTCTCCCAAGTCCTGACATGATATTTTTGTGCCATTTCCTAATAGAAGTGATATTGCTTATCTTAAAATCAATTTTAAAAACTTTTCCCCAAATCAACAGAAATATGTAATTTCCTCCCTAATGGCACAAACTATATTAATAATAATACAAATTTATATTTTATATGGTATCTCAATTTACAAAACTTTTCATGAACCATCTCATCTGATATCCTCAATAACTCATGAAAGTAAATACAGCAGATACATTTATCTTGCAGGTAATAAGTCTGACTTTAATGTTTATGTTACTTGTCAAAAATCACATAGCTGAGAAGAACCTGGACTTTTTCTCTATGACACTGCCTCATAGTTATCTTTAGCCTGGAAAATAAAACTCCACAGCAAATTATAACTTCTGAATTTTTATTGTAAAATACTCAATTTTATATTTTCAAAGAGCAAACACACAGGCTGATCTTCTCTTTAATTGTAAATATATTAAACTATGCCAACAGATGTTGGGTATATGAAAAGTGTAAAACTTCTTTACATAAACAAATTTATTTTATTGTGAAAAACACATGGCATGTGAATTAAGACTTTGGACTCAGAGCCACACTAGGCTTAAAACCTAGCTCTGCTATTTATAAACTGTAATTCTGGTCATATCCCTTAATCCCTCTGTGCCTCAGTTTTCTCATTTGTAAAATAGTTATGATAACAAAGAATAGTACTACTTCATAAGTTTGTTGCATGAGTTATTTCATCTAAAACACTATGTACATGTTAGCTATTGCTGTCATTTTTTATAAGGTTTCTTAATGAAGCAAAAAGAATTAACAAAAAGAACACTTTTTTTTAATTTTATTTTTTTGCCCCATGGCAATTTTAGACTCTAGCAGGACTCTACCTATCTATTGAGCAGACCTAAGGAAATGAAACCATTAGGACAACAAGTTTCTACTATCACAATCACCATACTCAAAAATATTTGAAAGTAATGGCTGTGGATGACTAGGAGATATAAACCTAAATCCCAAATTTTTGTTTGCTTCTGTTCTTACAAAGTATATATATGTTTAAAGGCAAACATATAATTTTACATGAGCAAAGAACATGAATAAACATTGTGCAGAAGAATAAAAAGAAAAGAATATAAACAGCTATTGAAATAATGTTGAACCATGCTTTGGTGACCATGGGAATCCAGGCAGGCCTTGGGATCTTGTGGGAAGGATCCCAAGGACCTTTCTATTTAGTGTTGCTTTTAATATAATTCTGCTACCAACAGTGCCAGCCACCACTCCTTTCAATAGTGCAAATTCTTGGGAAATCTCTGAGGCAGTTTTCACTAGATGCCCACCTTAGGCAACTAAGCTACATGGTAGAGGCAAGGTGGTACAGACATTTTCAGGATGCTGAAAACTCCCCAATAGGCAGTTAGTTGATGAATGTGCAATACCAAACGAAGAGAGGCAGAATGGACATGGCTAGACAAACAACTCTCCCAAAAAATTCACTATAATTTGTTATACAGAAATATTTGAGTAGATCTACCTCCTTCCATAGAGTAGATAAGTAGCATAAAATTACTTGGTCAAAAAATATTATTGTTGAAATCTTTTCAAAGTATTGCCAATTTGCTTTGCAGAAAATCTGTTCTATTAGCACCTTTCCCCCACCCCAACACTGGCTGAGGTTGTCTCTTTCATCACACCCTTGCCAACATTAAATATTATAATTTAGGAAAAGAAGCAATTTCAACTTGACAGGTTAAAAATGATAGCCGTTATTTTAACTTTAATTTTTTGAATGTTAGATACCCACAATCTTCCAATAAATTCTTCTACTACCACCCTCCCTCCTTGGCCTTAGGCAAACTCAGGTTGGTTTCTCATACTTTCAAACAAAATTTCAAAAAGGAAGCTAAAAATGTGAAGACATCAAACTCAGTGTTATTTTAAGCAGTGAAAATTTGGAAACAGTTAAGTATGCATCAATAGGAAAATAGCTAAACATGTTTTGTTAAATGCACACAAAGAAATAATATATTTTAAAAACATATTTTCAAGGGTGCCTGGGTGGCTCAGTTAAGCATCCGACTCCTGATTTCAGCTCAGGTCATGATCTCAGGGTCCTGAGATGGAGTCCCAGGCTCCATACTCAGTGGGGAATCTGCTTGTCCCTCTCCCTTTGTCCCTCCCCCCACTAGTTCTCTCTCTCTCTCAAATAAATAAGTAAAATCTTTTTAAAAATGCATTTTCAAATGGTATTTTATGCTCATAGTGCAATACTAGGTGCAAATAATTTATTTCAAAAGACTGTGTATGCATCACCATATAAAATATATGAAACAAACAGAAAAAACTGAGAAGGTAATTGATTAAAATGCTAACAATAGTTCTTTCTACATAGTGGGATAAGTGACAGTTTATTTTCTTTTTTTACTTGTCTTTCATATTTTCTAAGCATATATTATGGATATATTCCACCAAGAACCCAAAGCTTGCCTGATTCCCAGGTCCCCAGAGCTTAACTGAGGTTTAACAGTCATTAGTTGTTTACATTCTTTTCTTTTTAATCTTCTGCACAATGTTTATGTATGCCCTTTGCTCATTTAAAAACAATGTATCCGCCTTCAGGGGCGCCTAGGTGGCTCAGTCAGTTAAGCCTTGGACTCTTGACTTCAGCTCAGGTCATGATCTCAGGATAATGAGATTGAGCCTCAGGTTGGGCTCTGCTCAGCCTGCTTGGGATTCTCTCCCTTTCCTTCTGCCCCGCCACCCCTCCCCGCCCCCTGCTCACTGTCTTGCTTTCTTTCTCTCTCTAAAATAAATACATAAATCATTCTTTTTAAATGTGTCTGTCTTCAAAACATATGTATTTAATTTTTTAGAACAGAAGCAAACAAATAATTTGCGATTTAAGTTTCTATCTCCAAGCCACCCACAGCCATGTATTTTCAAGTCCTTTTGAATATGGTCATTACAATGGTGGAAACTTTTTATCCTGATTCTTTCATTTCTTTAGGTTTGCTCAATAGATGTGTAGAGTTCTGCTGGAATAAAAAACTGTCATAAGGTAAAAAAAAAAAAAAAAAGTGTTCTTTTTGTTAATTCCTTTCACTTCATTAAGAAAGGTGTAACTGACTACATTACAGAAAATAACACCAAGAGCTAATGCCTACAGAGTGCTTTAGATGTAATAACTCAGACAACAAACTTTTGAAGAAGGTACTATTCTTATCATTATCATATCCATTCACAAATGAGAAAACTGAGGCACAGAGGGATTAAGGGACATGACTAAAGTTGCATAGTTAGTAAGCAGCACAGCTAGGATTTGAGCCTAGTCAGTGTGGCTCCAGAGACCAAATATAGCACCCCATACATGACTGTCTCCACTCACAAGTCTAAACTGTTGCCTCCCTCAGCCAAAGCCAAAGGGCATTGATGGAGCACGTGGAGAGTTCCAGATGCAGTTCTCTGTGCAGAGACCTGGACAAGCACAGGACGGACAGTGCTAAAATTTGGAAGGCAATTCTGGCAGTAACAGATCCTGGAGACAGTTGGCTCTTGGAGATCTGTGGATGCCTGGAACAAGGTGACAGAGGCCACGTGCTAAGTAAGCCAGACCACAAAAGTTGATTAAGAACTGAATGGATGTACTGACATTTCCTTTCCTCTGAGACTAGGAGACAAACAGGTGCCTTGGCAGGAGACAGACGAACAGGCTAATGTTACCAACAGCACAGACATATCCACCACGTGTGGTAGACTGTAACAGCTAGACTTATTTTAAAATATCATGTATTAATAGCAAATCTGAGGTATAGTAAGGCCAAAAGAGCAGGAAATTATTGCTACTTGAAGATAGTTACTTACAATCCCCAAAAGGAAAGGGCATACCCTGAGGAGTTCCCAAGAGGAGGGGATCACACAGGGAAGCACTGGGGTCAGTGAAGAGGCAGAGATAGAGGGGGTACTGTGGGCAAGCACCTTTATTATAGTTTCCTTGGGAAGGAATGGATGAGGCAGGGTAAGCAGGCTTAAGACTGGATAGTTTGAATGATTTCAGTGGGCGCTGGGGCATAGGGGCTCTCCCTAGTTGTCAGGTACTGGGGTTTGGCGTGGTTAGGACAAGTGTATAGTGGTCCAAAGTATGAGAGCCTAATAAAGAAGGAGAACTCTGGACTGGTTGGACTGCGTTGTAAAAGCATGCCTGGGAGTGGGACTCCTCCCAAGTAGGAGGGGTGACAAGAGAGGCAGGAAGCCAAGGAACAGTGACTCAGGCATATTATTGGGTTGTCCAGAGCAGCCATGTCTGGCACATGCATGTAGGGCAGATGTTAAAACATCAAGTTTACAGAAGCTAGAAACATGGTTAATACAACCCGAGCATTGGTAAGCCAAAAAAATAGAAACAGCAATTTATCTAAGGGGCACCAACAACTGAAACAATGAAGAACAATCAGAACACACAATCAGTGAAACAGAAATGATGGGGGATTTAATGAAAATATGAACAAAAGTAATAAAATCATTTAAATTAACTCAACAAATGACTTGAAAAAAATGATCATTTATGACTTCTCTGCCACATGATAAATTCCCAATGCTCAGAGAAAAATCATAAAAGAATAAAAATCATGAGGGAAAAGGTAAGACATTTGAAAGATAGATCCAGGAAACCTGTAATACAAGTGACTGACATTAAGCTTTTTGACTATGGAGGCATCCATTTCAAAGACATCCATTTTGGATAAACATATCGCCAGCCAGACCTCCCTCTTTCAGGAAGTTCCCCTCTTAGGAAGCTCTGGGTGACCTAGATAACTGACTCCTTGAGCAAGCCTCCCTTCCCATGCCCTAATTCCCATTCTTATATTTTAAATTCATCAGTATAGAGCGAGATTTTAAATCCCTAGGCACCCCACCTACCCAATAAAGGCACAGCCCCAACGTCCACACCCTTTCTCTCCCTACCTGAAATCTCCCCGTGTGTCCCTTGAGTATGCTGCATATCCTCCAGAACCTGTGACTAATAAATCTTTATCTGTTTCTTTTTTTTTTTTTTTTTTTGAAGTTCCCCTGTGCTTGTTGCTGAGGTGCATTCTGCAATCATAGTAAGAAGCACAAAGGCAGTCCAGCCACACTGACACCAGGCTTGCCACACGTTGTAGGAGCCCAGGTGAGTGGCCTAGGCAATCCTAGACCTACACCAAACAAGCCCGCACATTAGAACAACAGGAATTCAGAGAGAAAGAAAGGAGAAAAGATAATGAAAAGAAAAAAGAGAAAGATAATGAAAAACTTAAAATAGTCTCTGAAGACAATTTTCCTGAGATGAAGAATGTCCTTGAGTCTTCAGATTGATGGGCTCACTAACTTTCTAGATTATATTAAGGAGAACAGATAATCTCCCAACATTCCCAAACTCTAAGGATAAAGAGAGAATCATACAAGCTGCCAAGAAGAAAATCAAGATGCAGATGACCTATATATATATTATTATTTCTATATTATTTATATCTCATAGAATTATTATTTATAATAATAAATAATTACTTATATAAGTAGACAGGGAGAAGGCTATGTGAAGAGGAAGGCACACACTGGGGTGATGTATCTACAAGTCAGGGAATGCCAAAGACTGCCGGCAACCTCCGGAAGGTAGCCCTGAGGAATGAAACAGATTCTCCCTCACAACCCAACTCTGCTGACATCTTGATTTCAGGCTTTTAGCCTCCAGAACTGCGGGTTAATAAATTTCTGTTGTTTAAGTCACCCAGTTTCTGACACTGTGTTACAGCAGCCCTGGCAAACTAATACAGCAGGTGCGACTCTGTGGATGAGCAAGTTGGTATCTTTTTTCCAGATATCAGCAGACATACATGTTTCTGGTTATATATAAAAACAGAGAAAGGAAAAAATAGATTTATGGATTGCAAAAAAAAGAAAGGAAAAAAGAACAAAAGGAAGTAAAAAAAATAGCTTGGCCAACAAGAAATAAGGAAAATGGAACACAAATGTATATAAAATCAAGCATATCATTCACTTACTAAATGTGAAGAAAATGAACTTTCATGAAAGATATTCTATTTAACTCTTTTTTTAAAATAGCTGTATTTTATCTGCAAGAAACACATTGTGATAGACATTAAAACCATTCAGCATTATTAGATTCTTCTCTTTTGGTGGGGGGGGGCGGTGCATGGAAGACTACATTCCCAGGTCTCTTGCTATTCAGTAGGTCACATGACTAGTTTTAGCCAGTGGGCTAAAATGGGCTGTGGGCCAAATAATTTAATAGGAAAGTATGGGCACCAGCTTTTTCTCCTCCTGCCACAGTGAACACTGACTCCTCAAGTTGAGAGGCAGAAACACAAGATTGAAACAGCCTGGATTATTGAGTTGACAGATGGAAACCAACCGAGTGGGAAAGTAAAAAATAGTAAAAAATGAAAAACTTTATTGGATAGAGTGAAAGACAAAAATACACTTTGCTCTTTTTAAGTCTCTGAAATGTCAGGATTAATTTGTTACAGTAGCATAGTTTTTTCTATCTAGACTGATACACATAAATAAAATTCAGCAATTAAAAAAAGATTACAAATAAGAGAATGGACAAAGTGACACCAGACAAATGCAAATAAGAGAAAACAAGAATGGATATATAATAAGGCAGATTATAAGTTTAAAAGCACCAAAAAGGATAAACAGTGACATTATATAATGATAAAAATTGCAATTCATGGAAAAAGTATATAAGCAGCCTTTAATACCCACACACACATCAGTGGGTTGATTTCATATATTAACAATATGGTAAACTAAAGATATTAAACAAAAACTGTTGGAAGTACAATAAAGTGTTGAATAGAGTATGAAACTTTAGTACATCTCTTTCAGAATTTGACGATCTAATAAACAAAATGTAAGTGAAGTCCTAGAAGAACTGAATAATAATTGATTTTAATAGATACATCCCCTGAACAGAGAACCTACATTCCCTTTATATGTTTAATTTGGCCACAATATAAAGCTTAAAATATTTAAAAGATTACTTTTTCTTATAATAACTCAATAAAATTAGAAACTAATAAAATGATAACTAAAATCATATTAAGAACTTATTAAAATGAATTCTGAGAAAAAAAAAACCACTTAGAGCTCTTCAGAAACTCTTACCAATATCAAGAAAGCACTAGCATATGGAGTGAAAATAATGACCAATACTATAATACATTTCATCTTCAAATTATCCTCAGCATCTAAACAGCATCTAAGATAGATGATAGCTTATATTTCTTTCAAAATGGGAGAAAGAAGAGTTTGTAATAGCCTAGCTATGAGGAAACAGAACTACACAGGCAACACAAGATACTTTAGCTAAGAAAAAATCTTGAACCAAGTTACATTCTAGGTTTGAAAGATCCTGTCCATACATCATTGTACTGTCTCCATGTAATAGGATGACCATACATCCTGGTTTGCCCAGGACAGTTGTAGTTTATGCCTGTTGTCCAGGTGTAATTATTAATAGCGCTCCCTTTCACTTTCAAAAGTGTCTCCGTTTGGACAATAAATTTTATAGTCATCCTACCATGTAGTGATACAGCCCATTGCTTTAGAGGATAGGGGTCTCTGGGCCTTTTCTATACAAAGATTTGTGAGGACACTCAGGCCATCTATGGGCCCCTTTTAGCTGTTCTGAATGAAAGTACTGGAAGCAGTATTTATGACCCTGACCCAATTAAATAAGTAGTGTTTATCAAGAAGACAGTAAATGCTATGTTCCACTACATAGGTTTGTACCAGAAACAATTATAATAATGTATTAGGAAAATCATATATGTGTGTGTGTATATATATATATATCTATATATATATATAGCATATTTATATATATATAAATATATAAAGCATGTTATATATATAAATATAAAAAGCATGTTTATATTTATATTTATATATATAAATATATATAAAGCATATTTTTCTGAACAAACAAAAACTCATCTACTCAAAATCAACTATGTATAAACTGGAATATAGTTCATGCCACTGTGATAAAAAGGATCAATATCAATTTGGTCACCTTATGTATATTAAAAAAATCATTTGGTGAAGGGGATTAAGTGATACAAGCTTCCAGTTATAAAATAAATAAGTCACAGAGATTTAAAAAATAGCAGCATAGGGAGTATAGTCAATAATATTGTAATAACATCATATGATGACAGAAGGTAACTACACATATCATGGTGAGCATTGTGTAATGTATAGAATTGTCAAATCATTATGTTGTACCCCTGAAATAATATAACATTGTTCATTAACTATTCTTAAATAATAAAAATTAAGATATATAGTAGATAAATTGTAAAAGCTATTGATAACATCTCAGATAACATGGTGACTTCCTGATTCTATTTTACCACCCCCTTCCCCCATTGGCCATCATTTTTTGGTGCACATATTGACTTCTACATTTACTTCTACGAGTAAACCCCAATTGATGGATTTGTATTATAATCATCCCTATGCTGTCAAAGTTCACTTGCTAATGTAAAAAAAAATGCATTCATAATTCTCAATACACAGTCAATACAGCACAAGGGTGGACAACAACCCATATTCTTTGGTCTACATCTTTGATGTAAGAAACTCTGAATTTAGCTGATTCCTGGGCTAGTCTTGAACATCTAATGTTCCCATTGCTTAACATTTACTACTTCTTGCTTTCATTTCATTTTTGCAATGATCACTACTAAGGATGGCTTAACTTTCCTATTCATTTTCAACCCCAATGCAAATATCACTATTTATAATAAAATAAATGCAATTTGCATCGTTTTTGGTCATTTGACGGCCAATATTGTTGGCACGGTAGCTGATAGCCATCTGGCATTTCCACATTCTCCTTTATTATCATTGTATTGATTGCATTGCTTTAGATACTTGTCAATTTGTATAGATGATAATTTGTCTTGATTCTCTGTCAGATCAATGCTTAGCCACATAATCTCACTTTTTTCATTTGTCACAGAAATCTATATAACACTTTAGCTCAGAAATTTAGTTAATTAGCTGGCATGGGAATGATTATTAAATACTCAATTTGAAGTATATCATTGTTCCTTATCTCCTACTGGTGGTCCAACTGATCATCAAAGGTATCATAATGGCAATCAAAATGATAAATACAGAATTTTCTCAGAAGAGTAGTGGAGCTTTCCAAGAATATAAGAAATTTTATTTATATTTTCAAATGTGCAGTTTCTAGAATTCAAAAGTAGGACTTAAAATTGGACCACGAAAATTTGAAAAACAGAACATATTTAATTTTAGAAAAATCAAGTAGTCTTTTTTAATGATTAAGAAGTTATACACAAGATTGAATATAGTTTCAAAAGGTAGAACTTAAAATTTTAAGAGGTCAGTATAGAAGCAATTGAAAAAATGACCAAATACAAAGCATCCAGTGCCAACATCCAAAGTACACCTGAACAAACAAACACCTTCAATGTTTTGTAAACTGGCTCAAAAGTTTTTGCTCTAAATAAAAGATTAATTAATTCTGGCAATATGGGTGTGTTTGGAAAAAGCTTATATTACTTAACAAAAATAGAAGAGGAAAATATTTTCTTTTAAAATTTTTGCTATATATAGTTTTATTGAGGAAAAGATTTTCAATTTCCTCTGTTTTTGAAATCAAAGTGAATAAAGCTGGATACATTAAAAAACTAAAGCACATGGTAATATATAGATATATGTAAATATATATAATTATATACATATATTTGTCATAAAAATTACAACCACTGGTGTTGCTAATAAAATGCTCTACTAGGCATGACATAAAACTGTCACTTCTATAATGACTAGGAGAAGCAGTGAAATTTGGCTTTAGTCTATTGTTCAGCCAAAACTGAGTCCACAGCTTCATCTTAAGCTAAATGTATACTTCAGTATCATTTCTGGTAACCCAGAAATTGTGCATGATCAGTGACAATGTGATTACAGCAGGTTACCATTTTACATAATCAGCAATTAAACCATGAAGAGTACAAAGAATGTTTTTCAGATTTTTGCTAATATCTGAATACTTAGTTTCTTTATATATAGGAAAATACTCAAGATATCCTTTATGGTAAAAATCTGTTTTATATGTAGAAATTCTATCAATCAGTTGAGATATAATTGTGTAGTTTTTGTTGCTAGAATGTGATATAATTGATGAGCTCTTTAAATACCCTTCATCTTAGGTGAAACCATTTTTTTTTAATTTCAGAAAGTTGGATGAGTAGTTAAGAAGACAGTAACGATATTAAAAGAATGAATTAGATAACTCTGAGGAGAATATTATGTACTTTTGGAATCAACAGTGTTTATGAAAATTTAAATAATATAAAGCAGAATAGCAAAGCATAGATAAGATTATGATTCTAACTTTTTAGAATTATTTCTGCACTAGCATTCATATCATTAAAACAAATCACCTTAAAAATTTTATTAATATTTTTAGATATTTAATAAGTTTAAGTCATAAGTTTTTCAAAATTCATATCTGTTTCTCCAGTGACATCAGTAGAAGGAAGCATCTGCTTACTATACTAAGATAAAGCAGAGTACCTGAAGGAGCAATCTAGAAACTGGCAGTACTGAAGAAATACTGTTCCTGAATTAGGTCAAATTACAGAAATTTGAACTTTGAAATGTAAATAATACTAGTATATATATTTTAAATATTGGTAAAATTTCAAATTTAATGTTGTGTCCCAGACATCCTATAATGATGACATTTGGCCTCAACCTTGGCTTCAGTCAAATATTGATTTTAATATCCAGCCATTTAACATGGTCCTAATTCAGCCCCCAGATGAGGAAAGGATCCCTCTAACTTCCCAGTGAGCTCTCCAAAGACTACCTGAGTAAAACCAAAGAGGGGCTTCTCAAACTTGAATGTGTGTGAACATCTCTGGGGAATCTTGTGAAATGCAAACTCTAATTCAGCCCCTCTAGGTGGGAAGTTAAGAGTTTGCATTTCTGACAAGTTTCTAGGGGATGCAGATGCCACTGTTTAGGCCCCACGCTTGGAGGACCAAGTTCTCAAAAATCATTGCAGACAGGTAATGCATATGTGTAGGTGATACATCGCATGTTCTGAGCCAACTAATTCTGTCCACGCCATGAAAGTTTGTGCTGGGTTCTGTCTAGAAAAAGGGAAATTGAAGGAATCAGGTGTTAAACGATAAGCGGAGGCATATTAAAATTTTAAGACTCTATTTAAGGGGCGCATGGGTGGCTCAGTCATTAAGCATCTGCCTTCGGCTCAGGGGGTGATCCCAGAGTCCTGGGATCTTGCCCCGCATCGGGCTCCCTGCTCCATTGGGAAGCCTGCTCCCTCCTCTCCCACTCCCCCTGCTTGTGTTCCCTCCTCTCTCACTGGCTGTCTCTCTCTGTCAAATAAATAAATAAAATCTTAAAAAAAAAAAAAAGACTTTATTTGAGCAAAAATTGTTCCAATCAGGCATGTCCAATCTAGGAGACAGAAAAGAGCTCTGAGGAGCTGTAGGAAATGAGGGACTTCTACAGACAGAAGGGAGGACAAAGGAAGTTCTATTATGCAAAAAAGTGGGTTGATTATTGCAAAGTTACTTTCCTTTAGGGGATGGCGAGATCTATCCGGCAGATTATCTAGCTAATACTGATCAAGCTATTTCCTGATTGACTAGTTTAAGATTTCATTTCTGGGAGATGGGAAACTGTAATGAAATCTCAGTTTGGTTACGTGGCACTTAGCGTAAGCAGCTCCATTTTGTACCTGTTGTTGTTTTTGTTTTTAACACAGGTCACTCTTGCAAAACTTAAGAATGTCTACTATGTAGATACAAAGGAGAAGCATCAGGGAATCAGGCAATCCAGAGCCAGGTTATATTAAAGACAAAAGTTTGGGAAATGACTAAAGCATCCTGAATTATATGATAGGTATAAAACTTTAAGAAGCAGTGTATACAGTTTCTATTTCCAGGCAATAAGAGCAGTTGATAGAAGTTCAAGAAAATTAAACGAAAAACTGGTTTTAAGGTCCTAAAAATAAAGGTAAAAGTAAGAACACATAGCATTAATTTAAATTTAAAGAAAAAAGATAAAGCAGGATAAAGTGCTAGCTACAAGAATAAAGCCACAAGATGGAACTTTATAAATACTCTGTATTGAAGAAAAGATAATTGAAAAAAAAATAGATCTAATATGCCAAGAGAGGCATAAAATTTATTATAACTAGAAAATGGCTAAGATATTGAAAAGCATTTCATATCAATCTTTAGGTAGAAAAACTGAAATTAAATCTCTAGGGTTAGGAAGTACTGAAAAACTAGCAAAAAAAAAAGCTATAAAGTCAGATAGTGAAATATTTTTAAAATTTTGAGAACACATAAATCACCCAGCTATCACATATTACCAGGAGGACGACATGTAATCTAAGAGAGAGGAAAATTTAATAATGTTTCCATGGGACTAAATTTTTATTGTTATAATCATTATTTAATATGTCTGAGCATCAACAATATATTAGGGCTGTACTTAGGTAGAAATAGCTGCTTCTGTATGAATTTATGATTCAAGCTGAAAGACAAAACACAAGAGAAGAATAAAATACATTCAGGGAAGATCCAGAAATCATTTTTCCCAAAAAATATTAGAATATACTACATCAGGATAATATTGTTATATTAGTCCTTAGAAAAGATTATGACAAATGAAGGCTATGTTTGCAGAAAAGTTGAATTGAAAATATGCTAACGAAACAATAATTTCTATCTTAGTCTAGACCTGAAATATTTTCTTACTATTGAGTAACCCATGATAACATAACAGGGGGAAACCATCCATTATTAACACAGAGGAGTAAATGAAGCACTTTGGAAGTGAGCTACCTTTCAGATCACCAACGCTCTATTGGCTTAATTGCACCCCATTGTACTAAGTGGTACTTTAATGGGAGGGAGGATGTAATGCAACTGCAAGGCACTTGACACAACAGGGAATATTTACTCATCTGAGAGGATACTTACAGATACTGCACTGATAACAATTGTCTAGTACCACTTCACACAAACACCTCTACTCTTCTATGTATAAATTCACTTTTAAATTTGTCATTGGAAGAAAGGGTGATTTTTGCACACTTCAAAATGTTCAGAAAGCGAAGAGTATTTTAAAATAAAATTAAACTTTAAACTAAAAGAGTTCTTCAAACTGCTTGAACGTAACAACAGCATCTTCTGTAGGCACTGTAGTGTCCAATGTGAAACACTGTGTATGTGTGTATGAGTGTGTGCATTTTGACATGGGGTGGGAGAAGCAATATATGTCTCTATGGGAATTTATATATATTGTGAGTGGTAGACACGCATGAAAAAATGCCTTGTCCCTGTCCCTAGGTCATCAAAAAACAGGATTCACTTTGAAGTTCTAACCTCTTTTGACCACAATAAATAACTCTTGACTCAGATTCACTCTGCCAGGGACCCACTGGAGCCCCGTTCTGCTTTGAGGACATGGCCCCATTAAACATAAGGTGGGTTATCTCTGGCTGGGCTGCTTGAAAAGTCTTTAGCATCACCATTCCAGGCAGCAACAAATATCCTTTGATGTAGCTATCTCCCTTCCAGGAATTTATCTTTAAAAATCATTGTGGATATATGTAGAGCCAAAGCATACGTTTGAGAATGTGTTTCAAAGTATTGTTTATATTAGCAAAAATGTAGAAACAAACATGTGTGTGTCACAGTAGAGGACCAATGACGTATGCTATCTTCTTACAGTTAAATACTAAATAGTCATTATAAATAATGATGTAGAAAATCGTTTATTGACATTGAAAAGCATCTGTTAGATTACGTGGGTAAAACAAATTATCAGTTTATTTGCTAAGTATTATTCCATTTTGTTTATCTGCATATATAAATGTGCAAAATAAATTACAAAAAGAAAAAAGAATGAAACATCTGGGCTGGTTAAAATGTCATAATCTATCTGGAAGTGGTAAAATCAGAGATGATCTTTATTCATTGTGTTTTTCCCTAGTTTTTCATATTATATAAAAGAAACACATGTAATTCATCAAAATATTATATGTATCTTAACAACTGGCATCATAATTCTTCCTCAGCAGGGAACGTTTCTGAGAAAATAATTTCATGAGCCAACGGAAGCAGAGGGTGAAAGCTGGGAAGCATGTGAAACAACGCCTGCAGTATGCAACACAAGAAAGGCAAATGTAGGTTACAAGGAGAGGGCTTTGGTTTGTTCTTGAAAGGAAGGGGGAGAAAAAAGATGAAGGGTCAAACCAGTAGGATGATATGTGGAGGTGGGGATGGTGCCAGAAATCAGCCAATGGAAACCTGCCTCAGAATGGCTAAAAAATATTTTAAGAATAGAATGACTTGTGTTCAATTTAATGTTTTAACATTTGTTGCATGTGTTCCTTAAAATACTTCCCAAAATTTTCAGTAAAGTTCAACATGCCCATGAATGCTAAGAGCCAGTTTCTTATAGTCTGATAGTTTCACAGTCAGAACCTGTGAGAACTAAGGCTGAGAAATTCACAAACATCTTGAAGAGGGCTGTACATTGCTATAGGACATGGAAATGTGGTGGAGTCGGTGAGTGAATTAATTTTACTGGTTGCTCTGGACCTCCACCCCAGTGGATCCAGAAGGCAGGGCATCAAAGCAAAGAGAATTATTCTCGAGCCTTAAGATCTGATGGAATTTGCCTCACTAGGTTTTGGACTTGCTTGGCAGGCACCTGTCATCCTTTCCTTCTTTCTTATTTCTCCCTTTTGGAATAGGAATGTTTATCCTATGCCTATCTCACTATTGTATTTTAAGTATAACTTGTCTGGTTTTACAGATTCACATCGAGAAGAATTTGGACTCAAGATGTATCATATACTTCAAGCTTCATTCATATCTAATTTAGGTGATATTTAGATGTGACTCGATTTTAGATTCTGGAGTTGATGCTGGAAAGAGTTAAGATTCAGGGGGATGTTGGGATGAAATGAATATTTTTTTGCATGTGATAAGGACATGAATTTTGGAGAACCAGAGGTAGAATTCTGTGGATTGAACTGTATCCCCCTTCCCACCAAATTCATATGTTGAAGCCCTAACCCCTATTGCTATATTTGGAGATGGGGCCTTTGGAAGGTAATTAGGTTCAGATGAGGTCATGAGGGGGGAGCCCTCATAATGTGATTAAAGCCCTATAAAAAGAGAAACCAGAGAGTTTGCATCTCCCTCTCTCTCTCTCTCTCTCTCTCTCTCTGTCATATGAGTATACAGAAGATGGCAGCAACCTGCATGCCAAGAAGAGAGCCCTCATGGAGGAACTGAATGGGCCCACACTTTGATCTTGGACTTCCCAGCCTCCAGAACTATCAGAAATATATGTTTGTTGTTTAAACACTCAGTCCATGGTATTAAGGGGCTGGAATATAATAACTGTAGCTGACACCTAGGTCACAATTTTAAACCAAATAAAACTCTAAAAACACAAGTTCAATTGCTAGCCTGATTTATGCCACTTGCCCTTCAGAGATAAATTCCAATCGTTGCTACTGAACTCAGCCTAACATTTTGCTATCTTTTTACTTTCCTTAGTTTCTCCACATCCTGTTGACTTGTTATTTCAACTTAGCCCCCCACTTTTGCTTAAACACCTGGCTACTGGTTTGTTGCCAGCCAATATTCAAAAGTGATGTAACCCTGGTTCAAATTTCTGAATCCATCCTTAATGTACTTTAGAAACTTTTTTTAGTCCTTAAGACTATTTTTCTTTTAAAGATTAATCCTTAATCTGTAGGCCATTAATCCATCTGTAGGCACAGAGAGAACCCTTGGCTTCCTGCTCTGATTTTCTCACCTACATTTTCTCATCTAGAAAACTGGACTGTTTACATACTCATTAGAATGTCAAAGCGTGAGGGTTTTTTGTTTTTGTTTTTGTTTTTATTTCTTTCAGCGGGAAATTTTGGCCTTGTGCCACCAGGCCCAGTAGCTGCTATGGTGTTCTTCACATCTAAAATCAGTAAGATTTGGAAGAAAGTACTGATATTCCTACAGGTTCAAACTAAAGTAGATGCAAGCTAGAGTAAAGGCAAAGACTGGGGGGAGGGGATGCACACTAAAAAGAGTTCTAGTGTATGGGAATTTCAAACAGTGCAGAGAAAATAAGAAATCAACCCTGGTCTGAAAGGAGGAGCTCCATGAGGTCAATGGTCATAAATGTCACATTACTGATGAATCTCCTAGTATTACTACAGTGTCTGACATCAAATAGGAGCCCATTAAATATCTGTAGAATGAACAAATGATGAAGTGATAGCTATATCTCTACACCTGACGACGGAGGCCACTCTCCAAGGAATTACAGAGAACGTAACGTCTTTATTAGTAGTGTATATTATAATCCAATTTTATAATCCAACTTGATTCAGATAACTTATCTTTAATTTTGAAAACTCTAACTTAGTCTCCAAGTTTCCTATATTCCTAAATTTCCGGAGAGCTAGTCCTAGGTACAGCTGTAAAAGATAAGGCATAATTCTTTGGCTTCAAGTTTTCTGATGTCTTCTCCATTCAAGACCCACTCTAGATTTCTTAAACCCAGAGACTTACCTCTCATCTCAGGCCAGATCCCCTTACAGTGTTGGTACTTCAGCAAATATACCTTGCAATTCTTTCTTTTTTCTCTGCCTCTTACCTGGGCTAGACTCTCAGAAACTTTCAAAGTGACACTTAACATTATCTTATTGTAAAATATAAGTAACCAATCATGCCCATGTAAGAAGTAAGGAAGGATTCTTGCCACTTCCTCACTAATCCCTTCTAGTTTAATAATGTGTTTTTTGATGTGTTTTCCCCTCTCCTGCTATACAGTGCCACTGAGTACCTCAAATGATGGAATCAAGTATGATGAGAGAGGAGGGTGGTAACAAGATTGTCTTAAAGGAGAGTTTCATCTCCCCTCAAATTTTATAATAAATCATTGAGATATATCCTCAAAAATGTCAATTTCAAGATTCATATAATTTTTTTTACTAATTAGATTTTTGTGGCATATTCTTTAATGGGTGGGGGAAGAGGGGACTTATAGTTTTTAATCAAAAGAGAATTTATTTCAGGGCACCTGGATGGCTTATTCAGTTAAGTGTCTGCCTTCAGCTCAGGTCATGATCCCAGGGTCTTGGGATGCACCCTGTGGCAGGCTCCCTGCTCAACTATGAGTCTGCTTCTCCCTCTCCCTCTGCCTCTGCCTCCCTGCCCCCTGCCATCACTCATGCTCTCTCTCAAAATAAATAAATAAATAAAATATTTTTTAAAAAGAGAGAATTCACTTTAATTTTGACTATTCTACTCACTCAAATGATATTTCTGAATTTATATTTCTTAACTGCAAAATGGAGATATTACAGATGATTGGTAGATCAATAGATAGAAACTATAAACATTTAGTCCAGGCCGTGTTCCTGAAGTAACTCAATGTAGATACGAATACAGCTATAGCTATAATGATAGCGATTTATCCAAAACCTATCCCTGTTGAATATGTGAAGCCTGATGAAGACCTCTTTTAGTCCTGAAATCTTGGCTGCTGACAAAAAGTGAAGAGTTCTTGTAACTAAACAATGTTTGGCTGTTCCACTCTATTGCTGTGCTTGCTTAATAGATTAAAATTTCAGTCACTTTTTATCTTCAAAATAAAACTCTGTATTAAAACATACTCCTGTGGATAATTACAGCCTCTAACACAAGTATACAACAGCAGAAACACAACTAAACAAGACTTGTAACCAATGGAGACATTTGGCAAAATTGAGGGATGCTATGCTCTGTGAGCTTCCATTATAACTGGGTTACCAATAAGTAGAGTCAATTCCAGTAAGACAGTTGTTCTGGTCAAGATTTATAAGGGAAAATAAATTTTTGGAAATACAGAATTAAGGATAAAGATAATTTAATAAGAATTTCAGCAAAAAGCACCATATGTGGTTGCAAGGTAATACTTTGCTAAGTTCCTGTGAGTGAAAATGGTTTCTCCACAGCATACTCCAATGAGGAACAGGCTCAAGTAACAAATGGTAGCCACTAATTTCCTTACAAATCTGACTTGTTGACTGAGTTGGGGACACAAGTCAGCTAGAGCTGATTTGCTGGAGAAGAGGAAGTGCTCAATACTGCTGTAAGCGATCCTCTTTCTAGATTTCTGCCTGTGGGATGCATTTCTTTACCATCTTCTTTAGCATTTCTTATGAACAAATGTTGAACAATTACTTAAATAAGATCGGTTTGACTAAGTCCTCTGGGTGCCCATTTGTCTCAGTTCAGCCTTTCCCTACCATTAAGTGTTGGCCTACACATAAAGTAAGTCTGGTGGCCAGAACAAGTTATAAAGGAACTAATTAGTTGATGCATTTAGTGATGATTGGATCTTCTTTATCCACGTGCGACACCTGTCATATTATTTAAAAAAAAAAAAAAGCCTTGGTCTCTGCTCTAAATTAGTCCCTTTAAAACTAAAAAGAAAGCTCCTGCCACCATTCCCCTTAAAAATATAATAGTTTCTGAAATGCAGTTTTCCGCCCACTATGATATCTAGAATTATGTTTCACAAAAATAAGGTTGTATTGAATAATTATATATAGGCAGCTAGCCACCAGATCTAGAAGTCTAATTTATGAGTACTGCATTTTGTATCACTTCCAACTTCCGGTTTTCTAAAAATCTTGTCAAAGTGGCTATTAACTTAATACTGTTTTCTTTGTTTTCCCTAAAGCATAACCAGAACATACCATTTGCTTTTGCCTTTTAAATAAATACATAATACCATACTTTCTTCCACTGCATTCCTAAATAGTAAGAAAACCCAGCATCTCATGAGAAATGACTCTAACAGAATTGCTACTCAGCTTTTATCCAGTCTAATCTTATCTCTCTATTTGATTTCTACTTAAGAGGTTTTGCCAGGCAGAGTGGCCATTCAGAAAGTGTTTGTGCAATTACTCCTGAATGAACTGTTCTTGCCAAATGCTTAGGAAATATTCCTCAAATGCTCTTCTCCAACATATATATATATATATATATATATATATATATCTCCAAGACCTTTAGATACAAGTATGTTTTTATTAAGAACTGTCTAGCCAGAGATTGTAATTTGTTGGCTGGACAAAAGCCAGGATAATCAGGAGTTAACTAGTTAAGAGGTCCTCAGAAATTCAAATGTCCCATCTGAGACATAAGAGATGTAGAACTTGGTTTTTATTATAGCTTCAACCAAGAAGAAAAGTCAAAGATAAAAACTGATTTTGATGAATACTACCTACAGCATTACAAAAGTGGATAGCAGAAGCCATGAGCTTTCATTACTGAATCAGCTAGGAAGTCAGATGTTATAGGTAAAGAGTCACCATTTATTGAATAATCAATTTATTCATTCAACAAATGATCAAGTGGCAGTCCTTATGATAGGTTCTAGAGTGACAAGAATAATTACCAAACTGTCTCATCCTCAAGGGCTTACCACTTAGTAGTGAAACAATGACATAAAAATAATGTGTTAAAAATGTGTTTTAAGTGTGACAATTGAAGTATCTATGCAGGATTCATTGGGAGCATCCTTTCACTCTATCAGTGGTAGAGGTGACAGTTTGTCAGTTAAGGCTTAATGGAGGAAGTGAGGCTTGAGTTAGAGATTGCCATTCTGACAAGAAAAGAGCATGAGTGAAAACACAGGAAGAAGGGAAAGATGGCAAATGAACTGCTTGGATTAGAAGAATGTATGGTATGAGACTGGCACCAGCAGAGGTGAAACTGGAAAGAAGTATTTACTCATTCATTCAATGACAGTTGAATACCAACCATATGTCCTAGGGAAAGACTTGTATTTGTCCTCACTGACTCAGAGTTTAGGAGCAGGATATTTGTAATTTTTATTTATATTTATAATTTTATTTATTTATAAATTTATAAATATAAATATTATTTGTAGAATATATTTTATAATTATAGATTATAATACTTTTTTTTTAAAGATTTTATTTATTTATTTGACAGAGACAGCCAGCGAGAGAGGGAACACAAGCAGGGCGAGTGGGAGAGGAAGAAGCAGGCTCCTAGCGGAAGAGCCTGATGTGGGGCTCAATCCCAGAACGCTGGGATCATGCCCTGAGCCGAAGGTAGATGCTTAACGACTGTGCCACCCAGGCACCCCAGATTATAATACTTTAAATTGGGCTAATCACAATATAAAGATATACGTGATATATCATGGATGCATCCCTTATAGTCAGAGAAAACTTCCTGCAGATCAATTCAGAAAACTTCTGAATACAGAGTCTTAAAAGAAGAGGAAAAATAAGTAAGGTAAACATAATAGGAAAAGGCATCTAATAAAGATGGAGAAGCAAAAATACAGGGAAGACTTACCAGAAACAGTGTGGCAAATGCAACAGCACCACAAGTGAAGTAGATATGGATGACAGGCTGACTTTTATGGCTAAGGTGTCTGGGCTTTATTCTATAGGAAATGGGGAGCCTTTGAAGAATTCTTACCCATGAACAACTTTGTTAGATAGCTGCAATTTTGTAATTTCCTTTTTTGAATTATTTAATTAATCTCAGTTGCTTTTCTAACAGTGATTATCATTAAAATCCTCCAATAGAGGGGTGCCTGGGTGGCTCAGTCGTTAAGTGTCTGCCTTCGGCTCAGGGCGTGATCCCGGTGTTCTGGAATGAGCCCCGCGTCCTGCTCCTCCGCTGGGAGCCTGCTTCTTCCTCTCCCACTCCCCCCGCTTGTGTTCCCTCTCTCCCTGGCTGTCTCTCTCTCTCTGTCAAATAAATAAATAAAATGTTTTTTTAAAAAAATCCTCCAATAGAAAAAGATCTCTGTGTTTGTTTTCCGAAGTAGCTAGGAAGAGGAGAGTGAGGGAGATTGCTTTACAGTCTGCAATTAAGTATGGAATGGAATGGAATGGAATGGAATGGAATGGAATGGAATGGAGGAAGGAAGGGAGGGAGGGAGGGAGGGAGGGAGGGAGGGAGGAAAGGAAGGAAGGAAGGAAGGAAGGAAGGAAGGAAGGAAGGAAGGAAGGAAGGAAGGAAAAAAAGCCAAGGGGATGGAATGGATGAGCACATAGGAACCAAGAATGGATGAAAGCAAGCTAAGTCCCTGGAGCTCTCCTTCAAGGAAGAAGTGAGCTTCAGGAAATGCATCTAAAGAGGGCCTGAAGCAGAGTGACCAACAGACCATTTGGGCTCCCACAACTTCCCCAAGTAAGAAATTGGAAGCTTTTGCAAAGCTCGGTTACTCAGTTTGAGCGACAGCAACCTGAATTTATGTATAAAAACTTGATGATCCACAGTCTTGATTTCAGTAATACTGGAGTGAGAAATGCCTTCACTTTATTAATTTCTTTTTTTGGAGGAAATTTACAGAACATTTTGAATTCTTCATGTCATTACTGATGTGTAATTAAGTGACACACCAATGTAAAATTAGTCTTTCAATACTATTTTCCAAGGGTAATTATATGTAATTGAAGAGAAATAAGAGTTTCTCCTACTTTAAGGTGGTGATCATATCATACCATCATTTATGATTCATATGATAATCATACCCACAGTATAATAAGATCAAAATGTGTGTTTCTAAGCAAGGATGCTGACTAAGTGGTATAGTATACTGAGCAATTAAAATAGGAAAAGCTCCCAGCAAAATGTCCAATGTTTGCAAAGGTAGATGAATTTTTAGAGCCTGTTGGAAGATAATTCTCAATGAGTTTCACACATTTCTGCAAGACCTGTAAAGTAAGGCATTAATTGCCCCTTGTTTTGAGTCACTAACTACCCTTTGTTCCAGACTATCTTTTCAAAGATGTTGGTATAACACACAGCCTTCGAAGATACAGTGTCCCCCATTCAGAGCAAAAGACAGGTTGCTTACGCCTTGAAAGACAGAGATGTGTCTCCCTCCAGAGCAAAGAGCCCATTTGATTCAGTTTCCCGAAACTCAGTGTTCATCCCTGAGTCTCCTGTAACACATACTGCATGTACAAGTGTCTGTCTGGCCCATTGCACCCATGAAACAAGGGGACAAAGAAAACTGATATAAATATGCCAGTGCTCCTGCTGGTCAGTGTGCCATGAATAATAAAAGTCTTTGTCTCTGACCTAGGAGTCTCACGTCTTCTTCCAGCTTGTGTGAAACTGCTACTGGCTAAATTGTTAGCTTCCGAGTAGAATACAATCTCAGATGCTTCACACTTTTGGCAGAGTCAAATGGTCGAGAGAAACTATGACAGTTGTTGGGTAATGGTTTAATTGGAGTGGGTCTCTTAACAGGACAACTTGACAAAAATCATACTAAAATGTGTATCACATGTCCTAAGGAAAGTAGGTCTGTGGGATTCAAGGAGAATAGTGCACTGACTCAGGCTCTTCTAACTCTATGAGAATGTACTATAAAATTGATGCGAAAGATATTTCTCTAGAATGACAATAGTTTTCTCTGAGTCAGGCACCAATCAAAAAAGACACTCTGATCCTTTAGCATGTTTCATAGGAGTTACGGGAATAGATTCTACAAGGAAGATCAGGGCTTTCGTCCATTACCTCTCTGCCACTTTCAAGCTCTGTGGCTTTAAACAAGCTACACACTCTCTTGAAACCTCAATTTTCTATCCTCTAAAAAAATGAAAATAATGCCTGCCTTGCACAGTTATTATGAGAAACAGAGAGAGAGATGATATATACATAGTATGCATTGATAGAGAAAAATATATAATACATACATTAAGTGTCACCTGACACAGGGTTAGCACTTAAGAGGGCCGTTATTGTCATTATTATCACTTTTATTAATTAACACAAATCATATGTACAAAAGTTCAGATTCAGTTTCAGAGGATTAATCAGTCTATAATCTTGTTTACATGTTCATAGGGGTAATACTCTAGAGCAAGCATTAAGGTTCAACAGATGATGGTTACCCAAGAGTCAGTTATGCTGAGTTTTCTAGAAATCACTTACATATGTGACAGATTTCTCATTGTGTTCACTACATTGCAACTTAAAAAATACTTTCATTCATGTATTTAGGAAACATTTAGCAATGGAGAAAAAAATATGACATAGATCTCTGCTGTCAACTATTTGCCAGATGGAAGCAAATAATTATAATGTATTATGGCAAATTTAATCCACCTGTCTCTTTATTTGCACAAGGCCAGGATACAAATAAATAAATAATTTGTAAAGATCAAACATGATGGCGATTGGTGTACTAGAGGCAGATACAGGTTACCCTTGAAGCATAGAGAACGGCTGACTATCTCTGACTAGAAAAGCAACCTGAGGGACGGCAAGTGTGGGGAATTCCAAACCCTATCAACCTCTCATCCCTCCACCTATAGAGTAGATTTAGAATCTTACTGAACTACTCAGAAAGTCAATCTGTATATGGTAAAGGCCACTCTCCTCATTGTCTCCAAAAGCACTTACTGTTTTAAGAGAAATAATTATGGTAACCCCTCCTTCAATTCCAAAATAGCATGCCTCATCCTTGTCCTGGATCCCAGTCCCTCCTTCCCTTTCTCTCAAGAACCTTGATCCCTCATTCCTTTGCTTTGACTTCAGTTACCACCTACCTTGTTACCCTCCTACCTTTGTGAGTGCCTTCCCTCACGATATTTTTACCACTCATGGATCCATCCTCAGCTCCATACAATAATTCTCATTTTTATAGTGTTCCTGGACAAACTCCTACAAATCCACTCTTTGCTTCAATTACTTGTAATTCTGATATCCTCTTAGTGAGCCTTAAACCTTTATTACAGGGAGTCCAAAGCCTTACATACAGTTTCTGGGAATTCTAAGGGGATTAGGTTTTCATAGGAACTCCTAGCTCTGAGTTCCTAGGCCTGCTGGACTTAACCTCACCTGTATTTCATGTTCTTCAGTTGTTCTGATCTCACTGTTTTAGATGTGAAACTTATTGTTTGGGGTTTTTTTCTTGATTCCTCCAAAGTAATCTTCTAGGGCATGCATGAACAGCAGTCTTAGCTGAATGTACCAGGTAAGTGGTGTGTATATGTGTGTGTGCGCGCGCGCGTGTTTGTGTGACAGTGAGGCGAAGGGTGTATAATTATATCACAGCATTTCTCACTGGTCCCCTTTCTGTACAGGTTCCACTCCTTCACCCTATTCCTCAGAGCACCCTCTTACCTTCAAGTTGCTTTCCTTATCTCTCTACCACTCTGTTTCTAGGCCATCTCACTATATTAAGCAGAGCAATTTAACATTCTACCCAATAGTCAATTCTGAGTTTAATTTTGCATATTCAAAAAGTCATTACGAAATCCATTAAAATAAAGAACTATATCTATAACAAAGAATCAAGTGGAAATTCTACAAAAGTAAAATATTAAAACTGAAATCATGAACTCAGGAAATAAGTTAACAATAGGCTAGATAGAGCATAAGAGAAAATTACTAAACTGGAATTTAGGTTAATAGGAAATACCTACACTGAAGCATGGAGAGAAAATTGGAAGGAAAATACAAAAATGAGCATTAAGAAATATAAAATATATTGAAATAACCCACATATAAAGTGGAAATATCCTAGATAATAAAACATATTCAAGGAGCTCCAAAATAGTTTCTCATCAAACAACATCAGATTCAGAAAACTCAACCAGAATCACCCAGTGATTTCTAAAGAAAATAATTTTTAAGCTTATATATCATATAGAATAATATTAAACTTTAAGTATATAGCTAGAAAATATAATAACTCTGGGAAGTAATCAGGGTTGTTGGTAAAAATTATTAGAAATATTTGCAATTAAAGATGTAACGTTAATATATATTAAATGCCTTATAAACTTATACAGTTACTTCTTGTTATTTGTAATAGTTATGTTTTATAAAGTCACTGCAAAATCTGAGTTAGCAAATACTAAGTCATTGTCCCTAGGGAAAACATGGCCCTAGGTTTCTGCCAATCTCTGGTCATGACATTTTATCAACCTATCAATACATAACCTTGTTTAATGTGTGTTTATGTTTAAATACACTTCATTTGGGGCACCTGAGTGGCTCAGTCAGTTAAGCATCTGCCTTTGGCTCAGGTCATGATCCCAGAATCCTGTGATCAAGCCCTGAGCCTGGAGTCAAGCTCCCTGCTCAGTGAAGGGTCTGCTTCTCCCTCTCCCCTCTGCTTCCCAACGCCCCATCATGCTCTCTCATGTGCTGTCTTTCTCTATCTCAAATAAATAAATAAATAAATAAATAAATAAATAAATTAAATAAATACACTTTATTTAATATATATTGTTGTTTCATAACATTGAACTCACAGCCAAAGCACTAGAACTCATTCCTGAATGAAGCTAATCTAACACACTTATTTCTCCACAAAGCATATCATAGCGTCTTGTGTTTAGGATAACAAATAAAGCTTCATCAGTATGTTTGGGGGGCATTTTAAACAGAAAAATCATCAACAAAAAAAAGAACAAAGTTGTGAAAAATATCCTGGAAAGGATACTGTGTACAGTATGAGAACTGAAATAAGAAGGCAAGATTGCTTTGCAACCTCAACTAGGAACATGTATACCAGGTAACTCAATTTTTGCTGCTCTGTGTATGTGCATATCTGTCAATGACCAAAAAAGTGACATGAATATTGACTTGGAATTACAAATAAATTTTAGCAAGTTGGTGAATTCACAAATATAGAATCTCCGAATATAAAGATCAATCTGTGTGTATACACACCCATAAGTGCATACATATATAATTTATATTTATATAATTTATCTTTAAGTTGTTGTAATTTATACTTATTATGTATATTATAATGAGGCATGTAGAGATTGACACACTTTCCTAAACAAAAGATGAAAGAAATTCCATAAGGATAATCTCTTCCCACTCTTCCACCCCAGCACTCCCAATCCCCCATGTCCTAATTTTCTTTGTCTTGTAGAACTTAATATCATCTAACAAACTCTATTTATTCATTTATTTACTCATTTATTATTCACTCTTCCATTTATTCATTTATTATGTTTATTATTCATTTTCTGTCTTCCTATACTATAACATAAATTTTACAAAAACAGGGACATTTGTTCTGTTCACTGATGTATCTCAAAGAGAGATTTGGAAAGAAGAAAGTTAACTTTAATGTGTTTCACCCACGCGTTTTCTACTGAAGTCTGAAGTCCATGGTGCTTGCACAGATCACAGTAGGTTACAGTAGGTTACAAGCTGTAAAGTAGTAGAAGAACACTGAAAAAATAGGTAGAAACCCAGGTTCTAAAATGGACTTGAGCACTTATCCGGGCAATTTCATTACTCTGAGCTTTGGTTACCTTTGTATAGAAGTAATATTTATCCCTATGCACATTCCAGGATTACCGATTATCAAATTTTAGGAAACAAGACCATGTAGGCTAGAAACACTCTAAGAAAACATGTCATTATTTCAGTAGGTAATCAAAAACAACTGTACAATAAACGTATTAGAAATTCTTGGATATTTCTTTTTAGGCTCAACAAAAGTCCTTTTCTCATATACCCTTCTCTACTTTTACCTTACTTTTAGTTTTCAAGTACTATATGCTTTGTCTATTGTGATTCTACACAATTTTTACTCAAGATTCTAAGAACTTCAAATATTATGATAAAAATAATCAAAATCAAGAAAATAAGCTAATAAATATACTAATTGTTTGGAAAAAAAGAATAACTCAGATAAAAACAAGATATACAGGCATGTATTGATTAGACAAATTAATTCCTTGCAATAAGTGTATCAGAAGAATTTAAAACATATATCTTACATATAATCCTCTATAACACACATGTTGGTGCATAGGGGAAGAAAGTGAAATCCCTTTCTGGAATCAGGGACAGTACCCTTAATTTCTCTCTTTTTTATGATGGGATTGTTTTTCTCATGAGATTTTGGCAGGCCCTTAAAGATTGGTGTCATTTTTGATTAATTCTTTTTGTACTCTGATGACAGCTAATGGAATGATTTGAAAGCTATTTGCTTTACAAAAAAGATCCAATATAGCTGCCTTTTGTGCCCATTCTTAAAGCTTTTACTTCTTTTTCTTGAAATAATTAGTAAAAGAGAAGAAAGATTGCTGTAATTACTAAGCATTATAAACTATATCTGGGTGCCTGACATTAACAGTAGCTGTCATTAAAATTAGATCACTTGTCTCACTTTAAGGAAATGTTACTTTTTCCTATTTTGATGATATAATCTGAAAAATATCTTGACAGGATACTAATTCTGAAAACAGAATACAGGCCCTTCAATATATACTTATTTTATACTTATTCAGAAATCTATAAGGTGATTAAAGTGTGCCTTCAAGTATATCAAGTCCCTAGATTGGCATTATAAAAATGGATCAAAGCCATCAATTATTTCATAAGAACCAGTAGAGTTCAAGCATTATAATTATAAGTCAATTTTAAAGACAGATCAAAAAGTAAAAGGTAAGAATATCCTTTCAATCCTATTCAGGTAATCAACTGATTTCCTTTAGGGGCAGGACTTCAAATAAAAGGGTTTTAATATGCACAATGACTTTAGTGTTTCTTTTTCCCTGTAAAAGTTAACATTTTTTCGTCAGTCTCTTGTTCATTAGTATTATACAAAATATTATCATGTATAATTTTCATTACATAGTAATTCTCTTCCAATAAATGCCTAAATCTTTGTTAACAAATATGATTAGAATACTGTCATATGCAATGAGCAGAAATACTTAAGAGACAAAAGAAAAAATAAGTAGCCCGAGTAATAAAGACTTAAATCAAAACATTATCAGTGAGAATCCAGACTATTTCTCCAGATACAGAAATATTTAACTACCTAAATGATATTCTGAAAGAACCAAAGATCTTAAATTACCTTAATTAAACATTCTTACAGTGGCAAGAAAATTCATAAGCTATACAAACATAAATGCTTTTAATTTGTTGAATAATTAAATGCTCTTTAGGAGCAAAATTTTATGCTATGCTTCTTATATTTCCATGCTACATAAGGTATGTAATTATAGTAACTATGAAAACCAACAATAAAAACATTTGAAATTAATGGTACCTAAAGTTGTGCTTGGAAATTAATGCTTTTTCCCATCCCGAAACAAGAAAGTTGATTCTATTAAATGTGATAAATGAAATGTAAATTAAAATTTTAATAAGGTGCTTGTTAATCCATTTGTTCACAGCTAACTTGAACTCAGTTAAATTAGCTCCTTATTATGAGCACTGGAGATATGATTTCTTCTAAATCTCAAGGGCAAATAAGTGTTAGAGGACTGCTTGTCCCACGATAGCTCCATAAATTGTTATTAAAATTATTCACTAGACACTTTTTCTGTGATGCATTTCATTTAGAAAATCAATTCTGTGTGTTGTTAAAGATAGTAAAAGTCCTCTACCAGCAATCACACCACCAGAAACAAAGGCAAAATAAATCCACATATGAGGTATCCTGGGATATTTATCATTGCCTTGGTTATTCTATCTCCATGAATTGCAGAAAAATGGTTTTTAAGTACTTGTAAAATATCACATGATTTCTGAGGTACAGGATTTCTCGTGGAAAGTTTGACAATTTTTTAGTATTTTTTAAATGTTCTCTAATCTCCAGGATAGTGTTTCTTAAAATTGGGCACCTGCAGACAGATCAACTAGGTAATGCAGTGTGTCTAGTGTACGTCTAGTGAAAATATGAACAGCAATTTAAGGTAAAATTTTAAATATAATTCATCATAACTTAAAAGGAAAACTTAATAAATAATTAAAATTCATAACAAATTAAATTTTCCATGCCAAGGAGAGAGAAATGTTATTTTTTACAGTGTTTTACCAAGAAGCCTGTGGCTTGACCATTAATAAACCATCACTAAGTAGGGTCCAAACAGTTGGTGTCACTTCTGACCCTTAATTTCTACTACATGGAAAAGCCTACGTCATAATTATGGATGATCTAAAATAACTACATATGCTTGGTGGCTTTCTCAGGCAATTCTCAAAACACAAATCAAGCATGGAGATCTTCAACGATATAAAGCCAATATTGTGCTTTATGAGATGCCAAGTTAACAATCATTCTGCCCACATATGTGGAAAGGTTATGAGTTTCTAGCAGTCTTGGAAATAAGGTGATAATAACTGCAGAAAATGCAAATTTAAAAAAACATACGCCACAACTTAGAATGAAAGCAACTGAATGCTTCTTAAGAACTAATGGACCTTAAGCATATTTACCACCTTTGATAACAATTACTGGACCAGGACTAGCCAAACAATCTTGAAAAATAAGAACAAATTTGGAAGAATTGTACTTTATTTTAATATCTTTTTTTTTCTGAAGATTTTATCCATTTATTTGACAGAGACAGCGAGAGCGGGAACACAAGCAAGGGGAGAGTGAGAGGGAGAAGCAGGCTTCCCCTTGAGCAGGGAGCCTGATGCAGGGCTCGATCCCAGGACCCTGGGATCATGACCTGAGCCGAAGGCAGACGCTTAACGGCTGAGCCACCCAGGTGCCCCACATACTTCATTTTAAAACTTATTCCAAAGCTACTGTAATCAAGACAATTTCGACTTGCATATGGATGGATATATAGATCACTCAAACAAGACTGAGTCCAGAAATAAATCTATACATCTGTGCTCAATTGATTTTGAACAAGCGTTATCAAGATAATTCAGTGTGTATAAAAGAGTCTTTTCAACAGATGGTCTGGGACACTAGATATCTACACATACAAAAAGAACAAAGTCGGACCTTTACTTCATACCATATACAAAAATTAACTCAAAATAGATCACAGAAGTAAATGTAAGAACTAAATCTATAAAATTCTTAGAAGAAATCATAATTGTAAATATTTGTAAACTTAGCTTAGGCAATAGGTTCTTAGAAATAATACTAAAAGCACAACAGACAAAATAAAATATGAATAATCTGGAGTCAATATTTTAAAAGCTTTGTGCTTTAAAGGACACCATAAGAAAATGAAATGGCAATCTTTAGAATGGAAGAAAATATTTACAATTATTATATCTGACAAGCAACTTCTATCTAGAATATATAAGGAACTCTTAACAACTTACCAATAAAAAAGACAAACCAATTTAAAAACCGGCCACAGGATCTGAACAGACATTTCTCCAAAGAAGACATACAAACGTCCAATATGTATGAAAAATTTTCAACATAATTAGTCATTAGGGATATACAAATCTAAACTGCAACAAGATATCACTTCCAGGATGCTTAAAATTAAAAAGGCAGGAAAGGGGTGCCTGGGTGGCACAGCGGTTAAGTGTCTGCCTTCGGCTCAGGGTGTGATCCCAGCGTTATGGGATCGAGCCCCACATCAGGCTCCTCCGCTATGAGCCTGCTTCTTCCTCCCCCACTCCCCCTGCTTGTGTTCCCTTTCTCGCTGGCTGTCTCTATCTCTATCAAATAAGTAAATAAAATCTTTAAAAAAAAAAAAAAGGCAGAAAACAACAAGCGGTAGTGAGGATGAGGAGCAATTGGGACCCTCATTCATTGTTAGTTGAATTATAAAATGTTGCAGCCATTTTAAAGACAGTTTGTTTCTCAAAATGTTAAATGTAGAGTTATCATATGATTCAATAATTCTATTCCTAGGTATATACCCAAGAGAAATAAAAATATATATCCACACAAAAATTTGTACACAAATGTTCAGATAGGCATTATTCATAATAGTCAAAAAAGTGGAAACAACCTTAATATCTAATCATAAATGAATGGATAAGCAAAATGTGGTATGTTCATATATAATAAAGTATTATTCAACCATTGAAAGGAATAAAAAATGGATAGATGCTACACAATGCATGAACTTTGAAAACATGACCTAAATGAATTAAGACAATTACAAAAGACCACATATTGCAAGATTAATGATTATGAAATGTCCAGAATAAGCAAATCAGTAGAAATAGAAAGTATATTCCTGGTTCTGAGAAGCTGTGAGGGAAAATGGAGAATAACTGATAATGGGAATGGAGATTCTTTTTGGAGTGATGAAATGTTCTGAAATTAGTGATAAGTGTCGATTAACTTTGTGAATATACTAAAAATGACTGGATTGTATGGTTTACAAAAGTAAATTTTGTGGTATGTAAATCATATCTCAATGAAGCTGTTATTAAAAAAACAATTGGTAAATACATAATGAAAATGTGTATAAATCATGCCAAATCTCAGATAAGGCTCCTTTGTACGTTGTCCAAAAGTTAAGTACTTTTAGTGGTAGGAACCATTTTTTCAAATCCTTATTTTATACATGAAAAAAGCAAGGTGCAGTGATATAAATTACTTACTCAAGGGCTGTTACAGTTTGTATTTTATTAGGATTATAAAGGAAATGAAAAATGCTTTTAAGTAACACAATATACTTTAAAGTAAATTTGGGGAGACGAACTCAAAGCAAATTTAGTGGCAAACTGAAAGAAATCTGTTTCATGACTATAAATAGTGATATAACGGAAAGCAGTCAGTAGCTTCAAAATCTACATGAAATGGAATGAAAAAGTCAAATGGTTTTGTCAAGATTCTGGAATCATAGAGTTATAATTGCCAAATATGTATAAGAACAATGACACAAAAACAATGAGGTTCTGCTCAGGATGGAGTCATACCAAAAGCACATTTCTTCAGAACTTAGCTGATATGATGAAAATAGCCTCCAAATAACTATGGAGAGAGAGGCTATGATGGACAACTAATAAAAGTAGAAAAGAATAAATGCATTAGAAAGTAGTCAATGATTCATACACAAGAAAAAGATAAGGAATTCAAAAATAATCATAATTAAATATACCAAGAGTTTAAATTCTCCGGTATTATACTGTCTTAATAAAGAAAAAGTAATGGACATTTTTCATAGATTTTCCTAATATGTAGAGATATAAGATTTAAAATTGAAAGTTATTAATGGAATGATATGGACTGAAAAAAATAAAACTAAGCAAAATAAAACAAAATAAGCCAAGTGAAGTGGGGGAGCAGAGTACCATAATATTTTGAGGATGGGATTATTTTGAACGTTTATTAATAATCTTGTGGTAGAAGCAGATTGGAGAACTATAAGAAGAGAGAAGAAAAAGATACCGCTGTAGCATCATTTCCTGTGGCCAAATAGATGCAATGGAATGGTTCATCCCTGATAACTTCACAAAATTTATAGAGACAAGATGACAAAATACAGTACTGGGGATTTAAATAGAGTAATATGGAAATAGAGTAATATGGAAGATTTCAACCTCTTAGTCATCAGCTGGAATTTCTATCAGTGACCATAAAACAACTGAAAACTTTCTGTGCCTTGCTAACAATTTCATCAGCCCAAAGATAAAGAAAGTAGATACGACCAGTGAGATGAGAGGTACTCCTCAAGAAATATTTCTCATCCAAAGCAGGAAACTGGGTGGCAAAGTGGAAGTGACAGAAACCTGGGAGAAAGTTACCATGTCACCTCAGAAAAAAAGTTTAGGCAGAGTCAGATATGAAGCTATTTCTAGCATCATTGAAGACGAAGCTGCTGCTGCTTCTTTTTAAAATCTATGTGTCATTTCCTTTGTTATTTTGGTCTCTTTTTCAAAAATGGGTCCTGGGAAAGAATACTTCTAATAGAAGTCCCATACATGGTGGGTAGGGGAAGGAGGTAGGAAGGGAAGAAAGAAAGCTAGAATAATTATGTTTACTTAAGAAAATAATTTTAAATCAACAAGAAATGAGAAGAAAACCAAAGATTTTTATCTTAAAATAACAAATACAAAATGCTCAGTTAATAACTAATTAATTTGTTTTCAGTAAATTGACATAAAACTTTCTAGCAGATAAAAAAATCTTAAATCTAGGGGCACCTGGGTGGCACAGCGGTTAAGCGTCTGCCTTCGGCTCAGGGCGTGATCCCGGCGTTACGGGATCGAGCCCCACATCAGGCTCTTCCACTGTGAGCCTGCTTCTTTCTCTCCCACTCCCCCTGCTTGTGTTCCCTCTATCGCTGGCTGTCTCTATCTCTGTCAAATAAATAAATAAAATCTAAAAAATAAAAAAAATAAAAAATAAAAAATAAAAATAAGAATCTTAAATCTATACTAGACTTAAGAAGCTGATTGATTAAAATAGACTAAGACACCTTAAAATAGTATGTAGCCAAGCACCATATGAATGTTTGAAAAGTTCATGTGATTCTGAAATAGCATGTCTTACCTGAATCCTTCATGCTCAGACTATCTGGGCAACTGATTGTTTTTGGTCCTACCTACTGTAAGCTCTACATTTTCAAATTTTCATTCTCATCCTCTTCACTTTCATGGCCAACCTATTGTTTTCCTTGCCTTTTTCATGCCTTGGAACAAAAGGGCCAATTATAAGGAATTGTGTCAAAATACGTCATGATATTTAAAAAGTATTCAGGTGTTTGCCATCCAAACCACAGTCTGGTAAGATTAATGAATAATGAAATGTTAATATTATATGCCTGTTATTAAATTGAAAATTTCTCACAAATAGTACACATTTAAATACTAGTAAGAAAGACAATTTTTCTCCAGTTTCATTAGGGTTTGGGATAGGGAATAAAAGAAATAAGAATTATTTAGGAATATTCATTTTTCATGAGTAGGGTGTCCGTTTGAGAAACAGATAAACACAGGGTCTGGGTCTAGATTAGAATTTGAGTTCTTTGTGTTCAAAACACTGGGATGTGCTATTGTAATATATTCACTGCCAAGAGATACATTACTGAGCAAATGATGGAATCTATCATATACAGAAAAATTGACTTCCCATCAACTGCATAATATGAAAAGAAAAACTGTAATGAGAAGCAGTGTCAAAATGTGAAATAGTATGAAATATATTCATCATTCACATACGAAAAAGAAAGAGTATCACCTGCCCATTGCAGACACTTAAAGGTAAATGAACAATGAGTACAAGGGTGGTAGGGCCTCCAGTTTGGATGACAACATTCACATTTACTTTGTGCTATATTTATTGGCTATTTTTTAACTTTAATAAGACCTGAAAAAAGGTTTCAATGAGGCCACAAGGTGTAGAGAAGTCTTGGCCAAAAAGCAATAATTACAATACAGCGTAAGGTCAAAAAGCCACAGGCTATTATAGTTCAAATTACTATTCATCCAATCCTGGTTAAATCTAGTATTACTACCAAAAAGAAGAATATAAGCATTTATAAATATTTATGTATTTTGTATTGACAGTTGAGATATTTTTTTGAAGACCCAAAACTAAAAGTTTTTTAAATACTTTTACAGAAATGGACGCATATGGTTACCCTTTATCCACATTATCACCCTAGAAAGTAAACTTGCTATTATTATTAACAAACCATATACCAAAGCCAATAAAATTACAAAATTTAAAACCAATAAACACTTTAAGTGAGCTCATTCATATCCCTAAGTTATACAAAATATTTTCAAAAAAATAGAAATTTGAAGAAATACTGCTTTATCTGTTTTCTTCGCATATCCTTTTAAAAATATTAACAGATAACAAATTTAAGGTTTTATCACATAATTTGCAAGGCAGCATACAAGTTCAAAATATTTGTACAATGCCTTATTTTATTTAAATGTATCCAGGTTACATATAGAAACCATCCAAATTCTGAAACCTACCAGCAACACATAGCAAAAGGAATAAAATAGAGTTAGGGGTAATTTACCAAACTGCAGTCCACAAAAACTAAATCTCTTAAGTTTAAAATTATGCCAGAAAATTTTGAGAAATAAGTAACATGACAAATGTCTTCTCACACATAAAGGCCTCTAACGTGAAAGCAGTGGGTAAAACAAAAACAAAAACAAGGTTTCTGCATTGCCTCAGAAACAGATCTGACCTGTTTGGCAGAAACTTCAAAAGGATAGGTTTTCACTCACGACAAGAAAAAATATTTTAATAATTTAAAATATCTAATTATTTGCCTGAGATTAATCATGTTTTCCTTCAATTGAGGTAATCACTTAGAGATGATAGCTATCTGTCAGAGCTCCTGTAGAAAACAGTTCCTCATTAACAGTCGAAGTGAAAAAAGAACCTTAATGTTCCTTAAAATTCTGAATTCTGTAGTTTAAAGATAATACCTTTATTTTAGGGATATCATCATCTATCTGATTTTTCCTTTTTTCTCCTTTGAATTATGGAGAATGGAGTAGTTGGCATCTTTGATTACTCAGAAGAGATTGTAAATGATTAAGATACATTTGAAAGGATTTAAAAATGAAGAAAAAAACAATATTAGCTAAGGTTTGGGGAATTTTTTTTTTTAAGATTTTATTTATTTATGTGACAGAGAGACAGCCAGCGAGAGAGGGAACACAAGCAGGGGAGTGGGAGAGAAAGAAGCAGGCTCCCAGCAGAGGAGACCGATATGGGACTTGATCCCAGAACGCTGGGATCACGCCCTGAGCCAAAGGCAGACGCTTAACGACTACGCTACCCAGGCGGCCCCTGGGAAATTTAAATTTTCATGTGAAATTGATGGGACAGTAAATTGTTATAAACACTCCACAGGATCTTCAATTGTGGGTATTTCTTGGGCCCAGCAATCACATTCCTGGGAATTCCCTCCTAGAGACACTATGCAAGTTCATCTCAAAGTTATGCACTGGAGAATATGCATATTAGTCTCATTTATAATGGCTATAAATTTTAAAGAACTTAATTTTAGCTAATAAATAAATTATACTATATTAAATAGATTATAGTATATAGACTATCAGGTGTTCATTAAAATTGATGTAAAATTATTTTTATTTACACAAAAAGAGGAGAATGTCCATCTAGTAAAACAAAATCTCTCCTTCTGTGATTAAATGCACATCAACACACATATGCACAGAGACACCACATTTAGACTCGCGGTTAAATATAGGTGCTAATTTTTTATGTTTTCCCTTCCATTTCCCTGCATTGGTAACTCTGTTAAGAGGAAATGCATTATTTTTAATAAATAATTATTGAATTATTTTTTATGAATTAAATATTTTTTCATGACAGTTTTATCTTTAAGAAAAGAAAGAATAAAGAAAAAAAATTTAAGTGATATAGTAAAAATCAGCACATAAGATCAACATACAAAAATCAATTATATTTCTATACAGAGGCAATGAATAACCTGAACATGAAATTGAGAGAATAGTTCTATTTATAATAGCATCAAAAAGAATAAAATGCTTAGGAATATATTTTAACATATTAAAAAATATTTAGTGAGCTCCTGCCGTATGTTAGGCCCTGCTTAGGAACTGACACAGAAGGCAGATGGAGCAGAGTCCCTGCCCTCATGGATCTTCTAGGCAGGTGGTTTACATTTTTTAAATATTCCAGATAATAGTACAATGAATTTCCTTTACCAGTAATTTTGTATAATTAAGTGTTCCATTAGATGGTTTTCTATAATTGCTATATTACAGAGCATACAAGTTTTAAAATTGTCATCTGTGTCTAATTGCTCTGTGAAAATGTGGTACCGAAAACTTTCCTGCTCACAGTGTTTGAGAGAGCAGTAACATTTTAAAGAATTGAAAACTGAGCATATGACTCTACTTAAATCTAATAATTCTTAAATAGCTCAAACTTTGGGGTAAAACTGATATCAAAAGGAATGATATATCTTCTCAATTTAGAGAAAGAAATTAAAAAAAACAAACCTGAACTACAACTATTGTTCAAATAAAATAGTCCAAAAAGTAAAGATCTTCCTTGTTGAAAGCTAGAAATAATTGCATTTGCTACTGAATCTTCCAGTCATCATTCCTCATGTATAAAATGAAAAGGGTTGAGTCATATTTCTTTTCAAAACTGAATCAAGTTAAAAAACTAAATCAGATCTTTAAAAGAAAACCGCCCACCAAAAAGGAAATTGCCTTCCCTCACTTGAAAATATAGCAGTATGTTACCTCATTAAAATGCCAACATGTAAGGTATATGTGGTTGGTAAAGAAGAAATAAAAACTCTTGTCAACCCTGAGGTTAGCAGGCTTTGTAAAGTGACGTAGTCTAGAAGTAGAGGATTATTTAGTGCACTAAGAGGTAAAAGGAAGGCCATCAAAAATAAAACCTCCCTGTTAAGCATGAATCAAATTCCCAACTTAACATACACATTCACAATCAAGCAAGCTTCAGTATGTGCAAGAAGAAAAATCAAAGTCCACTACAGAAAAATCTGTAAACACTTATTTCAACATGGAGTATACGACACATAATATTACTTAAGTCCCCAAAGATTTGGTTTAATATATTTTCCTATATGAGTGCTTGTAAATATAGGGGAAAGTAATGTATTTTTATATTGCTTTTGGAAAAATTCCCAATTACTACACAGTGTTGTTTTGTGTTCTAAAAACTATCTTTAAAATATATGTACTTTGGAATTATTATTCCAACAATTATTCTCGCAAGATTTCTTTAAAATACAAAAAAAAATCAAAAGCAATTTGTGTAGTCCACAAAAATTAAGTGACATTACTTTAACAACTGTTAAAAACAACAACAACAAAAACCAAGAGGCAGACATCTTCCCTAGCACTTACTCCAACTGGTATCTACACCTAAGTGAAAAATAACCTAAGGATACTACCATTTACTTACCAAAAAATTAACATACCTTGTCCAAGAAGTCACATGTTGCCACTGTCTATGTATCCTCGATATTTTGGTTACTAATAAGAGTTACTCCCTCTATGCTTCTATCTGTTGACTCTATTACTATGATAACCATCTCCAATTATGTTACTCTATTTGCTGATCTCTACTTGTAAATACTCCGCTGTGTTATCTTTTAAAATCAAAAAGTATTTCCCTCTTCATCAATGGGCATCAACCTCCTAAAGTATAAAAAGCACTGAAATTGGGGTAAAGCTTTCAATTTTAACTTCCTTCCCCTTCCACAAACCTATTAACAAGGTATAAATCTTCATTGTGTACTGGTTTCCTCATCAGTACAATATGGTCTCTACCTGAAATAACCTATCTCTCTGCAAAGATTATGAAGGCAATTTGATACATTTTATACAAATAAATGTTCTTTGAAAACAAAAATATAAATATACATATTTTTAAAACTATACATGTAACTACATATATAGAACTATATATGATGCCTATTTGAATAGCACACTTATATAGTACAGTGATTCCAGTCTGACTGTGGAATATTTCTTCCAGTTTGCAAAAATAATAGAACCTGGGGTGACCCTATATTAGTCAATTACATAACATCAGAGACCAAGACACACTGTTGCTTTCACCAATGTCTTTTACAAGCATACACACACACACACACACACACACACACACACCCCTGTATTCACCTACCAACATGCTCCCTCCCAGAAAATTCATAAAATTCATGGTGACACCGAATTCCACTTATCACTCAAAATATAGCCAACCGGGGGCGCCTGGGTGGCACAGCGGTTAAGCGTCTGCCTTCGGCTCAGGGCGTGATCCCGGCGTTATGGGATCGAGCCCCACATCAGGCTCCTCCACTAGGAGCCTGCTTCTTCCTCTCCCACTCCCCCTGCTTGTGTTCCCTCTCTCGCTGGCTGTCTCTATCTCTGTCGAGTAAATAAATAAAATCTTTAAAAAAAAAAAAAAAAAATATAGCCAACCGGAGGCCTACAGGGCATCTGTTTCCAGCTATGGTGGAATAATTGATAGTGGACAATGCATCTCGTCTATATCTAAAAGTTCACATGAAAAATATATACCTAAAGGTAAAGGCTTAGTATACAAAATTTCTAGAAGAAAATATAAGGAAAATTATTTGCAACCTTGGAGTAGGCAAGGACAGCTGAGGTACTAACGATAAAAGAAAAAATTTATATATTGAATTTTGTCAAAATTTTAAAAATTGCTCTTCAAAAATCATAATTAATAAAATTTAAAAAAGGACACAGACTGGAAAAATATATTCCAAATACATATATCTGACAAAAGACATAGCCCAAATATATGTCATTTCTACAACTCAAAAATAAGAAAGCAAACACCCAGTTAAAAAGAAAAGAAAATATTGGGTAAATAATTTTAAGACACTTCATCAAAGATGACGTATAAATGGCCAATAAGCACATGAAGAGATACTTAATATTTTAACTATGAAGAAAATGACTTAAGATCAAAATGAGTGTAAATACATTCCCACTAGAATGGTAAAAATTAAAATACCAACAATGCAAAGTATTGATAGGAATGGGGAGCACTGGAACTCTCATATATCACTGTTGGGAATCACAAATGTACAATCGTTTGGATAACTATTTGGCAGTTTCTTATAAGGTTATATGTATGTTTACCATAAGACCTAGAACTTCCACTCCTAGGCATTACACAAAATAAATGACTCTAAATATCAACAAAATATTTCTACATGAATGTTGTTAGTACTCTTATTCATAATTGCCAAAAACTAATAACAACGCAAAAGTTCATAAACAAGCAATGAACAAAAAATTGTGGTATATTCATAAAATGGAATACTACTCAGCAATTAAAAGACTACTGACAAAAAAGAACAACATGGGTGAACCTCAAAAATACTATGCTGAGCAAAAAAGCTAGAGACAAAAGAGTACATACTTTATGATTCCATTTATATGAAAGTTCTAGCGCAGAAAAACTCATCTCCAGTGACAAAAATCAATGGTTGCCTGAGGTAGAAGCAGGGGCTGGGAACTAACTGCAAAGTGTTACAAGGGAGCATTTTAGGGAGATAGAAACGTTCAGTATCTTGACTGATGTTTGTTTCACTGGTGTAGACATGCTATCCATATATTCATTAAAAATGCATCAGATTATACACTTAAATCGGGTGTATTTTCAGTATGTAAATTATGCCTTAATAAAGTTGATTTTAAAAATCAACAAAGGAGTAGAAAGTAGGAAAGGAATAAGGAAAAAATAGGAGTAGATATTCAGAGATGACAAAGAGCTGCCATTCTGAGTCATATTAGACACTTGACAAATACATATTGAATAGATTTATTGCACACAACTATCTGGAAAGTAAGCAAGGCAACCACTATTTCTCACATTTTATAGATTAAGATACCATGATTCAGAGAGCCACAAAATTAGTCAAAATGAATGTTTTTCATAGGTGACAAAGCTAATAAATAATATTCCCATCAGAATTTAAGTAATACCTAATATAATGATGTTTCCACATAAATTATCCAAACCATTCAAATTTGGTTATAAGTAATTAACTTCATGGAGTTGCCAAAATACTTACATTGATATTGTGTTAAAAAAGAGTATTGCTTGAAACAAGTCAATTCTGGGCCTTGGAAACCTTTCATTATAAAAAAGCATGTTTAAGAGAATGGTTTTGTTAAATTGCAATTTTTAACTATAGGCCCCAAATGTGAATACTTAAACACTGAATATGTTAAATATTTAATAGAATTGCCCATTATAAAGGCTGGAAAGAACTTACTCTAATCCCCATGCAATACTTGAAACTGTTCCATATTCAATTTAATGTGATAGAAATTGAGAACATAAAAAATGAAGATGTGGCTGCTGTCATCACAGAGCTTACAGTCTAAAAGAGGATAAAAAGCACATAAATAAATATTGTGAATGGCTTAGTGAACATTCTGGATTTAGAAGGGCACACGTAGAAAGCTACTTTTTTCTTTCCCACCTGTATATTCACATCAGCTTTCCTAGCCTGTTGACTTACAATTGGATGAAATTCTAGGCAGTTTCATAGCCTATTCATTCGTGTTCAGATAAATAAAAGTCAGTTTAGTTTAATTATTAAATGAGTTTTGAAATAACCCATAAAATCCAATTGTGAAATGAAATGCCCATGAATCAGAGATTTTACATTGTCTCAAGTTTTACTAGGGATTCCAAGGAGATTCAACAACCACAAGACACAAAGCTGAGAGAGGCCTGCAGAGTGAGGGTGTTTCCTCTTGTCCTTTCCTGCATCAAACATACACCTCTGGCCTGGAATAATGGAGGAGGTCTCAAATATACAGCAGGGAGCACTTAAGTTATGAAATATTGTCATTTTTTTTTATCCCAGAGGGTTGCATAGCTTACATGACATTCTTCATGGAGACATACCTCACAAATTCATAGATTCCAGATTTATAATAAATAAACAATTCTGTGGGCTAATTCTTTTCTTGCGACTGATGACACCTAAAGCAAGTCTTATACCTTTTGGTCTTAGATAATTAATAGTCGTCTCATCATTTTTTCATATTAACAGTCTCATGTTGGTAATTAAAATGTTCAATCCAATGTAATAATCCAAATTCTGAACTGTGAACAATTGATTTTTTTTCCCTCACCTACCTTAGTGCTACCACAGGTCAGAAAGTTTGCAAAGGGAGGTCTTTACTTAGCCATATGCTTTATTGACCCCACTCCCAAGTCACAGTATCCGGTTTCTCCAAGATGAGATGTAGGGAGAGAAGGACAAGGGGAAATAACCCCCTCTCCCTAGGCTTCTTAGGCTGGTCAGAACTGTCATTACACAGCATTGATGTACTCTGGGCTTTGTATGCTCAACTCTGACTCTTTCTTTTGGAATGATTAATGGGCTTCTCAGAGTTCACCCCATCAGATATCTTCAGTTGCAATTTCCATGATGCAGACAACTCTCCTCCCTCCAGCAATTTAAACTTGGAATCTCAGTCCCCAGGGCTTCTGGTAGTCTGTTCCTCCACCTGATGACCTCACCCCTCTCCTGTCCACCCTCCACCATGACCTTCATAGATGAAATCCTTTCCAAGGATTACCTGAAATGTCTCTCCCATGTGTCTACTTGACTCACAGGAAAAACTTATATAAACTCTCCACAACTATGAAGGTACAGTTTGCTTGCACAACAGTGTTCTTTCTCTGTCTTTGCTGTCAATCAGTTGTTTTACCTACAGTCTCCTGCCTTTAAAATTCTCTGGTGCAACACGTGCCCTCCTTACTACCCATCACCAGCCTATCCCATTCCCCCACCCGCCTCCCCTCTGAAGCCCTCAGTTTGTTTCTCAGAGTCCATAGTCTCTCATGCTTCACTCTCCCTTCTAATTACCCCCCCCTTTCTTTATCCCTTTCTTCTCCTACAGATCTTTCTAGTTCTTATGTTCCACAGATGAGAGAAATCATATGATAATTGTCTTTCTCTGCTTGACTTATTTCACTTAGCATTATCTCCTCCAGTGCCGTCCATGTTGCAGCAAATGTTGAGAACTCGTTCTTTTCGATAGCTGAGTAATATTCCATTGTATATATGGACCACAGCTTCTTAATCCAGTCATCTGTTGAAGGGCATCTCGGCTCCTTCCACGATTTAGCTATTTTGGACAATGCTGCTATGAACATTGGGGTGCATATGGCCCTTCTCTTCACTATGTCTGTATCTTTGGGGTAAATACCCAGTAGTGCATGCTGCACTGGGTGTTATACGCAACTAATGAATCATCAAACTTTACATCAAAAAAATTAATTAATTAATTAATTAAAATAAAATAAATAAGTAAATAAATAAATAAAATGATTTCTTGTGTTATAGGCAAGTAATGAATCATCGAACTTTACATCAGAAACCAGGGATGTACTGTATGGTGACTAACATAATATAATAAAAAAATATTATTTAAAAGAAAGAAAGAAAATATGCAAGAAGTAGTCGAGAATGAAGAAGAGGAAACTGGGAGGAAATCTGGGGTGCTGATAAGGGCAAGTAGCTCAAGAAATCGAATAAAGGGCTAAATGCTTGATACTATACGAAAACTCCATAAATACATGCATTTGGGTAGAATCCTAGGAATACCAGGAGGTCACAGAGCTGGTGACTGCAACCAAGCAGTCATTTTGAGGATGGAGACGAGCTCCTGTGATCTGGACATAAAAGAAATCGACTGATTCAGGAGCCAGAATCTGTCCTGTTTTTCCCATGTGGCTGATGTGAGTAGCAAGTGGTATAATTTGTCTGAAATTTCTTTGTGAAATTGAAATAAATAATATTAAATGCTTAAAAAAATTTAAAAAAAATGAAATTCTTTGGTGGACAATCAGACACCACCAGTTTCCTCAACTTCAGGGATGCAAATAAGCCTTAAAGTTATAGCTACTGGCTTCAGGTAGGACTAAATCATCCTACTCCCCGTCCCTACCGAAGAACGATTCTCTCAGAAGGTAACATCTGTCAATCCTTCAACTCCATCCAATAAATTAGAAATGACCGATTATTAACATTAGCATGACTACTTTCCCAAATTCTTAGTTTGTCCAGGTTTTCTAAGGCTAGTTGGCAAGGATTGCATAGTTCTTAATCTCTGGAACCTCAGCTAATTCTAAGAAAGAATGAGTTCCAAGACAACACATACACACACACACACACACACACACACACACACACACACCTTTTAGTATTTGGTTATACTACTAAGCAGTAGAAACTGATAACTGCCATAGAAGAAGTACAATTTCTGTGCAAGGGGAACATGAATAAAGATAAAGAAATAATCATTACTTTTTAAATATTTCTACAACATGGAAGTATCTGTATACTATTATATTATTTCATCTTTCAGACCCTTCAGTGGAATGTGATTTTTGATACTGGGATAAAAAATATGCCTCTATACCTCAGTGTTTCTGGTTCTACCTTTGGAAATCACAGGAAAAAACTGACATTTCATTCATAAGAATACCTACAAAATATGTATCACATTTCTATGAGTATTTCTCTTTTTGAGCTAAATAACACCTCAATATTTTCAGTCATTTCTCTAAATTATGGTTTTGACTCCCTCAACATACTACGTACAAACCTCTAAATCTCTTATGTCCTGTCAATGTTCTTAAAAATAATGTGTCTGAATCTGATAAAGTATTTAACCTGACAATTGTTCTAAATACTCAATTTCTAAAAAATGCAATAAAAATTACAACATCACTTTTTGTTACATGCATAATACAGCTGAATTCCTTGAGCTCTCAATTAACAAAGTCCCCTCAAGTTACTTAATAAAATGGTTTTTATTAAGTAAAACATTCTAAAAATACCAATTCTATTTAATAAAGATAAGGTGAAAATAAGCAGCACTGAATATCCATGTGACTTCAGTTTCACATTTCTAATACAGAGTTTTGCACTGGTAAAACCATAAAATAAAACCTCCTGATACAGACTTTTAAAATAAGGTATTGAGGAAGGGCACATATTTCACCGGTTGACACTTCCCTACCTGGAAACTCCAGCACCCAATTCTGAATCATTGTGTAGTATTTCAGAAAAGAGAAATTAAAACTTTGAAAAGTAATGGTTTTTAGGATAAAATCTAGATCTAAAATGGGATATGAAACAGATAAAAACTAAAATACAACAGATGGTTCATCTACTACATCAACCCAAGTTATATGCGAAATAATACAGACAAAGGACATACAAAACTCCAAGAAATTTACATTATTTTTGAGAAGAAAGAATATATGCATCTAAAACCATGTATATTAATATTTTGCATTGATAATTTTGCCAAATGAGTGAAAGGAGGTCTTTCGAGGTTCAAAAAAAGAAAGAGGTGGGACTTTTGTTGAATTAAAGAATAACTAAAGAGTGACTAAAATTCAGCAATGGTGATGATGAAAAGTATCATTCTAGTTGAAGTAAATCTTGTCTGCAAAGGCCAAGAAAATGTGTAAGGCATATTGGGGCATTACAAATAAATTATTGTGTTTGGAATGAGGGAGTACTGTGTGATATGTGGGAAAAGATGGGGTGGGGCCAGAATATATGAGATTTTAAATGATGAATAGGAGTGTGGTCTCTAACCCATTGGGCAGAGATAGTCATTGGTGGTTTTGATCAACAGAGTGATAAGAAAACAGCAATGTTTTAGGAGGAATAATCTAGCTGAAGGACAGGCACACCTCAGAAATAATACAGGTTTGGTTCCAAACATTAAAGTAAATATCACAATAAAGTAAATCAGATTAATTGTTTGGCTTCCCAGTGCATATAAAAGTTATGTTTACACCATACTGTAATCTATTAAGGATGCCATAGCATTATGTCTTTTAAAAAATGTACATGCCTTAGTTAAAACTTTCTTTATTGATAAAAATGCTAATTATCATCTGAGCCTTCAGTGAATCATAATCACTGATCAAAGACCACTATTACAAATATAATAATAATGAAAAAGTTTGAAATATCGTGAGAATTACCAAAATGTAACACAGAGACACAAAGCAAGCAAATGCCATAGGAAAAATGGTGCTAAAAGACATGCTTGACACAGGGTCGCCACAAACCTTCAATTTAAAAAAAGAAAAAAACGTAGTATCTGCAAAGCACAATAAACCCAAGTTCAACAAAACGAAGTCATCCCTCTGTATCTGCAGGAAAACAGTACAAGACCCCGTGGAAGCCTGAAACCACGGATAGTACCGAACCACATACGTACTATGTTTTTCCTATACAGACGTACCTATGATAAAGTTTAATTTAAAAATTAGGCACATAAGAGTTTAACAACGATAACTAAAAATAAAACAGAACAATTATAACAATATACTATAATAAAACTTATGTGACTGTGGACTCTCTCAAAATATCTTATTCTGCTGTACTCACCCCTCTTCTTGTGGTGACGAGAATGATAAAATGCCTACGGACGGGTGAGGGGAGGGCAGTGACGTAGGCATTAGGAGGTAGAGTTAGGCTACTATTGACTTCTGATGATTCGTCAGAAAGAGGATCGGGAGTCCGCTTTGAGTGGTGGTTGTCGGCGGGGAACCGAAAGTGCGCAAAGCAAAAAGCGGAAGCAATAAGAAAGGAGAGACTTGAGTCAGCATGTTTGCTGGTGAATTGGAAGAAACAGTCAATGGACGAGGTGAAATAAGCAAGGCCTGTTAAGAACTGACATATCTAAAAGAAACGATAAAAGTGGCAATCTAGTAACAGCTTTAATGTGGAACAGGAGGACATTTTAGAGAGATGACGAAGAAACTCCTGTTGTCATTAGCAATGATAGAAAGGAATGGGACGTAGGTGACACCTGTTCGTTTAAGGTGTGGGTGGAACACCCCCCCCCCCAAAAAAAAAGTCAGGCAGGGCATTTTAAATGTGGCTTGAAAACTCAGCAGGGAGACCAAAGCTGATACAGTTTCAGCTATAAAGAAGCAACCGAAACTGTGAGCCACGGTGATACGATGAAAAAGGAAAATAAATAAGTACATTAGTCTAGTTTATGAAACAGGAAGTAGAGCCAATGGAGGAGCGGAGCACCCCAAAGAAGGAATAAAACAGAAAGAAATATATTATCTTGGCCCCTTTCAAGCCACAGGGCAGAAAGAGTCCAGGCTGCCAGATAGCATCTGGGACAGTTCATAGCAAAGCTTTTGAGATTAATCTAGAAGTCAACTACTATGTGATCAAACCGCGAAAATCATCATCAAAGAAGTAAAAGGGTGGAGGTGAGACACAGTAAGACAGTCTCTCATGGTTGTGAGTATTCCTATTGAGAGGTGAGAGTGGAGTTTTAATGTTGCCACAGAGAATGAGGTGCCACGGAATCCAGACAGGTGAGTGTTTAAGAAATAGAGAGTGTTGAGCAGTGCTAAAGGCTTGAGGAAATGAAGGAAGATAGCCTATTGGTGACCATTCTAAGCAAAATTATGTATAGAAAAGTGCTTCCAAATTTGTTCCATTAATTAGCTTAACGTTTTTATCAGGATGTGATTTTTTGTGATTCACAAAACCATCGTGAACTTCGTCCAAGTCCTAGTCAAATACACAAAAATGCTGAATTGGTGAAGTAGAGATTAATGACAATTTGCTCAAATAGAAATATAACATGGCTTCAGTGGAGTTTTAATTGAGTGATGATTTCAATATTTAGACAGTTATTAAAGCTGATATTTTAAAGATAGAAATGCATCTATTAAATGTGCTACCTTTCAATGTTTTGGAAAATTTTACATACATCTTAATAAATCAGTGTCAGACTATATCAACCATGAGATGAAATATGCTAACAAATACCATCAATGTACAATTGAATGACATATTTCCTGTTTTCATAATTTTATAAAGTTCATACAATTTCACCAATTGCAGGATAGACAAAGAAAAGTATTGCTCTGCCAAGGGACAGTACAATAAGCTTAAGGAGTTGGATACTGCGAACTATTTATCTGATTAATTCACACTTTTCTGTTTTGTTATGTATGAATGACCACAGAAAATCTTTGCCATTATTTTATTTCTTACTATTGTCATCGTATTATTTTTCTTCTGGATTCAAAATAAACCCATATGAGTTACTTGATTTCTTTACTTCAGGAATATTTGTGTGTACCAAGAAGATTTAAGGGTAACTCAAGACTTAAGGGAAAGATATTTAAAATTAGGTGAATTATTATCAAATATCACGAGCTAATATCACAATAAAAAGGATTCTATTCATTATAAAATAATGTCCATCTTCTGACCAAGTTGCTAGACAAGTTACTTAAACAATTATCATAAAACAAAATGAGTCAGAAAATGATATGTAAGTGCTATATTATGGGGAGGAAAAACACATTAGACTATGTAGAGAACTTAATTTAGGCTTACGAAAAACTAAACTTTAGGGGCGCCTGGGTGGCTCAGTCGTTAAGCCTCTGCTTTTGGTGCAGATCATGATCCCAGGGTCCTAAGATCAGCCCCCCACATCAGGCTCCCTGTTCAGTGGGAAGCCTGCTTCTCCTTCTCCCGCTCACGCATGTGTGCACTCTCTTTCTCTGTCAAATAAATAAAATCTTTTAAAAGAAAGAAAGAAAGAAAGAAAGAAAGAAAGAAAGAAAGAAAGAAAGAGAGAGAGAGAGAGAGAGAGAGAGGGAGGGAGGGAGGGAGGGAGGGAGGGAGGAAGGAAGGAAGAAAAACTAAACTTTCATATTAAAGGAAAATGTGTATTTATTTAGAATGAGCGAATATTGTTATTTGAGAATATATGCACATCTTAAAAATGTATACTTGGAATCAGTGATAAAAATACATTTTACCTAGGGGGGCCTGGGTGGCTCAGGACGTCCAGCTCTTGATTTCTGCTCAGGTCATGATCTCAGGGTCAGGGTCGTGGGATCCAGCTGTTCATGGTACTCCAAGCTCAGTGCAGAGTCTGCTTGAGATTCTTTCAGCTCCCTCTCTCTCTCTCTCCCGCTCTGCCCCCCCTCTTCTTCCGCACATGGCCTAGAGCTCTCTCTCTCTCTCTGTGTAAAATAAATAAAATCTTTAATATATATAGATATATATCACACTAGGTAAAAAATATATATCTATATATATTTTATATAACTTTGAATATATATTTTACCTAGTGTGATGGTTAATTTTATGTGTCACTTTCATTGGGCCATGGGATGTCCAGATATTAAACATTATTCTGGGTGTACCTATAAGGGTGTTTCTGGATGATATGAACATTTAAGCCAAGAGATGGTATAAAGAATATTGCCCTCCCTCATGTGGGTGGACTTCATTCAATCCACTGAAGGCCTAAATAAATAAAAGGCTGAGCAAGAGCATATTTACTCTCTCTACCTGGTGCCCTTCAAACTAGACCTCAGTCTTATTCTGCCTTCAGACTCAGACTCCAACTGAAACTTACACATAGGCTCTCTTCGTTCTTAGGCCACCAGACTTGGCCTGGAGCTATACCATCAGCTCCCCCGGCATACCATCTTGCCGACTGTAGATTCTGAGACTTCTTAGCCTTCATAAGAACATGAGCCAATCCCTTATAATAAATTTAAATGGTGGATAGATAGAGCGAACTGTTTATCTCCTACTGGTTCTGTTTCTCGGAAGAACCCAGACTAAGACATCTAGGAATGCTATTTTTTCCCTCATTACTTTTTAAGCAATTCTTTAAAAGAAATTTTAGAGAAATTTCTCCCTGATTAGCACGTAGTTCAAGAAAAAATTGCCAATGTTGTCTCAGTTCCTGAAGTCATTTAACAAAAGTAAAAACTAAAGTGCAACTGGGAAAGAAAGAATGACAATACGTGGAAATGCAGTTTAATGTGGACCTGGGGTTCTGCTGACCTACGGTCCAGTCCTTACTACTTTGTTATTAACTTTCCTGAGTTTCAATTACTGCAACTGTAAATTTTTTTTAATTTTTTTAAAATATTTTATTCATTTGTTTAACAGAGAGAGAGAGACAGCCAACAAGAGAGGGAACACAAGTAGGGGAAGTGGGAGAGGAAGAAGCAGGCTCCCAGCGGAACATGGAGCCGGATGTGACGCTCATCCCAGAGCTTCGGGATCATGCCCTGAGCCAAAGGCAAACGCTTAATGACTAAGCCACCCAGGCGCCCCTGTAAATTTTTTTAAAAAAAGATTTTATTCATTTATTGGACAGAGAGAGACAGAGCGAGAGAGAGAACACCAGCAGGGGGAGTGTGAGAGGGAGAAGCAGGCTTCCCCCTGAGCAGGGAGCCTGATGCAGGGCTCAATCCCAGGACCCTGGGATCATGACCTGAGCCGAAGGCAGACGCTTAACAACTGAGCTACCCAGGCGCCCATGCATCCGTAAATTAATGATGCTGGACCAAGTGGATGCTCTTCAGGCTTCTCTTAGCAACACAACTCTTTCTCGAAATGAAAATTCATGTGGAAAGCAATATATTTTACATGCCCGTAAACAAATAAAGCAGAGAGAGTGTCCATCCAATAATCAAGCACCATGGGAGGCAAATTGAAAAGTGCTGAACCAGCTGGTGCCACCCAATCCTACCACTGGGGAATCCTCAAACTGATGATGTTTTATTAATCATAAAAGCAACATTTATTGACATCTGGGCTGCATACTTTATATACTTTATTTATTCATCTAACACTAGATGGAAAATGAGGTCTAGTTCATTAATTTGCCCAATGGTCACACAGCTAGTAAATGATAGAGTCAGAATTCAAACCCAGGACAGTTTCACCCCAGAGCCCATATTGGTTCTCACAGGTGTTACCATTTGTTAAATATTTACTAGGTACTAGGCACTGTGCTTGATTAATACTCATAATTATCATATAAGTTGAATATTGTTACTCTCATTTTGCAGCTACGAAAACTAAGTCTTGGATACGTTATGTCTCCTTTTTCTTTGACATCCGTAAACTATTCCTCAGCAATTTTGAGTGTTGCAAGCCCACCTACATTCTATCATTGTTAATAATAAACATTTACTGTTCCCAGAGGTTGGATATGCATTATGAAAATTTGGTCATGTGTGTGTATGTGTGGTGTGTGTGTGTGTGTGTGTATGTATTTCAAAGCTAGGAACTGTGGTGCCATGTAGGGCTATAAAATTTTAAAAAACACCCAGCTCTTCTCTTTCAGGAACACTAAGTCTCATTCCTTTGTAACAGTATTTATAGACTACTCAAGAGTTTAAAGATAACCATTATTATTACCCTGAGTCTGTAAATAAATTAACTCCACTAAGAATATAAAATGATCACCCAATGAATGGAAATATTTAATATGAATTAGCATTTTTAAAATTAGTAGGTATTTGAGATTTATTCCATATTTTCTATAAATATATGGAAGTAATATACAATAATCCCCATCTTCAACATTCTAAACATTGAATATTAACATTCTAAGCCCACAATTAACAGCCTGAGTAAAGAACATTTAAGCCTCCAAGAATAAACAAACATGTCAGACAATCAGAGAAATTATTTTTAGAATTCATAAATCAAAGAACACTTTGTTTTATATTTTTCCTAACTTAGAGCCTCTTCGGTTTCTTATAAGTAGAACATAAAGAGAAAGTGATTTTAAAGAGATATTGAGCCTCATATATTAAAAATAAAGTGCTGGATTTCATCCAGAAGCAAACTGGTAATTATGTTAAAATGTAGATGCTGAAATCTCTCCCTGAGCTGCCTCTTGAAGTTGACCAGGTCATGCTAGCAACTGCCAAAAATCCAAAATTGGCACTTCTGAAGTCAGTGTATAGGGGTTGGCCAGCTGGAAAATTGCCTGAGGAGTTCCAATAATTTGAAAATCATCAACATAAATTTTCTCCCTAAAAAGAATGCTTCTTCTGGGGAAACTGAACCTCTATTCCAGAGGGCTGTTGACACACAGGTACTTTACAGACAGCACATCCAGGAATTGGCCTGAATTTATGCTTACAGGTCCAAAATTGACACCCACTTGGAAAGAATGGAAATGAGTATAGTCTCATTTTTTAGGAAAAAAGAAGTCCTGGTTAAAAAAAAAAAAAAATCCATATTCCTGTTTGACATGGAGCTTAATTTTGGCTAAGAGTTCCCTATCTGTGGTAGAATCTTTCAGCAATGGTTCTCAAAAATAGCTTTTGGTAGAAAAGCACAGTGATTTCTGGTCTAATTGAGAGTGGAGTTGGGGCGTTCACTAGTTTTGCCTAACAAAGTTGCCATTAGCTCTGCCAAAAAGACTTTACCGAAAGTAACTTCGTGTTACCTGATTGAAATGCACTGTACGGTATATGAAACACTAAGCCAATAACATCTTTACAAAGCCTTTTGAGGGTAGCCAAGATTCTTATCATTCAATTTGTGGAATGCTTTATCTCTAAAATCAAGTTATGTAAGCTGCATATGGAACAGCATTTCAGGGCACTCTTTGATCAGCATTTTCCCTCCTATCAGAGGAGGGGGGAAGTTGTTTTGTATTACAAAAACAAGCTTCTTTTGGTGGGGAAGTTGTTTGTTTTTATTTGCTCTGTGATCTTTTCAACCCCAATAATTCATATTCATGAAATGGATGATAAACATCAAAAATTTCTAAAACTCTTCCATGGAAGACACAGCCAGCCAAAGTGATGACAATCAGCTGAGGAGATAAAAATCTGAGAATTATTACTTGTATTCACTCACAAACTACATTTTAAAGGAATGCTAGCAAATAGTTTTTCTTTAATGTTAGATACTCACTGACTTAACCAGCAGTGCCATTTTTTCCTATGAAAGAAACAGTGAAGAATGCCAACATACCCATTTAATAAATTATAGCACCAGTGCATTAAAATCTTTTATAAACCTAGAGAAAGATAAAATAATGCCTTATGATAATATAGTATTTTCACATAAATCATGAAAAATGCTCATATTGCTGCCGTGAGTGCCTAGGAAGAGGTTATTAGTCCAAATTTATAGATGAGGAAAAGGTATAGTTGTTTGGTTGTTAGAATGGAGGGTGAGTTACATGGATGAGGTCAGTGAGAATGATAACACAATAGTGTTGGAAAGGAAGAGAACAGGGAGGCGGCTGAAGCAATCAGACTGGGGGAAAGTGGCCAGAAGTAGAAGCCACAGCACTTACATCTGTGGCTAATTTTAAGTGCTCTATTTATGATGAAATTCTACTTTTTTAAAAATGCCTAGTTCATTTAACAAGCTGAGAGGTTGAGCTCTCATTCTGCCTGATGTCCAAACATATAACTTGAATTGATCATGAAAATCCTTTATACATAGATTTAGAGTAATTTAAGCTGTTGAAAATATTTTACTTTTGACTTTATGGCATAAAATGAATTTAAAGATGAACCAAAAAATAAGTAAGCAAATGCACTCATTCAGCAAACATGTCTTGAGTGTTCTTTGCATAACATGCCCCTCTCATCATACAGAGTCATGCCAAGTGTTGCTCTTCAAATATACCATGCCTGTCTAGCTAATATCATCAGCCCTGCTCCCCTTGCAATCTCTAGCTCATTAGCCTGTTTAATGTCATTCATAGCACTTATAACTGTCTGAAATTATCTTATCTACTTGTTTGTATGTTTATTTTTTGTCCCCTGCCTGGCATCCCCCTCCAACCAGAAGCTCTTCGAAAGTAGCAAGTGTCTCCATTTTCAGCAATGCACGATCCCCAGTGCCTTGAACAGTGTCTGGTGCCATAGGTACTCAATTTACATTTAAGGAAAAAATAAAGACCTACCAAAGTTTACATAATATTTTATACAAAGAAGTAATTTTGCATATATCATTGCAACTGATTCTCAGAAAAATATTATAAAGTGGCTACAGTTAACATACATGTTTAAGAAATATCCTCCCGGGGCGCCTGGGTAGCGCAGTCGTTAAGCGTCTGCCTTTGGCTCAGGGCGTGATCCCGGCGATCTGGGATTGAGTCCCACATCAGGCTCCTCCCCTGGGAGCCTGCTTCTTCCTCTCCCACTCCCCCGGCTTGTGTTCCCTCTCTCGCTGGCTGTCTGTCACACAAATAAATAAAATCTTAAAAAAAAAAAGAAAAGAAAGAAACATCCTCCCATGCTTTTTCCAGCTCGTAGTTCATACGATATAAAATCAGTGTTCACAGACTGTAATTGCTGAAAGATTCCCATGCTCTCAAGATGTGTCAGTACCATACACTCACCAGATTGAGTTCCATGTGCCTTGTTCATTCTAAATTCCAGATGTATGAGCAAGCACCAAGCTCACATAAACTTTCAGTGAAGTTTTGTTTCCTATACAGGATAAAGCACTGACAACTACTAGAAAATCCACCCACTTAGCTCCTCCAATTAGCCCAGCTGTGTGCAAATGCTAAGGCACGTTTCCACACATTAGGCTAAAAACAATTAGATCTACCAGGGAAAGACCTATCTTTATCTTTAAAAAGCATTGATATACCTTAGTTAATTTTATTGTTAATTTTTCTTTCAGACAGTGATGCGCATTATATACATAGAATCTGCTTTTTTGTTTCTAATTATAACATTGTTGCTAGATTGCTTTATACATGTTCTTCCAGTGTACACAGCTAGATGTCATTTCCTAGCTCCACAAACAGTTAAGTGAGATGATGTATCTGATATCTGGCCCGAGGAAGATGCATGTTTATGGATAAAGACATGAGGAAGCAACACTAATGGATTGAGCTCAGACGACTTCAGTGGAGGTGGAGCCTGGATCTCTGAATGATCACAAAGAGGCACATCCAGCAAGGTTCACCCACTGGACTGTGACTTAAATGAGATATAAAATTTCTGTTATATTAAGCCAGTGAGATCTTAGGGATATTTTGTTACTCAGCTAATGTTATTTTCCATCATATTACTTATGGTAGAAATTCGAAAAAAGTAAAAATATATTGCCTGTTCTCTCATGGGTTGTTATTCTAGGTAATCTTCAGAATCATTCTGTTAGGATTTTAATTATAATTACAATTAATGTATTTGTTAATTAGAATAATTTTCTCATAGCCATAATACTATATAATTGTGGTCCAGAATGAGGTACACATATCCATTTATTCAAATCACATTCTTCATTTAGAAACTGCATATTTCTTGTTACATTGCTTCTGAGGTATTTGGTTTATTGTTTCTTTTTTTATTATTTGCAATTATAATTGGAATACTTTATATTATGTTTTTGCTTATGGTTTTATCAAAGCTGTTTTATATATTTCATGACCAGTCACACTACTGGATTCTTCTGTTCTTTCCAGTAGTATTTTTTCCTTTTGATTCTCTTGGGTTTTCCAATTATGCAATCATATCATCTACAAATAATGATAATTTTGTCCCTTCTTTTCCAATGTATATAATCATTATTTCACTCCTTTTCTAATTTAATTGTCTATAGCATGTCCAGAAAAATATTAAATAATAATGGGGAAAGTAGGCACATGTGCCTTATTCCTAACTCTAGTGGGGATGCTTGAAGTGTTTCATTGCTAAGAAGGGTGGTAGCAACTGGCTTAAGAAATATGTACAATTTTACTTGCAGAAGTATCACTCTCTTCCTGTTTTATAATGTATTTTTTCTTCTTTGACCTGCACTCAGTTGTACTACGAGATTTCATATCTTTAAACAGTTTCGCATTCCTGAAATATACCCCACTTGGTCATGGCATATTATTCTTTTAGTGTAGTGTGGATTTTATTTTCTAGATTTTATTTACTGTTTTACATTAATATTCATAAGTGAGATGATTTATCATTTTCTCTTTTGTGGTGTCTTTGTCAGATTTTGAAGTTAATGTCATATTAGTTTGGGTTTATTTTTTAAAAATTAGAATGCTTTCTTTATTTTCTATGCCTGAAACAATTTAAATTGATTGGGAATTACCTGTTCTTTGAAGGTTTGAAAACATTCATCCATGAAATTCTTTGATATTTTTGCAGGCAAGGCCCTAATTTAACAACATAATGAATTCCTTCCATGATCATTGTTTTATTTAGTATATTCTTGTCTTTTTAGTTGATTTTTGGTTATTTTCAATTCTTTAGAAATTTAGCAATGTGTTCCTGAATTTTTAAGTTGGCTACATATTGTATAATATTGGTTTGAAAAGTGGAAATTCAATATTTTTTCAAAAAGCTTTTGTAAAGGAGGTATTTCCAAAAGTATGTTTCAAAGATGTTAATAGAATAATATAAAAAGAGGATCCACGGTCAATATAACTGACAAATTCTTTAAAACAAATTTTAAAGATTTCTTCTCTGTAGGACTTCTCAGAGTCCTTAATATTCTTATGAGCATTTTCTCTTAAAAGGAGGGATGGGGCATAATGTATATAACATTGTCCATACTTGACTGTGTAACCTTCTCCCTGCTTTGCTTTCAAGAAGCATCTCATGAGACCTTGTGTTCTCTGGTAGACACTTTGGGAAAGAAGTCTACAGATGCAAATAATAATTTTCTTATTGCAGAAATATTTTCAGGATTGGTGAGACTAGAATGCTCTGGAATACCATCCCTTCTAGAAAACTCATAATAATTCAATAAAAATATATAAACTTCAATGGCTCAGAAAGACTCTAGGTTTTATTTGACTGAAACATTTTTCATGGTCATACATTTGCTTGCATATCACTCTGAGAAATTCTGGAGACCTTAAATATTATGTAAAAGATGAAACAACAACTATTTGAATATTTAAAAACATTCAAATAAACTTAGCTTAAGTAACAAGGGACTTTGCACAATTTTTACTTTAACCAAAATATTACTTATTTAAGCAGGGGGTATTTGATATATCATAGATATTGACCATAAAATTAAGGTTGTATCCACAATATTATGCTGTTTCCAACTTACAGATGAAGAAATGTTTTATTCTATCTAACCAAAGCCTCTGTGCAACTCTTCAGAGACTTGATCTTTAGGAACAAACCTGTAATGACATCTGGAAAAGTTCCAAAAAGCTGAAGAAAGAAGAGTAAGTGCTAATGTGTGGCTGACTACACCTGGTCAATTATAGATGTTACATTCAAACAGAACATGCTCAGAAGCTGATAACTTCCTCCTTTTCTGAGACCTATCAAGGAAAACAGAATTGGAGAACTATGCTCAAGCAGCCCAGAAACAGAATGGATGGTTAAAGCCATCCTGCATCTGGAAATTTTCACATTATTCTTGGAAAAGTATTACACCCTCAGGCCTAATTAGCAACAAACAAAAAATCTTGAACTCTATTGCTTATAATTGCTTGAGGAAATTCAGAGAGCGAAAACGAGAGTATGGTTGCTAAAGGTAGTTGGCCTCACATATAATGGCTCCTTTTATCGTTTTATTAAGAGAAAAGTCTAAATCAAGATACTAAGCTTCTCCTGGAAATCTACAGAAGCATGAGTTTGACAATGGTGTGTTAGAGCTGGCTTGCATAGTTCGCAAGAGCCAACTGTACACTTCTCTTCCTAACTCTGTGTTCAGTAACCCCATATTGTGGTGGGAGCATTTACATCATGGGAATTGGCAAACATTAAAATCAGAACTTTTTTTTCCCAGAGAGTTGGTTACTAAACATTTACCAGCATACTACTGGTAGTTATCCAAAACATATTAACAATGTCAATATCAGTAACTATGAATTATGCTGTTTATGATAAATGTGAATTATACAATAAACCATGAATTCACTCATTCTAAGAGTTCACAAAATTTACATGTGCACACCTTACATTTTATTAGTTTAACATACTACAAATTCTACCACAATTGATCTATATCTTAGTTATAATAGATAACATTATAGACCTGTTTCATTATTATTTGTAAGACTTTGAAACACATCCTAATATTTAACGTAATTAGCTAGTTGTCTTTGGTGCGAAGATCAAATTTAGCAAACCTTAGGGCTTATGAGAGCGGTTTGGCACTTTTTTTATTTATTCTTTTTCTATATGGTAATGAAGTTGTACATCTCAATTTTTTCCCTGAAGTTTCTCAATGATCTAGTTCACAGACCTTAGACTTCAGAGTTTAGCACATTCCGTATATGTATTTGATCTAAATGTTTGACTAGATATTTACAGGAGCTATAGTTGATGTTTTTGTCAAGAAAATTAAAGTTTACAGAATTAAATATTACAGTTATTCAAGATATTCACATCTCTGTACACTGATTTTAAGTATAAATTTTAAAAAGGGGAAAATTTGTTCTCTTCGTGCTGTAATGATCTTTCCTTCCTGTGAAAACTTTTGTGTGAAATGGTAATCTTAGTTACTTTGGAACACGTTAGAAAACTTTGATAATCTGATATACCTGTAAGTATCAAAAAGTGTCAAGGAAGATATTGTTATTTTCTGAAATAGCACCTGTTGAAATAATTTATACACCTCTTTCTACACGCACAACTTATTTTTATTTATTTTTTTTTCAAATGCTTTTTGATATTTTAATGTTTTTTTATTATATTATGTTAGTCACCATACAGTACATCCCTGATTTCTGATGCAAAGTTCAATGATTCATTAGTTGTGTATAACACCCAGTGCACCATGCAATACGTGCCCTCCTTACTACCCATCACCAGTCTATCCCATTCCCCCACCCCCACCCCGAAACCCTCAGTTTGTTTCCCAGAGTCCATAGTCTCTCATGCTTCATTCCCCCTTCTGATTACCCTTCCTTTCTTTATCCCTTTCTTCCCCTACCGATCTTCCTAGTTCTTATGTTCCATAGATGAGAGAAATCATATGATAATTGTCTTTCTCTGCTTGACTTATTTCACGTAGCAGTATCTTCTCCAGTGCCGTCCATGTTGCAGCAAATGTTGAGAATTCGTTCTTTCTGATAGCTGAGTGATATTCCATTGTATATATGGACCACAGCTTCTTAATCCAGTCATCTGTTGAAGGGCATCTCGGTTCCTTCCACGATTTAGCTATTGTGGACAATGCTGCTATGAACATTGGGGTGCACATGGCCCTTCTCTTCACTATGTCTGTATCTTTGGGGTAAATACCCAGTATTGCAATGTCTGGGTCATAGGGTAGCTCAATTTTTAACTTTTTAAGGGACCTCGACACTATTTTCCAGAGTGGCTGCACCAACCTGCATTCCCACCAACAATGTAGGAGGGATCCCCTTTCTCTACATCCTCTCCAGCAATTGCTGTTTCCTGCCTTGTTAATTTTTGCCATTCTAACTGGCATAAGGTGGTATCTTAGTGTGGTTTTGATTTGAATTTCCCTGATGGCTAATGATTTTGAACATTTTTTCATGTGTCTGTTGGCCATTTGTATGTCATCATCGGAAAAGTGTCTGTTCATATCTTCTGCCCATTTTATGATTTGTTTATTTGTTTCTCGCATATTGAGTTTGAGAAGTTCTTTGTAGATCTTGGATACCAGTCCTTTATCTGTAGTGTCATTTGCAAATATATTCTCTCATTCCGTGGGCTGCCTCTTAGTTTTTTTGACTGTTTCCTTGGCTGTGCAGAAGCTTTTTATCTTGATGAAGTCCCATAAGTTCATTTTATCTTTTGTTTCTCTTGCCTTTGGGGATGTGTCATGAAAAAGGTTGCTTTGGGCGATGTCGTAGAGGTTGTTGCCTATGTTCTCCTCTAGGATTTTGATGGATTCCTGTCTCACATCGAGGTCTTTCATCCATTTGGAGTTTATCTTTGTGTATGGTGTGAGATAGTGGTCAAGTTTCATTCTTTTGCATGTAGCTGTCCAATTTTCCCAGCACCATTTATTGAAGAGACCGTCTTTTTTCCACTGGATGTTTTTTTCTGCTTTATCAAAGATTAGTTGCCCAAAGAGAGGAGGGTCCATTTCTGGGTTCTCTATTTTGTTCCATTGGTCTATGTGTCTGTTTTTGTGCCAGTACCATGCTGTCTTTGTGATCACAGTTTTGTAGTACAGCTCGAAATCCGGCATTGTGATGCCCCCAGCTTTGTTTTTCCTTGTCAACAATTCCTTGGCAATTCGGGGACTTTTCTGGTTCCACACAAATTTAAGGGCTGTTTGTTCCAGTTCTTTGAAAAACGTCATCAGTATTTTGCTCGGGATAGCATTGAAAGTGTACGGGGCGCCTGGGTGGCACAGCGGTTAAGTGTCTGCCTTCGGCTCAGGGCGTGATCCCGGCGTTATGGGATCGAGCCCCACATCAGGCTCCTCTGCTATGAGCCTGCTTCTTCCTCTCCCACTCCCCCTGCTTGTGTTCCCTCTCTCACTGGCTGTCTCTATCTCTGTCAAATAAATAAATAAAATCTTTAAAAAAAAAAAAAGAAAGTGTAGATTGCTCTGGGTAGCATGGACATTTTAACTATGTTAGTTCTTCCGATCCATGAGCATGGGATATTTTTCCATCTTTTTGTGTCAACTGTTTCTTTTTGCAGATGACATGATACTCTATATGGAAAACCCAAAAGAATCCACTCCCAAACTATTAGAAGTTATAGAGCAATTCAGTAATGTGGCAGGATACAAAATCAATGCTCAGAAATCAGTTGCATTTCTATACACGAATAATGAGACTGAAGAAAGAGAAATAAGGGAATCCATCCCATTTACAATAGCACCAAAAACCATACGTTACCTTGGAATTAACTTAACCAGAGATGTAAAGGATCTATATTCTAGAAACTATAAATCACTCTTGAAAGACATTGAGGAACACACAACTTATTTTTAAAACTCATAAAATCTAAATAATGTAAACTCTCGATAGAGGAACATAAATACTTCAAATATACTAACAGTGAGCATTAGTATAACTAATAACTTTTTTAAAAAGAGATTTGATTTATTTATTTGACAGAGAGAGAGACAGTGAGAGAGGGAACACAAGCAGGGGGCGTGGGAGAAGGAAGACGGCTTCCCGCTGAGCAGGGAGCCCGATGTGGGGCTCGATCCCAGGACCCCAGGATCCTGACCTGAGCTGAAGACAGACGCTTAAGGACTGAGCCACCCAGGCGCCCAGTATAACTAATAACTTTTGTTCTCGTACTTGACCTTCTCCTTCCCAGTAGCCAGAGAAAAAGGTGGGGAGAGGGGATGAAAGTTGTGTGTGTCTTACGTCTGGAAAAGTTAAATTTAAAGACAGTATTAAAAATAAAGTTAAAGAGAGTATTTCTTCTTGCTTAATTCATTTAATAAATCATTCAATAAATACTGATTAACTACCTACTACATGTTAGGCACTACACTGAAGCTGAGCATACAGAAGTTAAGCAGCCATGGAAGGTGGGTATAAAAATCACCTCAGTGGAGAGACACCTGGGTGGCTCAATCAGATAAGCGTCTGCCTTTGGCTCAGGACCTGATCTCAGGGTCCTGGGATTCAGCCCCACATGGGGATCCCTGCTCAGCAGGGAGTCTGCTTCTCCCTCCACTCCCTGCTTGTGCTCTCTCTCTCTCCTTCAAATAAATAAATAAAATCTTTTTAAAAAATCACATAAGTGGAAATAAGTATGATGTGTGCCTTGCTATAATGGATATAGAACACTGTGGGGCACCAAATGGGTGAGTAGTAAATTTAATCTAGGGGGGTGATCATAAAATTTTCACAGAGACTTTTCCCAGAAAGATTTTAAAATTAAATGTATCTTTGTATGACAGGTATTTCAAGTAGAGAGTGTCACAAGCAAAGGAACAAAAACCTATAACAGCAGGGCACATTCAGGGAACTTCCAGTACTTTTAGTTCTGTTGGAGTATAGAGTTTGGGGAGATGGAGAGAGATTGAAGGTCACGGCACACAGAGAGTAACGGATAATAGGAGAAGAGAATTGGGGATATTGACAGTGTCTACTCTGAGAGAAAATAAGCCTAAACCATAGGCGGTAAAGAAGGGAGGCTAATAGGGTGAAAGAAGAGATTTCTAGACACAGAGTTCTCAATGAGTGAGTTAGGACACAGAGACAGTGGTGAGAATGTGATTGTATGACTAGACTTTTAAGAGGTACAGAAATTCAAAATTCTTCCAGACTCAGAGAATTGCCATGGAGGGCGGATGACCATGATAAAATAGGAGTGAAGGTAACTGGAAATGAGGAACTCAAGGAATTGAGAAGTCTAAGATATGGTTGAAATACCCAAATTAATGGTAGGAACTGGGTAGAAGGGAAATGGGAAGCCATGACCTACTGACCTATACTTCTTTTGACTTTTAAAATATTGCAAATTATTCATTAGTTAAATTATTTAACTTTTCCGCAGGTATTTTTGAATAAAATCTTGATGTGCCATATTTATCTTCTGACTTGTCACTTATGATAAATTGTCACATCCCTTTGTGTGTGCGTGCACGTATGTATGCATGTGCGGCACATGTATGCATGTGCGGTGTGTGTGTCTGTGGTAGAGTGGTGGCACACTTCAGCCTGAGATATACAAAGTACCGATAGAAGATAAAAGATTGGCATTTGCAATCAGACAAACGCAGTGTTTGTTATTTGCCAGGAATGGGTTTAGATTCAATTATTATCACTGTTTTTCCAATAAGAAAACTAAGACTTAGCAAGCTTAAGTAAATTAGTAAGAAGCAGGCCTGTGAATAAAATCTATACTATCTGACAAAGCCTCCATTCTTAACATTATACTGGGCTAATTACTTTATCATTTAAATAGGAATAACATCTATCTCACAGAGATAGAATTAAAGATTAAAAGTAAAGACTAACAGTGGTTGAGCTGTTAACTCCCTTTGCCTGGAGGTCAGATGTTGCTTATGAATGTGTGTATGTGCTTATGTTTTTATGAGTCATTTAGTTGCCAGCTCATTCAGAAAAAACTTTATGTTTAATGAGCATGTCGTATATTGAACTACGATGACTGAATTTCATTATATATAGGCACAAAAATAATTATATTCAGAAAGATAAACTTTTAAAAATATTTTATTTTAAAAAACAGTACTTTTTACATATGAAACAATGTTCTAAGCAAATTATCCATCACTTCAGTAACTCAGTGCTATTCATTGTAAAATGAAAAACATTAGCATTATCAAAGAATCAATCAATATGAACAATAAGGGGCCCTGAACTTCTTTCATGAGAATTTTCTCCACTGTTTACCTGGAGTATTACAGTTGACAGTAAGTGGAATGAAGAGAGAATGTAAAAGTTAGGTGTGCTAATTAATTGTGGATATGTCTGCATTATGAAGGGAGAGTTATGGAAAAGGGAGAGTACACTATGCTGATAAAAATTATTCAACATTTGCAATATGATCTAATATAGCAAACAACGTCCTAATCAATATCTCCTCATTTCTTGCAACACTCCAAAATTATAAAATCAGCTTTCAACTATATCTGTTTTCTTTTAATTGTATGAGCCTTTTAAAAATTCCTTTTAGGGGCACCTGGGTGGCACAGCGGTTAAGCGTCTGCCTTCGGCTCAGGGCGTGATCCCGGCGTTATGGGATCGAGCCCCACATCAGGCTCCTCCGCTATGAGCCTGCTTCTTCCTCTCCCACTCCCCCTACTTGTGTTCCCTCTCTCGCTAGCTGTCTCTATCTCTGTCGAATAAATAAATAAAATCTTTAAAAAAAAAAAAAGAATAGAAAAATCTAAAATGCAGTTTTTATATTAAAAAAAAATTCCTTTTAGGTTTTTTTCTAATGCAGTGGGCTACAAAGCCATTGTTTCTGTCTATACAGAACAATTTCCCAGCACTGTCCTTATTCTGATAGCAGATGGGCTTCCCTGGTCAAAGACAGTGGGCATGTGAGCCATGCCTGGCCAATCATGATTCCCTAAACTTTTTGGCTCAGTGACCTACATGGTATACAAATAACAAGGAATAGTTTTGTTTTCAGGTTTTCTGTTAAGTTGATAAGCCAGGAACACATGGTTCTGTGGCTACTTAGGAACATCGTTACCAGCAGCATGAATGAGGACTGTTCCCATAGGAGGAAAAGTGGCCACCGAAGAGAGAAGCTGATTCTGGAGATGAAGAAAGAGAGACAATTCAATTAAACTAAAACACTGGTACCCACAGATCAAGGAGTACTTTCAATCTGCCGACTTATTAGTGACATGAACAATAATTTTCCAAACCTGAATTGTTTTGTTTCTTACTATTTAAAAGGTCATGGCTAACACTCCAGACTTAGATCAAAAGCTGGTTTCTAATTCCAACTAGTTGGTCAATCTTGGGAAAATCACATGTCCCCCTCTGGGTGCGAGCCTCCTTACCTACTGATTGATATGAACTTAATCCCTTGGTCTTTGTTCTAATGTTCCATGATTCTATGACCTAAAGACACAATTAAATTAAAATGAATCCTTCACATTCTATCCTAGTTTTGCTCAAATAGCATTCCTTCTATAACTCTTTCCCTGACTCTTACCCTGTATTATTCCTACACAGTGGAATTGACAGAAAAGAGAGTACAAAAAGAAAGCATAACCAGTGGTATATTTTGCAGGGTTTAATTTTTGATTTGGCACTGTTTTCATGAGAATATGAATTGTAGATAAGTTACCTAAATCAAAGTTATTCACTCTCTACAGAAATGATCCAAGTACATTTCTTTATGTTTATCACTAGTTTATGTTAGAACTTACTATCTAAACTTAAAACTATAATAAAGTCTATACTAATTAGATTTGATTCAGAAAAGTTTATTAAACACTTACCCAATGAAAAAATAATTTACATGTCACCCAAACTGGGTCTCTTTGGGTCTCATGCTTAGCGCTTTGCTTTGCACATTAAACACTCAATAAATGTTTGTAAATTAAATTAAATTAAATTAAAGGAGTTGCTTTTACTGCAGCTCATATGCCCTCCCATGATTAATGAATCATCACTAAGTGAGAAATTAATGAGTACACTTGGCACATCAGGAAAAAAAATGTGTTCTGTTTTGGGGAGGGACAAAATTTCACAGCAGGGGAAGAAGAGAGGCAACTCCAGAAATTAACAAGAAAGAAGTTTGCAATTACAGCTACTGACATGTGGATAAACTCAAAATAGCTGCTAAAATCACTACCTGTGAACTGACATATACACCAGCTTCAAATTAATCAAGACTTCACAAATCTCTTCTCCATACAATTAGAAAAGAACAGAGGATGGAAGAATCTACCCAGGCCAGTTCCAAAGCAGAGATAGCTCCAAAGTTAAGATTTCTTATGGCTGCCATGTTTCCATTCCCTCTGCCCACATTTCTCTACCTATTTCCCATAACCAAAGAACCAGAGCACAGAGGGAAAATCTAACAGTAAAACTAGGCAACCTGAATGAAAATAGAAGGCAACTGGGGATGGATCCCAAAGTAGGAAAAGGGGGTAATTTTGAATCCCCACGTGTATGTTGGGGAATGCAGTGAATAGAGAAATCTAAGCAGTCAGGCAGGCAATTAATGGCAGGAAGATCCAGTATAGAGCAGCTACTCCTGAAGGTGGAACATAACTATCAATGGGGAGCAGCTACAGGCAATAAGAAGTCTGAATAAGCAAGCAATCAGGAAAGGATGCAAAGGCATCTAGGAGTCTGGTGTTAGGTAAAATTGGGTAAGATTCAGGGAGAACAGCAAGTCATTGAGTAGGAGAAATTAAGTAGGAGATGGATAAAGGTCACATTTTGGTCAAAGGCTTGACAACACCACCTATTGCAACTGGGGCATAAGCAAGGGGTAAGTCCTTCCTTATAAAGGGATGGACTGATGCTGAGTCAGCAAGTTACTGTCCCAAAGCCCATTAATCTTTCTCAACTATGAACAGAATTGGTCCTAGGCCTAGACCAGCAGAAAAATGATTGAGATAGTGTGTGCCAAGTGTCTTCACTAAAACCATTTCCTTTTTTATTTTCCTCCAGTCTTTTATTAGGGGGCCGGAAACAGAAAAATCACACAACTAAAACACTCCCTATACTTTTGCAGTATATACCTAGTCCCATCGACATCTGACCACCTAGATTCTTAGCACAGCATTTCCATTATTTGTTTTACAGCCACTAATAGCACTGTGTTCGTATGAAATATTATATGCTATGAATAGACAATACATACAGAATTAGCGGCCTTGGGAAATAACGAGTAGAGTTAACGAAACGAAGAAACAAACAAGAGAATCTGGGTTTCAGAATCCTAGGAAAGTAGCTCCAGGTCCTCTCAGAACATTTAAGAATCTCCACAGGTAGGAAGGAGCCCACCATTACTTCTCATGACTCCACAGATGCTGCTGAGTGTGGTTATTAGAAATGAAAGAGTGGTTTTCATTCAGAATAACTTGCTGATTTACATAGGTAAAGAGAGTGAAAGAATTGGTTAGAATATTTTATCAGTGTCTCCTTTATGACTGTTCTATTCCAAAATTTTTACACTCCCATCCTTTCCCCCCTTTGGATCTAATAAAATACAGCACTCAATAATTTCCTCTAGAATTCTGCCTAATATTACTTGGTATCAGTGTCCAACAAACATGAATGGTTGCACTTTTTGGTCAAGAGATGTATGGGGGTGGAATATAGTTTCAGATTTGACACTGACTAACATTGACATTGCAATATAATGGCAACTAAGTATAATTCTGAAAAAGAGAGAGAATAATGATCTACTGAAACAAATTCCTCCTACCCTTGTCAATTAATTCTAGTCTAACAAGTTTCTCCCTTGCTACAAAGTTATATCCACCCACAGTAATCTTCACATAGTCATAGACTTTTTAGTATTTGAAAGTTTAAAAATCCATGTGAACTAATTTTCCTCAATTATACTGGGATTTGCTTACCCTTTCTAGTAAGATGCAGTCATCATAACATTTTTTAAAAGTTATCTTTATTCTTTTCTGACTAGGACATGATACTATTAGAAGAATTTGATTTGGTTAAAATTAATATGACATATGTTAATTTTATGACTCTCAACTGAAAATGATGCAGAAATTTAAATCCACAATTTTTAAAAAATACAGACCTGATATGTGATGAAAGAAAACTTGTTAAATTTTACATCAAAATAACTGCTAAAAAGAAACTATGAACGCATTTAATATAGGACGTTGTAACAATTAGTGTTCACTCCTGCCAACAGATTATTTTCTCCATTTATGATTTTAGGTTTTACAGTGTAATCTTCAGGCCAGTAATAGCTAATCAGGGCATAAAATAAAGTTAAAATGTTTTACCAGCCTTATAAACATTTGTGCTGCTGGATTTTTCACTAGTTGAAAGCAACAAGACAGCCTGTTAGGTAGCTGAATATAGAGTATATTGGAATTGCGCCATATGCTGTTTCAAAGGAACATCTGACTTAGCTAAGAACATGCTTTTGATTTATTAGTTGACTTCTGTGCAGACATATGTGATTTCTTGATTCTTTTATTCGTGTCACACTTTTGATGCAATCAACCCTCATGTTCTCTTCTCCTTTTCTTCAATTCCTGGGAGAAAATACAATCAATCACTGAGGAAATGTGGTAGGGTAACAGCCCTTTTTCTAATACAATTTTCCTTTTTTATGCTGCTGTTTTAAAAAATATATTTTTGAGAGAGAAAATAAATGAGGTGATTTAGTGGTGATCTTCCTCTCCGCACATTTTCAAATTTGGCCTGCCTTGATTTGTCAATTTTGATATTGGAAATTGATAGAAAATGATAAAATTCCTCTTACTCTTATACTAATTTGTTCCTAAAAAAAAAAAAAAGTTATAGTTTGTCATATCTTCCCATAACTAGAATTCTAAAATAAAAATGGGGTTTGAAAGACTAGACAGGTAATTGGTATATGCTTCAGATGCCAAGTGGGAAGCCCAATACTAAAGGTAAAGGAAGCGCATTTTATTATGACTTCGCCCTTATCAAAAACATACTACATGCTGAGGATTTTGCTCTTTGGCATAATGCCCTTCACCTGGATTATCACAGGAATTGTTCCCAACAATTCATAATTCAAATATTGGCCTTAGCCGCATTTTGCAGTTAATGTAACTGGGTCTCAGGACTTATGTCACTGTCCAAGGTCCCGCAGCTAATAAGTTACAGAGCCATGATTCAAACAGAGGCCACTAGGCTTCATGGCTTGCAATACTAAGTTGTTCCCTCTCTTATCGACTTTAAAACATGGTGAATCACCTAGACTCTCTAAGCTTCTGTTTCTTATTCTGTTCTCTAAAGCATGAATGATATCATCTACCCCTTCAGACATTTGGGAAGAATAAGTCGATTAAAAAAAAAAAGTGTGAAGAGTTGAGAGCAGTAAGGCATAGACTTTTATGGATCTGAGGAAACCATAAAGGCTCTCTCTGTTTAGAGATTAAATTTTCGTAAGTGATCTGCCCGGATATTCTTACAACTAAGAACCTTCACTGAATCACACAACTATTTTAGAATCAAGGCTAGAACCCAGCTGCTGCCGAGCCAACTATATTCTTTTTCCAACTAACTTGAAACTGAACCTGATCATTTCTGTACCTTGAATGCTGGTCTGAGCAGCCATTTGACATAACACAATAACAAACCCTTTGAATTGAAAGGATAAGACAAACTGTTACCATCACTAAAACTACTTAGGGCTAGCCTTCACACCAAGTGGTGAGGTGAAATACAGACATGGTTTCAGGGATTCTACAAACAGACCAGACCAATGGATGAGATGGGAACAAAGTACTAAAACACATATAATTATTCCCATTCTCCAACCTTCTGAGTAGGAAAGAAACTCTGGCTACTGGTTTGGTTTATCCCAATTGAGGGATTGGCAGAGATGCAGAATTGAAGAAACAGAGGAAGGGAGAGATTTCTTTACATAATGCAGACATAAGACATAGATTCTGTTCCCTCTTAAATCCATTGTAATTAGGGTCCCACCTTAGCACTCCACCAAAACTGCTTTAGTCCAAGGTCACCAACGACCTCTGTGGCTCAAGCAAGGGGTCCATATTCAGCCTACATATGGCTTGACTTTTCAACAACATTGAGCACAATTGCTAGTTTCCACCTGGCATCCTTTTTCTTGCTTTTTCCCCTCCCTCCTTGGTTTCTCCTTCTCGTTCACCTCAGCTGGATCCTCTTTTTCTCCCTGACACTTAAATGTTGGAGTGTCCCAGGGCTGGTCCTTGCTCCTCTTTTCTATGTGTTGTCACAAAAATGAAAACAACAACAAAAATATGAGTGAGTTTCTAGCAAAGAGAGGTAAGACAAATAGGCAAAAGTGAGGAGCTGCTCTAGATAACAGGCCCGAATGAGAGGACAAATAAAGATATGGAACCCAGCAATTGTCTGAATGTCCAATTAACAGGATTGTCTGCAACTTCTATACTTCTAACATACACAAAATGATCTAGTAATGATATTGCAAGTAGGAGGTGAAGGCTAAAAGGAGCCTGAGAACTAGAAAATGAAAACTGAGCAAGCAGGATGAGGGTCCTCATGGAAATGTGTGAGTACATGCCCTGTGGCAGAATGAGGTAAAATCTTTCAGTTGGCCAAAATTCCTCAGAGAAAGACATCTAAAGAAGTGGCTCTCCCCTAGAGGAATGTACACTTAAGTTACCAGCAATTGAGTCTAGGGAGGGAGACATGGATCGAAAAGAATCATGGGTGTGACTATTGGCAAATCGAGCTAACCGGCCTGGACTAAAAGAGGATTGTGACCATTTGTTACTATGTCCGTTGGTCTCTTACCATTCAGAAGCAGGAAGCACAGCCTGAGAAAATCACTCAATCCCCAGGGAAGGCATAGTCTCCAATGCCTTCTTCACCTGTAGTCAAGGAGGATTATGAAGATGGAACAGGACAGAACTAAGGGCTATGGAAAATAGTAGAAACCTGGAAACTAATCAAAGAGCATTTCTGCACACCTAGGGTACAGGGCTGTATAAGTCTAGGTCCTCTGCATGCCAAGGCAGGATTAAACATGGAACAATTTTATTAGGGAAAAATCCCATGTGAAAAGAGAAAGAGCCAGATGCAGCTGAGAGAGCCATCAGACTGTGATACAAGTCTGTCCACAACTGAAGGGGAGAAAGGGAGAAGCCTGAGAAGCATTCTAGACTGCTATGCAGTTTAAGCAAAGTCTAACAAAGCCATGAGGGAGTTGGCATTACCTGGTCAACCCACTCATAATTCAAGCTTGGCCTTTTTCTTCCTCCTTCCATATGTGAATATTGTCATTTGTCCCATATGAATGTGAACTGTTTCTGATCTCCTTTTATCATTGGAATGAAAAATAATGCATTTTACAAATCAGTGGCCACATTCTTGTACTTGAGGCCTTAACTGAATTATTTTAGCAACAAAACTGTATCAGGCAACAGCAGCTTCAATTGGGGTTGCTACTTGGTTAGACCTACAGTAGTTGATAGCCATTTTCTGGATCCATCTGGTCTCTGCAGGTGCCAGACTGGGCAAGTAACTTGACATATAACAGAGACCACCACCCTTGCATCATCTAGATCTTTAATAGTGACACTAATCTCCACCATTCCCACTGGGATAAAATACTGCTTTGATTTTCTATCTTGGCTGGGGGTTAGAGGGGATTAGTTTTAGAGGTTTCCATTTGGCATTCCCCATTATAGTATCACTTACTCCACAGGCCAGGGACCCAATGTGGCAGTTAATCCCATTCGAAGTATATATCAATTCTGATTATGCATTCAGGACTGAGGAAATGACCACTGGGTGGGTCCAAGGAAAAAGTGGACGCACTGAGCTGAATTTCAGTCAGGATTTTATTTACTACCTGGTCTCCATGGCCCCACTCCAACAGGAGACCAGAAGGACATGTTGGTCTCTGGTTGTCAATATCAACTTAGACTCTGAGTGCAGTAGTCCTCATAATGCTTGTTATTCCCCTTTCCCCAGTGTACTCTTACCCAAATAAATGACTGTTTAAGTCTCTTTGGGGAAGGATAGGATAATTGTCATGGTATATACTTCCCCTTAGGTTGAAGAGCCCTTCCTCTTAGGGACCTAGACACTTCTTTAGTCAGTGGGTTCCAGACCTGAAAATTGACTGTCTCTGAGAACTGAGCAAGAGATCTTAGTTTCTTATTGTGCAGGACTATTCTCAGCCTCTTCTCTTCTATCATTCTCTTTTCTCTCCACCCCCCTCCTTCTCCCTCTCCCTTTCCCTTTCTCCCTCTTTCTCTCTTTGTTACTTATTGATGTTAGGCAGCACTATTTGCCCCTGGGGACACATGCTTTATTTACCATCTATGCAACTCCTGGTGACCTTGCCAGATTTTAAAATAATTGTGGCCTCCTGGCTTCTGGTGGTTAAGCACCACCACCTGGCCTCTACTACTGATGGGTCCCACAGGACATCAATTCATGAAATGAGCACAGCTCTGTGACCACCTAGCATCATTACTGGCCTATATCTCTCTCACCAGCACATTCCTGATGACTTTGGTGAATGGTCTGTCCTCTCAACCCACTCATGGGATATAATCTCATTGTGGATTTTCTGGCCTTGCATAATATCCACTCACCATGCCCACTTTAAAGCACTTCTGCCCCTTTCTCTGCCATCTGCCAAGGCAACTCAGGCATTTCTAACTTACTGAGAGTTGGCCATTATTTTTCTAAGGTTGTAAAGAGCCACCACAGTAGCACATTTTCCTATGCCTAGAGTCTTGGCTATAGTGGTCATCCTTATTTCCAAAGAAAGTGCCCCAAGTTAATATACCCTTGTTTATTCAGACTTACATTCTGGCCCCTTGACCATGCACCCTTAAAGAATCCCATCCCTACTTATTGGTCCGGCAATCAGGAGCGGTGATGAGGGTAAATCTGAACGGGGTGCAAGAAGAGGCTTCTGCGGCATCTTCCAGCACAGCTGAAGTGCCAACCCTTTCAATGGAAGGGAAGGATGGTCACCGTCACACAACTAGAGGGTCCAGAGGGACTGTAGAGTCAGCATCCTCAGGGACATCCAGAGATCTCTGTACCACTTCTCGGGATCCCCAAGTTTTCCCTACTAAGCGTCTGAGTCTCCCCTAACAGATCTGCCTTGGCTGAGTGTCCAACATCTCTGAAACTCTGAAACTCCCACAATTAGCTCTGCTCCCTGCCATTTGACTCTACCTGCATTTAAATATGTGAAAACCACCCAAGCTCCCTAGTTTTCACATTTAGTCATTAACCATTAAGAAAATAGCAGGCGAACTTCCATTATCCTTATTCTCCATAGCCTCATTTTGATACAGCAGTAGCCAGCCAACTCCACTGCCTTTTTTTTTAAGATTTATTTATGTGTGTGTGTGTGTGTGTGTGAGAGAGAGAGAGAGAGAGAGAGAGAAAGAAAGAAAGAAAGAAAGAACAAGTACATACAAATGAGGGGAGGGACAGAGCAAGAGAGAATCTTCAAGCAAACTTCCCCACTGGGCAGGGAGCCTGATGCAGGGCTCAATCTCATGACCCATGAGATCATGACCTGAACTGAAACCAAGAGTCAGATGCTTAACTGACTGAGCCACACAGGTGCCCCTCCACTGTCTTTGTAGGCTTGGCTGCCTTGTTTTGGTCACCTGTGGCCATACCTAACCCTCCTACGCCAGTGACTTGTGTCTTTAGTACAACATTTGGGATGTTTGTGGCTGATTGGAAGAATGATTTCAATTTAGTCCAGCTTCCATCTCATCTAATGGCCCAAAGCAAAGCCTGCTTCATAGGCATGTCTTGCACTCAGAAGGGCTCTTCTAGTCCCATCCTGAAATTCTCAATAATTTCATATTTGAACTTGTTTTGTAAGTAAAGTCCAGTGGGACAATGGAGCATACACGTGAGCAGAGGAGATAAAGCAAAATGCATGGCAGCCTGTTTTGTTTCTTACCTCCCAATCTAGATGTGTGCTCATGAGGTCTGTGAACACAGAATTCCAGGGTACCCATAATAAACTGAAGTTTAGAGATACTCAAATCAAGTGCACAGTGTGTTATGTCTACAACTGAGTAAAAGCAAGAACACCAATAGTTCCAAGATGCTATGCCTTCTGTTCCAACCAGAATTGCTTCAAACACAGAGAGAAAACAATGGTGTTTTAAGAAATATGAACAACCAAGAAACTATATTACATTCTTTCTTACTCACATTAGCTCCCTGTGTTAGTGAACTACTTTATATTAAAAATGATGACACAGAAGCAAAGGAAAAACAGGGCAACCCACATTTCCCTCTCCTTTCAGTCCTCCCTTACTCATCAGTAAGTCAGAGGTAGAAAGTGTTAGTAAAATATGTGTATGTCAAGAAGTGACATAAAAACAGTTGAGTTAATTTTGTGCAGTTTCCACTGTTCTGATAAGGAAAAAAAAGATATTCAGATATAAGCTACAATTTTGGTGATTCCACATATAAGTCAAATGCTCTTCTATTTGCATTTAAAATAGACATTGCACAATACAAAGATAAATGGCAAAATTAATGTTAATAATTTAAACTTTATTTTTCCTTTACTTAGATAAAAATACCATGACGAGAGAGTATGAAGGAAAGGAAAAGCCTTTTATTTTAGTACCTTTAATAATACTTTTTTTCTCTACTTTTTGAACAAGATGCCCCATATTTTCATTTTGAACTGAGCTCTGCAAATTAGGTAGCCAGCCCTGGTCACCAGCTAGTTATTCAGCTTCTCCCCAGCTTACTTATTTATTATTGAGTGATTAAGTGAAAAGCAGGTTCTGGCTGCAGGTGCTCAAGTCCAAGAATGTGGCCCCCAGCCTCAAAATAAGGGAAGCTAATGTGCAGGTTGATCTGTTGGGAGGAAGCATGTCATAGTAATTAAGAACACACAAGCCAGAATTGGAAGTGTGACTTCTGACCTGTTGCCTTTACAATCAGGGGCAATTTACTTAATCTCTGTGCCTCATTTTTTTCATCTGTAAAATGGGATTGTGATTATAACATCTACTACACAAAGTTGGGAATATTAAGTGAGCTAATATATATAAAACACTTGTCATAGAGTCTGGTACTATAAATATGATAAATATTTATAGTAGTATATATAAATATAAATTAAATATAAATATAAATACTATATAAATATTAGCCATTAATATTATTTCACAAAATAGAGGGAAATAGCCTTACCTTAAGCAGAAATATGAGCCACCTACACTTTATGATAAATTAGTATTATATTATAGGTTAGCATTATTTTTTAAAATTATATCTTAGAAATATTTTACTGGGGCGCCTGGGTGGCACAGCGGTTAAAGCGTCTGCCTTCGGCTCAGGGCGTGATCCTAGCGTTATGGGATCGAGCCCCACATCGGGCTCTTCTGCTATGAGTCTGCTTCTTTCTCTCCCGCTCCCCCTGCTTGTGTTCCCTCTCTCGCTGGCTGTCTCTATCTCTGTTGAATAAATAAATAAAATCTTAAAAAAAAAAAAAAAGTTGTTTTTAAAAAAAAAAAAAAGAAATATTTTCCTTCACTAATACTGCTTAAACATACTCAAATATGGTATAAGATTTTGGTAGGTGAGCAGAAATCCATCATGATTACCACCAAATGAGCAGTTTCTGGTCACCTTAAGCTTGTGAGTAACACTACTCATGCACTACTTCAGGTAGTCAACCTGTAGAGATGCTGACTGCACTATTGCTGCATGGTGTTGGAGCTACAATTTCTTGGGAAGGAGGAGAAATTAAGGAAATGTTATTTCCTAAGTTAAATGTTTATTTGGTAATTCACTAACCACATAGAAAAAAAGAACTCACAGCAAAGCTAGCTGAGACAAACTGGCCTTCATGTATCCTAGAGACTCACCAATGTTTGGATGTTCCAGAACACACAGATCATACATTATATTGATGTAACACAACTTGGAAGGTTCAGTACTACAGAGATTAGAGCCTGAACTTAGCTACAACTGGGAAGTAATGTTTGTAATTAGAGAGACCTAAGTTCCCATTTCTCTAAACAGCTATGGAACTCTTCCATGTTCCAAATCCCTTTGGAAGTATGTGAATGTAAGGAGGAAACAAGTGCCCAGCCTCAATAATTAAAAATACCACTGCAACATTTATCTTTAAAGAGAGCTTTGCATGCTCGGAAAAGAAAGATTTCAACCTGATTCTAAGTAAAATAATCTTTAAGAAAGTACTCACAAAAATTATTTTTTTAAAAAATGAAAGCATGCATTTTTTCCTTTTAGGTTAATTCCATTCTCCTGCAAAATGTCCTGGGCATTTTGATTCTTTTATTGTTGTTCACATTTTCATTTCTTTGTGTTTTTCTCCTCTCCTAGTATACAAGCACTTTCTCATAAGTGTTTATATCCTTCCAAAGTGATTAATATAATGTCATACAAGAAATAAAAATATTGTTTCATTGTCATTGGATTAGTGAAACTTAGTAGGATTTTCTAACGAAGATAATTCTAAAATGATAGAATTTGAAAGGAATATAGAAATCAGAGATTTTATACTATCTTTCTATAATAATGGCTAAAAAGAACACTGTGAAGTTATTAAATCTCTGTAAGTCGAATACTATGAAACAAAGCACTTAGAGATGGTATAGCAATAGCAGGCCTAACTTGCTTGTCAATTCTCAGTGCTACTTTTCTCCTCAGAAGTTTCTGGAATCAAAGTGGATTAAAGCTGTGCCTCTACAACTCTGGAAAATGTCAAAGCCAAGCTAAGCACTCTACCCTTTGACATTCACTCACCTCAGTATCTGGGTCTAATCCGAAGTATCTATAGGCAAGTGGCAGCTTACTCTTAGGATGGTATAAATTTAGAACTGGAAAGGTTCTCAAAACTTATCCAGCCCATACTCTTCATTTTCACATGCAGTACTAAGACCCTGAGGAGTTCTATCATTTTCCCAAGGGCACTCAGCTCAACAGAGAAGGTAAACACAAGCCATCAAGTCTCCTTAACTCCAGGGCCCCCTCTTTTAACCTGACAGCATTGTCTTATCCAACTTTCAGGGGATTCTATGACCCAGAGATAATCAGGAGCAATGTTTAGTTATTAGATCCTTCTAAAATAAGTCACAGGAGAAACAATGCACTAATTCAGAAACTCAAGAGAATCAGGACTTCCGGATGCTTCCCAGACTGTTTAGAGGTCATGTGAAATCCCCATGTACCTATATAAATCTTTATTCTACTTCCTATATTTTGGAGGCACACAAGAATATTGACTGCAGACTGGTCCTGAGCCTCTGATGTAATGAGTCAATAGCTCTTGTTTGAAACACCTTATCATGGTTTCCAAGGCTTCTTTTTGAAGAAATTCCCTGCCTCTCAGAGTCACTGCAATCCTCCAGCGTTGGGAGTTGGGCTGGGAATGAAGCAATGCATTGGATGCTGAGGTTGCAAAGTTTAATGGTGTCAGGTTGAGTAATTGCCATATTTTTTTTTCTCTTCTCTAACTTCCTCTGTTATAGCAGTAAGATATACAGTATAAATACTTAAATACACACAGAAAAGGGAGAGATTTTATAAGGAAATGACTTCAGGCTTATTCCTCTAGGGCTGCTACAGAATTTGTCTGCCTGAGAGGTGGAGGGAGTATTCTCCCCTAAATTATGAGATCAAAAATAACAAGAACAGGAGCCAAATTGGGGCAAGGCTAAGAAGTTAGGACTTAGCCTCTTATGGATGTAATTATATTATTATGGAAAACTTGCAGACATAGAAAAGATAGCTTCAAAAAATACATGGAGACAGCGTAGAGGCCCACATGTTTAAGTGCAGAATTGGCTTGAAACTGCAGTCATACAGAATAATCCTTTAGAATCCTAATTCATTAAAACAAAAAGAAATCTTAGAGGACATGTCAAACAGATGAGAGATTAAGAAACTGAGGCTCATGACAGTTAAGAGACTATCCAAAGGTCACACAACTGTCAGACACAAATCAAAGTCAGGCCTTTCTATGTATTTCATATTTGCAATCACCTGCTTAATACTGTTGTGAAACAGAAGTTCAGCCCCAAAATTTAAGAATCAAAATGTAATCTGCTTGAATCTATGGACTGGAGAGTTGTGAGACATGTCAAGGACACGGAGAGACTATGGGAAAAGAGAACACATATTTTCCTTTTGTCATTATTTAATGAGCAGTCCGTTCCTCCATGGCCACTGCTTTTGGCTAGGTATGAGCTATGGAAACATTTTTCCTGGATTCATCTATTCCCTGGAAAGGAAACTCAATCTGGCTTAAGAGAAAAAGTTTCTCTCCAAGTAATGATAAATTGTCTAAATTGAAAGCTCACACCATAAACAAATTTGAACAGCACAGACATCTCACAAAATTAAATTTCCATCTAGTGAATTTGAATGATGTTTTGAGAAAAAGAGAGGATAATGTTTTCAGCCCTGCTTTATATGACTTTCTTCCATAGTAGTGTTTTTAAGGTCCACTCCCAGGTAATTGAGAACACAATCATAATGACTTTTTTTTATTTCTCCATGCCCTATTTTTAGTGAAATACTTAATGTGCTTTGAGTGTAACCACTAATAGTATTGTTTTTACAAGGAAATAAAAAGGCTTGCAAATTTTGATATTCATGCCATTTTACTTTAATTAAATACAAACTGAATACATCTAAGAAATTTAATCACACAAAATGTTCCATGTGCATTCTTATTTTTCTTTTGCATTTCACTGGAACTAAATTTCATATTTTCATACAATCCATATAATCAGTTTCTCCATATTTCAAATTCACTAGTATATTATCTAATAGTTCTGTTGTATAGTTTAAACTAAAAAGTAATTGATTTAAACTACTAGTCAAAAAAACTCCAGGATCAATTTTTTTATAAAAATTACTCATAATCTTTTACGTAACTGTAACCAGGCTCCAAATTACCCTTCTAATTTTATCTCCCACTCTTCTTCATCCTGCCCCAGCTCCAGACACGGTGAGGTGGTGTTTTCTCATCTGTCTCATGCTTTTCTACCTCTTTTGCTCATCTTATATATTCCTTCCTCTAACAGCCGCAAGCCTAAATCCTACCCAACCTTCGGGAGTCAGATCAGATGGCTCCCTAACACTCTAGCATTCCCTAATACTCTGATCAGGATTAACCTCGCTGCTGGTAAACTTTTGGAGCCTTTCCCTTTCTTCCTTCTACACCCGCATCCTTTTGCCTTATAACACACATCTTGAAGGAACAATTGACAAACAGTCCCTGACCTATGATAGTTTAACTTGAGATTTTTTCACTTTATGATGATGCAAAAGCAATGAACATTCAGTAGAAACCATATTTCAAATTTTTAATTTTGATCTTTTCCTGGGCTAGTAATACAAAGTACAGTCTTCTCTCATGATGCTGGGCAGTGGCAGCAAGCCATAGCTCCCAGTCAGACAGGCAATCATGAGGGTAAATAGTCATCATGTTTGTGACCATTCAGTGCCCACCCAACCATTCTGTTATTCACTTTCAATACAGTATTCAATAAATTATATGAGATATCCACACTTCATTATAAAATAGGCTTTGTGTTGGATGATTTTGCCCAACTGTGAGCTAACATAAATGTTCCGAGCACGTTTAAGGCAGGCTAGGAGAAGCTATGATGATAGGTAGGTTAAGTGTGTTAAATGCATCTTTGACTTAGGATAATTTCAACTTAAAATGGTTTTATCGGAACAGAACTGTATTGTAAGCTGAGGAAGATCTATACTATAGTGATTAAGAGTGAAAACTCTAAAGTCATACAACCTGGGTTCACATCCTACCATTATGTTGACTAACTGGGGATCTTAGGAATGTCCTTTAACCTCCCCATGTGCCAATCTCATTATTTATAAAATGAGATAATTATAGTACCTATCTCATAGAATTGATGTAATAACCTAAGATGATATACGTAAAATGATTTGAAAGATGCCTAACATCTAGTAAGTACTCAATAAATGTAAGCTACTATCAATTCTAATTTTATTGCTATCATCATCATTAATTCACTAACAACTGGGAGAGCTGCAAAGTTGCCTTATCATGTCAATTCTTTTTTCCTCATCTGTACTAAAACAGTATTAATATCTTGGGGTGCCTGGGTGGTGCAGTTGTTAAGCGTCTGCCTTCAGCTCAGAGCGTGATCCCGGCGTTAGGGGATCGAGCCCCAATCACGCTCCTCTGCTATGAGCCTGTTTCTTCCTCTCCCACTCCCCCTGCTTGTGTTCCCTCTCTAGCTGGCTGTCTCTATCTCTGTTAAATAAATCAAATCTTTTAAAAAAACAGTATTGATATCTTAATATTAGTTATTTATTGATGCATAACAAATTCCTACAGGTCAGGAAACTGGGGGGTGGCTTAGCAGTGTTCTCTGGCTCTGGATCTCTCACAAGGCTGCAATCAGGGTGTTCATTGGGGCTGCTATAATCTCAAGGCTCTATTAAAGAAGGTCCACTTCTAATTTCATGCTCTGGTTGTTGGTAGGATTCAGTTACCCACAAGCTATTGGACCAAGGGCCTTGGTTACTTCCTGCCTATTGGCTGGAGGTCACCCTCAGTTACTTGACATGTTGGCCTCTCTATAACGCAACATACCACATTGTAGCTTGATTCATCAAAACAAGCTAGTAAAAGGGAAACAGAGATAGTATAAGCAAGAGGGGTCACTGTCTTCTGTAACCTAATCCCAGAAATAATATCCTATTGCTACTGTCATGGTCCATTTTATTGGGATTGTCAACAGGTCCAGTGCACACTCAAAGGGACAAGATTACATAAGGTCATAGAATAGTAGTGGTGGGATCATTGAGGGTCATCTTTAGGTGGCCTACCACATGTTATAAAGTTATGTAGAAATTAAATAGGACTGGTGTATCTGAAATTCACTGTAGAGTGCTTAGTCCCTAACAGATACTCAAATATATGAGCTTATTTTCCCCTCCTTAATAAAAGTCCTTAAAAACAAAAACATTGATCAGTGAGCCCTGCAGTACCTTAACACTATCCTAGGCAGATACCACTTCCACCAACCACAAGAGGAATAAATGATAAATGATACTGACACAACTGTTCACATTTCAGTTAATACTGTTTCCATGTTCAAAAAGCACAACTTATGTACCTTTTAGCAGTAATTCATTTTACAGTACAAGTGTGTGGTACGCAGAATAATGGTCCCCTAAAAGTGCCCTTACCTGAACCCCCCCAGGACCCCTGAATAAATTACACGGCAAACAGGGCTTTGCAGATGTAATTAAGTTAAGGACCTTGAGATGGGACATTGCCCTAGATTATCCATGTGGACCTTATTCTTATCATAGGAATCCTTAAAAACAGACAGCCTTCCCTGTCTGTAGTCAGAGAAAGAGGTGTGATTACAGATTGGTCAGAGATACACAACATTGCTCGCTTTGAAGATGGAGAAAAGGGACCACTAGCCAAGGAATGTGGACACCTCCTAGAAGCTGGAAAAGATAAGAAAATGGATTATACCTGAAAGTCTCAAGAGAGGAATGAAACTCTACTGACAACTTGATCTTAGCCTGGTGAGATTAGCGTTGGACTTTTGATCCACAGAACCATAAAATAATAAATGTATGTTATTTTAAGTCATAGGTTTGTAGTAATTTGTTATATTATGTGGGTCATAGAAAAATAATACAAAGAGAAAATATGTAACTTACTCATGAGAGGAATCATACACAGTACTCTTTAAATGTTCAATGAATATACATGGTCATTGTATAATGTAAGATATTAAAAATCATTGAAAGTTAAAAATCTCTAAATATCACAATCACAAAACTCTGGGCTATTTTTTTTTAATCACTGTATTATAAAGATATTACCTATCATCAAAAGCAATGAGACTATTAACTATTGTGTTTTCACTTAGCAAACACTTCTAGAATATTTACTATGTGGTAGACACTATTATAGTCACTTTAGAAACATTAACTCATTTGATCTGTTAACCCTAAGAGATGGTTACTATTGCCATCCCTGTTTTACAGACAAAGAAGGTACAGGCTTCATTCGCTTGCCCAAGAGTGCATATGCAGTAAGTGGCAGAGTCAGAATTCAAAGCTAGGTACTCTGGCTCCAGTCCATGATTTTAAACACCAGTTATGCTTCTTCTAAAATCGTAACCTTATATATTCCTGGTAAGTTGCTTTATATACTGTTTTAGGCTTAAGCAGAATTTTTTCAATTGTATGTTTTCTGAGTTATTTTCCTTTTTAGAATCCATTCAACAATTACTAAGCACCTCCTCTGTCTTGGGCATAGAAGTAAAAAGAAACGAATAAAGCAATGAGCCTCCCCTTCAAGAATTCACAGCTTAAGTGACAAGAGACAGACAGGTAAATAGATAATGACAAAATAACATAATAAATTCATTCAAGCAAAACCATCTCTTTTTTAGGAACGTGAGGGGGTGCGGAGGGGGAGGGAGACAAGAAGACTCTGCACTGAGTGCAGAGCCCCACACAAGGCTCAACCCCAGGACCCTGAGATCATGACCTGAGCCAAAACCAAGAGTCTTACACCCAACCTACTGAGCCACTCAGGCTCCCCCAAAACCATCTCTTGTTCCCTATCCATGAGTTCATGATTTAGAAGGAAAGACTAGTGCTTAAACAAACAATGTGATGCCTTAAATGCTACAGTAGAAGCACCTAACCTGTGTTAACAGATATAGAAAAAGGAATAATGTTTGTAGGAACTGGGGTGTGGGGGAGACACTGAAGGGTTTGAAGAAAGACAGTAACAGAATAACATGAGTTTAGTACTTTAGAAAGATCACTCTGGTGAGCAGGGAAGAGATTAAACCTGAAGGGCAGTAAGGCTGAAGGCCACAGATTTGCCAGGAAATGATTTAAAGTACAAAGATGATGAGAGCTTGAAATAAGGCAATGGTAGCAGAGATTATTAGAAGAGAGGGTGGGATCTGGAGTGATATTAGAATGCATTGTGGCCAGGGACCCAGGATACGCCATGGGTCTCCCTCAAGGAATAAGAGCAAAAGAGAACAGTGAGAAGTTAGCAACAATGGCTGTGTAAACACTAGGCTGACAGATGGTGAGAGTGAGTATTTGGATTTTGTGTCCTGTTGCCCTTCTAAGTCATTTGGACATTAACCTGGGTAAGTAGAGACTGGACGAAGTGCTTACAGCGTAAAATCAGATAACACTAGAAAGTAACAGTGCTAGAAAGACGGATATACTGGAGTGGGGAGAAATCGGTATCTGAGAAAGGAGATAGCATTGTGGTATATTAAAAGAAAAATTTTAATTAAAAATTTCTTTTTAATTATATTTTTTAAAAAATCTTATTTTATGAAGAGACTGAAATTATCTAAAGGAAACATTTCTTTTTACAATTAACTACTGTTTTTAAAATGTTGAATTGTCACCAATAATTATAGCTAGCAATAGCTTACTTTGTGGAGACACTGTTCTAAGTATTGTACATATAGGGCCTCATTTAATCCTCAAGTGTTATTATTAATTCAGTTTATTGTTAAGTGAGACCCAGAGAGGCTGAGTAACTTGTCCAGGGTCATCTAGTAACTAGTAAAGTTTGAATTTGAATCCAGACATTGTGACACCAAATCCTGAACTCGTACCTGTATCACTAACCATGTTTAGTAAATCTAGACATTCAGAAATAATTTTTACTATGTTGTGGTTCAGACCACGCAGAGGCTCTAGAACCAGACTGTGTAGGTTCCAATCCTCATTTCGCCACTTACTAGCCACGTGAAGTTAGGCAAGAGACTTCCCCGCTCTCTGTTTTCCTATCTATAAATGGGGATAATAATAGTGCTTGTCTCCTAAGGCATTTCCAAGGACTAAACAAATAAATGCAGAAAAAGAGTTTAGAATAGTGTCTAGAACATATTACGCATCCAATAATATTTACCTGTTATTATTAACATTATTCTATCCTGAAGTACTGAGAATACTGGTAAGAAATGCTGTATATACCACATGGCCCCAGTTGAGATCTGCAGTAGACAAAATAATGGCCCCTAAAAATGCCCATGCCTTTATCCCTGGAACCTGTAAATATGCTACCTTACCATGGCAAAAGGGACTTGGCAGATGTGGTTAAGGCTGTGGACCTTGAGATGGAGAGATTGTCCCAAATTACCTAGGTAGGCCCAATCTAATTAGATTCTTAAAGGACTGCAATTAGAGAGAAAACAACTGAAGTAAAGGTTAAGAGAAATCATGAGAGGCTCTCAACCCAGCAGTGCTGGCTTTGAAGAGGAAGAGAGAGGGCCACAACCCAAGGAATATGGATGGCTTGTAGAAGTTGGGGACATGCCCTCAGCTGATGAGCTAACATGGAACCAATACTACCACAGCAAGGAACTGAACTCCATCAACCTGAATAAACAAAAAAACCAAACTCTTCCCTACACCCTGTAGAAAGAAACACAGACCTATGGACACCTTGATTTTGGCCCAGTGAGATCAGAGTTGGACTTCTGACTACAGAACTGTGTGAGAATACACTGGTGTCGTTTTGAGCTGCTAACTTCATGGTAATTTGTTACAGCAACAGTAGTAAACTAATATAAGATCTATGTTTAACTTTTTCCTTAAAGACTCAAATATATTGATTTAAGAGCTATGTAATATGCTAAAATGGATTTAACTTTTTAAAGTCAGCAACATTAAACTATGTTAGGGGCATAAATCAATGTCTCCTTTACATTTCTATTATTGAATTCCTTAGAACCTAAAATTTGCTGAAAGGCTAGAAGAAAGTATCATAAATAAGATGCTATTATAATTCTTTTAATCTTTTCTTTATATTTAAGGAAATACTCTATTTTTTTCTTAAGTTCTCATAATTAATGGATGAGTTAATTATACTTTGATTTTTTACTAGTATATTTTAAGCCCATAGCCAAGTCCTAATAAGACTCTTCATTATCATGTTGACAGAAATTTATAAATTTTAGGTTTAAACATTAACATGTTGCATTTACAGAGGTAAAACACTCAAAGGCCAAATACACCATGCTGTGGTTATCTACTTTTCCACTGTCTCTGAATTGGTACTCATTAGGTCCAAGAGAGTAAGGGCCATGTCTGGGTGTTCACCTTTTTATCTACACTGCTTAGCAATACTCTTGGCCCCCAGCAGTCTTAAATAAAGGGAAAAAAGTTAAATAAAGGAATGAAAAACAAATATATTTTTAAATTAAGTATAGAAAATTGGAAGTAAAGCTTCCCTGAAATTTCAGCTTATTAGCTCAGTGGAAAACTAAAGAGGTATACTATATCAAGAGGTTAAATGATAAAAGTTGGAGCTTATTTTTAACCAAAATCTTAAATGTTCTACATGTTTTATGTTCTTAATCAGATTCATTAAACATAAGACAAATATCTTGCTAGCTTGGTACATTTATTATTATCAACAGCTACTGTGATGTTCATGTGGCATACATAAGGTTCCATAAATTAGAACTTGCTTTCTGAAAATGACCTCTGTTACTCTTTTTGGGGTGCTTTTTCCCACTTCCATAAAAATTAAATGAAGCAAGTATTATCTGCTGGCCTACTTAAGAAGTACAACATGGCTGCCTTCACAATTACTAAATGAAAGCCTTGGTCTTATTCAAAAAGATTTTCTTACCCTCCAGAACAGCACCATTCAACATAAATGTAACATGAGCCACATTCTAAGTTTAAATTTTCAAAAACATTCCCATTTCAACATGTCATCAATATAAAATGAACTAGTTTACATTCTTTCTTTTCCATACTGTACCTGTAGAAATCCAGTGTGAATTTTACTTAAATCTCAGTTTGGCCTACCCACATTTCAGGTGTCTAGGAGCTACTATATGGACCAACTGCGGCTCTAGAAACCCCCCCCCCTCCTGTGCTTAAGCGAACTATACACCCTATTAACTTGTAGCTACTACTCTGTCTCATCTGTACTGTTGGTTCATGTGCTGGCAAGGACTTTTTTGTTAACTAGTTCGGGAAACCATCAACATCATCCTTCTTAGGGCTGCTTTTACCAAGATCTCCTTAATACGTGGAAGACAACAAAATTGCAGGTGTCAATGTTAAATTGTACACCTTTGATGTAAAAATGAATTTGAACAGTATTAAGATTCATTAATAAATGTTATTTTATCCATAATGTTTCATATTCTGGTTAACAGAATATGAATTCTGTTCCACAGAAAAAATATTTAAAAATAAAAGCTGTCTTGTAATACTGCTTCTACAGGATACGCTCTGGAACACGTAACAATACAGCGGTGGTAGGACTGTGCGCTCCTGGGGAGAAGAAGGCGGTGAGGCGACAACTAAAACGTTCTTAAGACCTACTATGTGCAGGAAGGTTTACCTACCTCTTTTCAAAGCTTAGAGCAAACTCTCCAGCCAAGTCACTGCCGTCCATACTACAGAAGCAGTAGGCAGTGACAATTCATGCAGCCACACATAATTGCCTGGAGAACTCTCAAAAAATAACTTCCCTCAGGCCCCAGTCCTAGAAATTCAGACTCAGTTACCCAGGGCTGGGCGACCTGGCTGTCCGTATTTCTAATTGTTCCTGGGTGATTCACATGGATCCTGCTGCTCCCAGGTGCTCACCCCCCCCCACCCCCCCCACCCCCCCCCCCCCACGGTACGAGCGCGTCCAGCCGACCAGCAAGGCCTCTCTGGCCGAGGCTGTGCAGGGCGGACCGCTCACGGACGGGGCTACCCGCCTTCCTAAGCCTGCAGAAGTCAACAAGCTACCCACCCTCGACACGCACGCGCAGCAAAACGGCCCCTGCCCCGAAGCTCCCCCCTCGCCCAGGGCTCTCCTCCCCCAAGAGGCCATCCCGCTGCGAGCCCTCCACCCTGGGAGAGCCAGGAGCCCGGGAGCTGCGGAGACGCCCCGCTGCCACTCGGCGGCGCTTGTCCCGCCGCACGCCGCGCCGTCCGAGGGCAGGGAAAATCCTGCCCTCAGAGAGCCCGGGCTTCCCCGCGGCCTCTTCACACCGAGGCCTCTTCACGCTCGGCCCCGACCTGGGACTGACGGGTTCGCGACTGGCCTGCCAATCAGATACGCTTTCCTCAGAGTGGCCGACCGACCAATCACCGTGCGCGGGAATCCTCTTCGGCTCTTCGGCCCTTCGGCCCTTCGGTTCTCCGGCGTTCCCTGTTGCTCGGCCCTCCCGGGCCTTCCGCCGCGCTCGAAAGCTTAGTTCTTCTTGGTTTAATTTCCCCTTTTTTCTCAGACACTTCCGGGTCCTGCGTCGCTCCGGAAGCCGGCGAGTTCCGGAAGCCTGGGTAATCCAGGTTCTGCTAGGAGAAGCCAAGCTTCCCAGAGAATGTCTCAGAGAAAGTTACGTGGAACGGGGGCGTTTCGCAGACTCCTAAGGTCAGTGTCTGCCCGAGAGAGCCGGAGTGAAAACCTGAGGTCTTGCTTACAGCTGGGAGGGCGTGGAGTTTCACGACGTTGTCGCTGTCGCCCTTACCTTGAGTTTCCCGGTTTATTGGCTTCCTGTTTTCCTGGAAGAAGCAAATCAAAGTCTGATTTGGGAAAGGCAGTGAAGTAGGCCCGAGCGCCTAAAAATAGTCTTAGTGTCACACCATTAGAAGAAAAAAGTCAAACACAGCTAAACTTGAGTTCCTTTGCCTTCCACGAGATGACTTTTTAAACACTTCAAAATCTTTTCCGCGCACTTGTCGGTGGTGAGATTTACTTTTTAAGAATGGCTTAAAAAGTATGCAGTGTCCAAACTAATATCGGGTGGCTCATATAAAGTGTTATATTTGGTACAAAAATAGAGGATGCTTAAGTTTCTAACATTTTTGAAAGCCTGTGAACTTAGAAGCAGTTTTAATTTTCTTCGGGAGGAAGAGCTGTTGAAATTGTTCATACGTAATTGCTTGCGATGAGTTTGTTAACATTTAATATTGATTTCTGATAACCGAGAGTGTGAGAATAATTGACATTTTTCTTCTGGTGCTTTAAATTAAAAGTCGTTTCTTATTTCTTTAGGTCCCATTTTCCAAAAATACCACATTTAGTGAAAGGGCTTTTCCCGAGACCAAGTTGTTGAACGTCCACATCTAACTTGTTCTGGTATTCTGTGATGCCCCTTGAGAATTTTTTACTTTAACAATTTCAGGCAATTACAGGAAGTTTGAGACTTTATCCACACCACAATTCGCTGTCTAAACACCTTCCCCAATGTGTTATTTTTAGTTAAACCTGAACAAAATAAACTTGGGATGGCTGACTTTTTTTTTTCCACTTTATCTTCTCTTAGATCTGCCCATATTATCAATTACTTGTATCCAGAAACATTAGAGTTGAATGATTTGAGCCAGAAAGGGACTGGAAAGAAGAGAGACAATGGAATTATTTAAAAAGTGAAAAAAAAAAAAAAAAAAGAAAACATCCATATATGTACCTTTATACTTATTATTTATTTATTTTATTTATTATATATATTTTTTTCCTTTAAAAAAAAAAGAAGAAAATGGAAGTAACGGGACATAGTAAAGAGAATATTAGACTAAGCGAAGAGAATTGAGTGCTAGTCCTGACTCTGGTTTCCTTTGACCGGCCCTACCTCGTGGCCTTATTCTCTTCATTTTTAGAAATTAGGGGTAGCATTCAATCTGTGGTTTTAAATCTGTTCTGAAGAAGAATTTCTATGGAAATTTCCTGGAGCTACATAGGGGAGAGACAAAGCAAACAGACACTCAGCCGTATTTTACAAGAGCAGCTATTTTATGTGTTCTGTCTGAAAAATAGTGTTTCTGTTAAATTTAAATCCATATCTTAGACTAGATTATCTGTGTTTACCTCTGGCATTATGACTCTGTTTCAAATTACACATTTGTATCCAGTGTGCATTCATTCGATGAGTAGTTTTTTTAATAGTAAAAGATACATTCATTATTAAGTCATGACTAAAAGACACAAACAAGTCTATATTGTTTCATTTGTTTAATAAATACAAACTTCAAATTTCTTTGTGATGAGAATCATAATTCTTTATTTTTCTCTCTTCCTCCTACCCTGGTATTTTAGCCATAAAATTTTTGCTTATTTTCGAAGCTTATAATAATCTTTGCAATAGGGAGGGCAGATATTTTCCATTTTACATATTCTGTAACTGAATCTTAAAGACATTGACAGTCTTGCCCAACATCACATTACTAGTAAATTTGCATTTTAAGTCTTAACTGCATGGTTTCCTCGCACATCAGGTAATTTTAAAGTCTCTTTCTCTCTTTTGCACTTCACTGTGCTCAGGTTCCTGTAGCACGAGGAAAATGTATGCCATATGCACAATCTTTATTTCTGGACAAAAGTTCTGCTCTGAATCACTTGCTCCTTTTTTTCCTCCCTTGATTATCTTGGGCAACCTCTAAGCAAATTGGATGCCCCCTTTACCTCCTTCCTGTGAAATGACAGCAGTTTCTAAACATTCCATGTTCCTCTTCAGTTCCTTTGGAATGTGGAAGAAACCTCTGGAGAAAAGCTCTGTACTGCTCCATTTGCCCCATGTAATCCTGGCACTGCAAATGCCAGCACTGTGATTGCTCTCCATGGAAGTGGAAGCAGGGAAGAGGATGTCTAACACTCTCGTCCTTCCCATTGCGCACTATTAGTCAACTTATTTTCAGTCTTTTACCATCTATACAATCAAAATGCCCTTTCTATATTGCTTTTTATTCTGTTTAATATGTTTTCTTTTTTTTTTTTTCAGACCTCTCCCTTCTTAACTGCCTGTCAATAAGGTGAGATAAAATTTCATCCAAGTTACGTTGTCTTCTTACTATTAAGTCAAAAACCCGAAGAGCTGTAGAGTAATTCTGTTTTGATTCTGCATAACTGTTCCCTTCTAGTGTTAGGTGAATGGGCATTGCCTCTACCTTGCATATAGTATGTATTCATAACACTGAAATGAATGTTCACACCTCATTTTTTCACCCAGATATTCCCTTTGTTCAGATTGGACATTCAGTCTCTTTGAACGGTTCTCTGACAAGTATAGAGTCAGGGAGAGAGAAGGTACACAAGATGCATCCCAGGCAACATGGGCAACTTTCCCACATTCCTTTGCTTTTTTCCCCATTTACAGTCCTGGGAGCTTGACTGGCAGTCTGGTCTTGTGAATGATCTTGAGGGAAAAAAATTTGCTTTGAGCTCTGCGGGATTGAATTTGTTCCAAGTTTACCACATTTCCATACTACTTACTAACTTCCTTTGGGTGTCCCACAGTTTCTCTGCTGTTTACCAGAATTTACTGATTATCAGTCTGACCTTAAACAGGTTGTTAATCTTCTCAAGCCTAACTTTTGTCTTCTTAAAATGGACATGATAGTCTTTACTGTGTTATGAGGATTAAATGAGATAAAGAGTGTGAACAAAACATAATGCCTCACACATAGTAATGTATCACATGGTACTTCCTTCTTGCCCATTGCTAATACCTCTGTTCCTTTGTGGATATATTTCCATGTTGTCTCTCTCTCTCTTTTTTTTAAAGATTTATTTATTTATTTGTCAGAGAGAGAGAGAGTGAGTGCAAACAGGGGGAGCAGCAGGCAGAGGGAGAAGCAGGCTCCCCACTGAGCAAGGAGCCAGATGCGGGACTCAGATCCCAGGGTCCTGGGATCATGAGCTGAGCTGAAGGCAGAGGCTTACCCAACTGAGTCACCCAGGCGTCCCTCCATGTTGTCTTGAATGCCCTAAAATATGCAATTAAACAGGTTTGCCAATAATTTGCAAGTCATTTAAAATTCTCTTCTGAGGTCTAGATTCCTTTTCTAAATTCGTAGAGTACTTAAAGATCTAGTAGCTTCATGTGTTTCATATGGCTCTTGTTTGTTCATCCTTGGATTGTAATTTTTGCTGTAGTTCATGCCTATACTCTTAATCTCTTAACATTTAGCCTTTTAAAATAGCCCCATTTGCACGTCCTGTGGTGTCCTCCTTAAGTGTTTATGTTCATCTTTTAGGCCCATCACCACCTTGTTTGTTAGTCAAGAACACTAGTTTGGAGCATGACTCTGCCACTCCTAGTTGTGTGATTTTACACAAGTCAGTTAATCTCTCTGTGCTTCAGTTTCCTTGTTTTAAAACATAAATGATAAAAGAACCTCTTTCATAATATTAGTAAGGATTAAATGATTTAATATTTGATTTTGCAAAGGATACTTAGCTATGATAGTCCCTTGTTAACACTTGATAACTGGTAAGTAGTATATATTTACTACAGTCGTAAACTCTTAAGTTGGTGGGTATTGTCTATAGATGCTTTGCTGTTTTTTTCTGTGATTGTGTCTCTGTCTCATGTGTTCTGTTCTGATTTCTCCACTTCCTCTAGCCTTTTTCACACTTATCATTTCTGCAGTTGGAAATGGCTGTTCTTTTACTTTTTTCTTCCTCTTCCAAAGTTTCCTAAAATAGTTCTTATAAGAATTCTAGATAGGTAGACTTTTGCAGTTGATTTTTTGAAATTTATTTTTATATCTTTTAACTGCTAGAGAGTATAGTGTGGGAAAATGACTTGTCCAGAGTCACACAGCCTGTTGGTGAACCTGGTCTAAGATACAGAACTAATCAGAACCAGTTTAACTCTCTTTCCCCATATTCACTCAAACATCTGCTCTTTATTTTCACGACATGCTTTCTCTCTTAAAGACTCAAGTATCAACTTTCTGAAAGAAAAGATTATGAGTGCCATGCTTTTCTTTTTGTAAAACTAGGCCAAGGTATTGGAAATTCTGTTTTAAGGTTTAAAAAAAAACAGAGGGAAACGGTGATGTTAGTTTTAAATACTTGAATAAGTATCTTAAATAAGTAAATGAAATAGGGAGCGTACTCAATTGTATAAGACTATTTATAATCTTAATGATTGTAGTATTTGATTTGAGTTCCCTTTTCTCTCCAAATTAAAAAATATATCTATATTTCCCGTGTGCTAGGTTAAGTTACTTGTCGTTGATCCATGTTCATCTTTTTGAGCAATTTATGCGATTTTGAAGTTTATCCTAGAAACATTTTGTTGTGTACTCACTCACTACCAGTCCCAAAAAGAAAAATCCTATTTGGATTTGATGAGGATTACATTTAAGTTAGGAGTAATTTAGAAGTCTAGCGTCCACCACAGAATTTTAAAATTTCACATGTCTTGTCTGTATTCAAAAGAGCACAGTTGGGACTTACAACATTGGATATCTATAAACTATTGAAACTTGGTTTATATTTGATGAAAGAGTAGAACAAAAGAGTAGTGACAAGTCATTTAGCAGCCTGTGGCAGAAGTGGGATTTGAACTTCTAGTTGTTGATTTCTAGGCCTATTCACAGTGCCAGAGGTCACAGTGTCCTAATGGGTCTCAGTCATAGCTTTTTCTCTTTTGCTCATGTTTGAAATGTGTTCTGGGAATCGGTGTCCTGTTAAATCCCTCTTTGAAGCATGTCCCATTTATTAGTATTGATTTCAATACAATGGACAGTAAATCTATCTGACTACACAAAGGAAATAAAATAGTAGGGTGTAGTTCAAAGCTTAAGATCTCCAGTTATAGAACTTTATTCACATAACCTCATAATAGGAAACATTAGTTTAAAATTTTTTCAAACCTAAAAAGAAAAAATGCATATATTGTCTCATCCATTTTGATTACTTGAACCCTCAGGATAGTGTGGCAGCAACATTGTCATACTAAAATTTGGTTGATTATTGTGGATCTGAAAAAAGATAGCCTGGCAGTGGGTGCACATATGGGTTTGATACCTTAGAGAATACTTGGGAATCACAGGTTTCTGCTGACAAAGTTTACAGGACTGTAAATTTAAATGTAGAGTTTTTGTAGGCAGCATACATTGACAAATATGCCTAATGGTAATACATCTAGTACTGAGAGTCTCGAAACAGGTCAATAATAATGTGTATATTGATAGCAGCAATGTAGGAGATGTTACTTGGTATTATAGCTAAAAATCTATGTTATCCCCTTAATCATAATTACATTAATATTGACAGACCCTTGACAATACTCACATTATTATTGATAGATTTCTGTCAATAACATGTTTTAAATAAAATATATTCATTCATAATTTGTACTATACTCAGTAAAAGCTCTGAAATACATTTTGAAAATTCTTCCTTCTTTAGTGAGATACAGTCATTTGTTTTGGTTTTGGAATGTGATATAGATGACAGTTTATTTGGGGGAATGGAAAGCATAAAAAGAAAGGATGAGTTACATAAGGATAGATTTATATATCTCTGCTCTTAGTAAATGAATTTCAGTTGTTTTTTCTTCTGTGAAAGAAAAGCAGTATGACGTGTCTAGTGATAAAATGTCAGCAGGAGACCTTTTTAATAGTTTTTTGTGCTAGATCATTTTGTCTTAAACATATTTATGTGATAAGTTAATCACACTAACCCTATAGATGCTATAATTTGCCTTGAGCATCTTTTTCCCATATCCTTAATGTAGTAGTATCCTTCACTAAACACATATTATGTAGTGCCAATTATACTTTTAATTAATTATTTTTATAAGTCTCTTTACATGACCATAAATGTTTCCCCTAGGTTGGCCCTTTAGAATCTTAAATTAGTACAGTTTGGGAAGTGCGGATTGGGAAGGGAAAGGGTTATAGAACTGTGTATTAAAAGAATGAGATTTCATGGCAGAATAGGAAAAGGTATTGCCTGTTTTTGACATTCTGGGAAAATCAATTTGAATTAAATCTGATGATGTTCGTTTCAATTCTGAACAATCCCAGCTTTAAAGAAAAAGATTAGTTTGGTTTTTTTTTTTTTTAACTATTTAAGTTGGAGTGTACTTTTGTGAAACTAGATACTAATCTGCAAGAACCAATAATATGGGGATCGCTAAACCTTACTTTAAATTCCTGAAGGTAAGTAGAAATAGACTGGCTAATAATTGGGTGTGGATGGCAGTCACTGTAACAGAATCAGAAAGTACTGGTTTACAAAAAAAGCGTTGGGGATTTTTTATTTAAAAATGTGAAGGCGCCATAATCTTTTTGATTTTGATTAGTTCTTAATGAAGCAGGTCGTTACTTTAACTTTTTCAGAAAGTTATTAGCACCTTCAGTAAGGGCCTTGCATTGTTGCAGGAATCAACTGGTCTCTGGGAGCTGCAGCCTTCATTCTCTTCAGTCTTATTGAACTCTGCTATCAGATTCATCCTTTAAAAATATATCTCATTATGTCTCTTCTCTTCAGTGATAATTCATGCCTATGAAATCATTGTGGTTTCCCTACAGTGGGCTTTTTGCAGTGGGTTCACTCTTCAGCCAGCCTCTCCTGCAGGCTTGTTTTGTGCAGTCATGGCAGATGACTTGAGTCTTTGCTTCCCGGTAACAAGCGCAGCCACAGTGAATGCGAATTAAATCACTGAGGAGGCAGCCCCTGTTGGAACCCCTCTCAGTATCTCCCAGATAAACCATAGCCAGGTTTCATGGCTTGCATGATCTGGAGTTTGCACAACCTGTTCTTGTGTCTTAAATGCCATTTTTTTTCTTTTCTGTCTAGGAAGTTTTGTGATCCTTCATGGTGTCTTCACATTTCAAAATTTCTTCTTTGCTTCAGAGATCAGTGCCTAGTCCTGATTATAGTAACATCCTGTTTTCTTTAAAAATGCTTGAATAAAAGTGAACTGAAAGTTAAATTTTTGGATTGAATCCCTGGTACCTAGGAGGTTCCCTGGCATTTGGTAAGCGCTCAAAAAATATTAGTTAAATTGAGCCATTTGTCAGAGAATTAGGATTCACTAAAACACATTTACTATGTTATATTGAAAATAACTTTGTGACTTAAAGGTATTTATGATATTTTTCTGTGCTTTACACCTATTATGGACAAATATTGTTGTACAGCAGCAAAGGGAAAAGAATTCCATGATCAGATTGATTGAGCTTATAGTTATTTCTGTTTTACTAGTTTCTTCTACTCCTGGGCCCTGCCCTTCTCTAAAGCCAATATTCTAGAATAAATGTATCTGCGCAAAAGAGGAGACAGGAAAGGAAGAGGAACGGAGTGTCACGTTAGTGATGAACCAAAATTGGATGCCTGTCTGGACTGCCTGTACCATGCCCTGCTCAGCAAAGCACCCTAGAGTCAGATATTATCAGTGTGCATTCCTGAAGTTTCTTTGCTTCCAGATAATAGGCATTACCATATCGATGAGGGTTAAATAACCAAAGGAGCAGGTCATGCTGGAACCCATTCCCATGCTCTCAGAATTCCCCCTCCATAATCTCCTTTCAGATAAGATATAGGAGTGTGATGTGTTCCACTGAACCATGTCTCTGCCCCTTCCCATCTGTCCCATCTAGTCCCCCACCTGCACACACATAATAGTGACATCATGTTCACTATTTAACTGCCACAATTATATTTTAATTTTGTAGTTAGTATCTCCTGGGGAAAAACGTTCTTTCACCACAGATTGATTGAAGCATTAATATAAGTAATAATGAAAATTTCAGTCTTTTGAAATAAATTTGCCAAAATCGACTCAGAGTCTTTTTCTTCTTATGCCCATCCCTAGCCAAAGCAGCAATAATATAGTAATAATACTTTCCAGTTTCCAGACCACTTTTATAACATTATCTGGTTTAATCTCAACAACTTTGTGTGTATAGTAGTTGTTCTTTCCAACTTTTTGAAGAATCTGAGGGTAGGGGTGCCTAAGTGGCACAGTCGGTTAAGTATAGGACTCTTGATTTCTGCTCAGGTCATGATCTCAGGATGTGAGATCAAGCCTGACATCAGGCCCGTGTTGGACTCCATGCTCAGCATGGAGTCCGCTTGAGATTCTCTCCCTCTGCCCCTCCTGCTCGTGTTCTCTCCCCGCCCCCCACTCCTCTCCCTAAAATTAAAAAGAAAAAGAGAATCTGAGGGTAATGACTTTTTCTAAGATCACATAGCAAGTAGGTGACAAAGCTGGAACTTGAGCTCAGGTCTGATTGATTTTAAATATGCTTTTTTCTACTCTGTCACAGTTGCCTAAATAGGAATATAGAGCATAGGAGGAATATTCCATTTTAACTATGGTGTGTAATGGACAGTGTCTGTTTTATGTTTAAACTGAAAGAAGTTACAAAAATGACTAAAATGTTGAAAAATAAAACCTGAAACAAAAAAAAATAGACAAATTATTCATCTGGAAAAGCAAGGGCTGAAGAACAGTTTAATGATAGTCTTTTGGTCCATTAAAGAGTCTTACATAGGGAGGAGATCGAGCCCAGCTGTTCTTAATCTACACTGAGGCCAGGCCTGGGGAGAAAAAGAGAAAAGAAAAAAAAAATGTTAAACTGTAACAGAAGGGATAAGAAAGAATTTTTCGATAATAAGGATTATTAAATATTGGATTGGTTAGAGAGTGTGTTAAGTCTCCTTTTCTGGCAGCCATTAAAAATTCCGATCTTTGCTAAATGTTAAGTATGATTCTTCGAGAAATGAAGCATTTGAAATGGATGATTCTTCTGAGAAACCACTCCCTCAGACCAGTTATTCACTAAATACAAGTAAGGAACCTGAGGGAGAGAAGGCTTCCCTCACCATCCAGTTCATCCAGATGCTCTCATATAGTATTCTGTCAGTATACCAATTAGCTACCAAACTACTCATTCCGTTGCACATAGTCAACATTTATTGAGCAACTGCTGTGAGCCCATTTTTGTGGTATATTCTATAATTAATAACATATCCATCAGCTGCAATGCAGAACTGATTATGACTCTAGTATTTAGAGATACATGAATTGGCATAATTAGCCCTCTAAGTAACACAAGCCATGTATTTCATCTGATATCCAACTGAAAAAAATAGTAATCTATCCAGTGTGAGAGAGGTAAGAGGAAGGAACTGGTAGTGTTTTGGGGGTGTGAGAGAGGTAAGAGGAAGGAACTGGTAGTGTTGGACTTCTGTCTGTGTCCAATATGGTCAGAGCCTTTCAAGGGTAATTGACAATGAGAGAGCTTCCCTTATCTTTCTCACCACGGAATATGAAATCTGGGGAAGATACAGAATTGTAGACACTATGACAGTAGAGGAGTCATGTGCTATATTCCCACATACCATGAATGATTGTAGAATTTTGCATGAGGAAAACTGAGTAGAAATCAGAATCTTTTTAGGTGGCAGGTGCTTTGAGAAGTAAGTATAAGATAAGGCACTTTCCCTTAACTAGCTTACAGATAAACTAGGGAAAAAAGATGTACTGGCACGACTGAAATCACAGGACAGTTGATTGAGGGCTCAAGTGAGTGGCACAGACAGTTGCTGTCAGAGTTAAAGGCGGTGATTATAGGAGTTGGAGATAGTTATGAAGGTTTCACAGAGAATGTTGAAATAGAGTTGGAATGTGAAGGGCAGAGAGTTGTGGGCAGTGGGAAGAGTTGGCAGGGAAGGTGAGTGTTTTAGGTACATGAGAAAAGGCACAGAGTTAGGACTGAGGGATGGCATGGAATTAAGGACTCCACTGGAGAGGAGTAGCTTGTCTGCTTGCAGAGATGGAGACAGAATTGGGCTAGGTTGTGTCTGAGAAGTTTGTACTTTATCCCAGAGGTGGTAATGAGGTAAGAAAGAGATGATTTGGTAATTGTAGACAAATAATTTTGTGGATTTTGGTTTGCTTCTGGGGTTTCAAAAAAAAATGTTCTAGTTATTTCCCTCAATTACATAATGCCTATAAGTTATAGAAAATCTGTAAACTGCAGAAAAAGTGAGAAAAATAATCTTATTTACTGATGATTTTTTGAATGGATTTCAGAATTCTTTTTCTGTTGAGATAGTTTCAAAATGTTATATATTATCTCTGAGAACTTGCGATACCGTATACCTCTGTTACTACTCTAGTTGTCTGTTTACTTGCCTGCTTCCCTTACTGGAAGGGTTAGGGTCCTTAAGTGAGAACCAGGATGTTTTGTTTATCTCTGCATCCCAAGCACCCATCAGGGCTAGGTGTATTGATGTCCATAGAGTTTGTGGAATTCATGAGTAGTCTCTAATCTCACAGGGTCTACTTAACCGAAGAAAGGGAGAGCCAGAGTCAGTGCAAGAGTTGTAACAGCCACTGTGGATATAGGGATGAGAACTAAACAGAAATGAGTGGGAGGGCTGGCAGCAGCACAGAGCTATATGGATGGTAGATATGCCAGAAGAATGACGAAGTTCGCTTTGAAGTGGACTAGCCCATTCATTCTCAACATCACCAGGAAGCTTGTTAGAAATGCAAATTCTTGGCTCCCATTCGAGGCTTACTGATTCAGAAACTGTGGAACCGAGACCCTGCAGTCTAAGAAATCCAGGTGATCATGATAAATGCTCAAATTTGAAAATCACTAGCTGAGAAGAACAGTGAGACTACAGGACTGATGGTGAAGACCGCAGCATAGAAAGATTGAAAGCCCAAAGATGTACGTAATGGCAGTGAATAAAACCAATGAAGAGCCATGCTAGCTGGAACAGGAAAACTATGAGAATAAGATTATATTATCACAAAGAAAGCTGAGCATGTTTTAAGTGGGCAGGATCTACTGCTCTTGCTTAGTTCACTGCCTTCCTGATCTTAGTGTTTGAGTAGCTTTAAAGTAGATTAGTTCTACTAAAGGGACCCCACACTCAAAATCTCCACCCACACTTTCTCTCATGTCTCCACACAACTGCCTACTGAGCTCTAGCTGTCTCATGGGAGCCTCAGATCTCTAACACTACTGTGTTATTACCTCTCCTTCAAACCTGTATCACTGCATGTGTTTCCTATTTCAGAGAACTGGACTATCATCCACTCAGTTACTCAAGTCAGTTATCCTTGGCTTATTTCTCATTAAATCCTATCACTTCTGACTCCTCAGAGCTTTAAGGATACCTATTTTTCTCCATCCCTACTGATACTATAATTTAGACTATCGGGACTTTCTCATTGATCATTTTAATAATCATGTAACAGTCATCTTAACTGGTCTCTCTGCCTCGAGACTTTTCGGCTTCAAATCCATTCTGAATGTGGCCAGAACAAGCTGTCTAAAATGCAAATTTGGGGGCCCCTGGGTAGCGCAGTCATTAAGCGTCTGCCTTCAGCTCAGGGCATGATCCCGGAGATCTGGGATCGAGCCCCACATCAGGCTCCTCCGCTGGAAGCCTGCTTCTTCCTCTCCCACTCCCCCTGCTTGTGTTCCCTCTCTCACTGGCCGTCTCTGTCAAATAAATAAATAAAATCTTTAAAAAAAAAAAAAATAAAATAAAATGCAAATTTGATTAGTTCTTTTCTTAAACTATCTGGTGGCTCCCCATTAACATCTTGATAAAATACAGCCTCCTCAGTTTGGCCTTTACTGTTGGTCTCCTGCTTTCCTTTCCAGCCTTTTGTCCTTGCACCTTCAGTCCTTGTCACCTGCTCTCCCTCTGCTTGGAATAGCATTCCTTTGCCAGCCTGACAGTGCTGATATCAGGTAGCTGCCTAGATATTACCTCTCTGTGAAGCCTCCTCTGACTTTCTGAGGTCTAGTGTCAGAGGTAATGCCCTGGATTTCCTCTTGGATATCACTCCTAACATCTTATTGTAATTGCCTCTTTATTATTTTATATAGCACATTCTTACCCACCCCTCACCTCACTACATTGTAGTCTCCACAAGGGGTTGAGACTATGTCAGTTTTACTATTACATTAGTAACTGGTAAACAGCTGATGTACAACAAACGTGTTGAGATAGGTAATAATCAATAGTCTGGATATGATAATTTGAAATAGTTTTAAAGGCTATTGGGTAGGAATTTGTATTTCCTATCCTTCACCTACCCCTGACTTTATCCTATTCATCTACTCTGTGTCGTATGCATTATGTGTACAGGGTGCTGTGCTGGTTGCTAAGATTCAACTGTAACAAGACATCTTTGCAATGGGGTTTATCCTCTAGTGGAGGAAATAAACAATTTAAAATGTAGCCTGTGTACAGTACATAAAGGCCAAGATAGTGAAAGAACGGAGTGCTAAGGGAACAACTAGAAGAGGCAGCCAACCCAAGTTTGGAGAGTCAGGAGGAAGTGATGCCTAAGCCACTATTAAAAATTTAGTACTTAAAAACTGAAAACTGAGTTTTTCAAGTAAGGAACAGGAACGTACTGTTCCAGATGGAGGGAACAGACCATAAGTGTTCACTAGGGAACAAGAGAAGGGGGCACCTTGTGACTAGAGGTCAGCAGATTAGGAAGGAAAGCAAGCTGGGGTAGTTTGGGAGGCTTGTGTGTTTGAACAACTGCAGTGTGGGAAATGCACTGAAAAAGGCAAAAGGTGGGATAGACCAATTAGATGTAATCCAACAGAGAGATGAGAGCTGCTGAATTTAGGAAGAGGCCTGCAGGGGATAGAGTAGTGAATGGATTAGAAAAATATTTGGGGCAAAGAGCAGAACCTTGGGGATTGATGAGATTTGTAGAGAGAAGAAAGGGAACTCGGTTCTAACCCCCTTCTTCTTTTCCTGTAGCTCCTGGCTAGTATGAGGCAAGGATTTCACAGAACTTGCAGCAAAAATCCCTCCTGCCATAGCTCTAAGCATTGAAATTTTGAGGGAGCTGCAGGAAGGGGAAAAAGGTGAGATCACCCCAGAAGACAGATGACATATATGGGAGAAAAGCATTCCTGTCAAATGTCTAGATTGAGAGGAAAGCAGCAGTAAACAGCGGTTATTCAGTAGGCACTTTTGTTTCCTATACTTGAACTTGTTAAGCATGTCGTCTTCTGCCACTAAGTCGTCCAGGATCCATGAGTAATTTAAAAACATCCCTCTGCAAAACCTCTTTAATTGTCAGAGACATTCCCAGTTTCAAGAGGTACAACTTTATTTCAGGATAACCTTTTAGTCCTTTAACTTCTAACAAATTACATTTAGAATCTTTTTAGTAAAAATCATAAATAGAATTTGAAAGGAGCTTAGAGGTCATTTTATCTCTGGCCTTCAGTTTTGTAAGCGAAAAAAATAAAGCAGAACTAGGTGAATGACTTGTCCAAGATCACAATTGCCACACTGTCGGTGACAGTGAACTCAGTGGGACACCTGCCTCCCTCTGTATCTTAGCGTTCTGTTAGTGCACTAGGCCTTTTGAAGGCCCAGAGATCATGCATGATCAAGATCAAGCTCCATGTGGTCAGGGCCATTTTAGAAACTAAATTTAAACGGATTTCTTGTCATAGTTTGGGTTTACCATTTTTTAAACAATAAGTAAAATATCTAAACTGGTCTGTATACTCCTTGGCAATAACAGCCACTGAGTGTTTTAATCACCATTGCTTGTACATAATAGGTGTTTAATAAGTGTGTTTTGAATGAGTCAGTCATACCTAGCTAACCACTAATCAGCTTTTTCTATTTCATTTTAAAAGATTTTTGTCCCCTTAGCACCTCTATGATTCCTTAGTTTATTTATGAAATGGTCTTAGTATTTATTTTTACAACATAATTTTCTTAGAAAACTGTATGATGTGTATCTTAGTATCTGAATAACAGCATTTCTGCATTCATGTTGCTTTGTGCTACTATTTATTTTCTGCAATAATGTGATAGCATAATAAACACTGATAGTTCATTTAATTTTTTTCTCCTAACTTTATGGATATAAAAGATATTTCAGAAAGATTAAATGACTTGTTAAAAAAATATATACTTTGGAGTCAGTAGAAGTACTGGCAGTTAACCTGAGGTCTTGACTTACCGTTCATTGGAATGTTCCATAGCGTTCACTGTATTTATTAAGTTCATGTATTTCTCCACTAGTCATGTTCTTAGCTTTGTCACTGTTAGCATCAGGATTTTATGATCTCCCTGCTAAAATGACCTAGGAGGATTACTTGGAGGTAATTTGTGGGAAAAGGGTACAACTTGCTACAACCTTTGATGTACAACCTTTGCTACATTCCTTTGATGAGGAGGGTCCAAAAAAAGAATAGCAAAGAAAAGAAGGGAGGGAGGGAGAGAGGAGAGGGGGGAGAAAAAGAAGGTTCCATGTAAGAGGTGATTGATTGTTCACTGCTGTTTGACACCTACTGCCAGCTCCATCTTCAGTGGGCCCTGGTCATTTGTGTATCACAGTTTTCGATGCGTAAGTTGAGGAGATGGTACAAGCTTGCAAATGTTTGATGTTCCCTAATTGTACTTTACCCCTAGAGACCTTCAAAGAAGACATGGCTTCCAGAGAAGAGAACATGAAAAGGACAAGCAGAGTGCTAAGAATAAGTCAGTTGGATGCACTTGAACTGAACAAGGCCCTGGAGCAGCTAGTTTGGTCCCAGTTTTCTCAGTGCTTTCATGGATTTAAGCCAGGGCTGTTAGCCCATTTTGAACCAGAGGTAAAAGCGTTCTTGTGGCTCTTCTTGTGGCGATTCACCATCTACTCTAAAAATGCCACTGTGGGACAATCCGTTTTGAATATTCAGTACAAAAATGATTTTTCACCAAAGCTGAGGTACCAGCCACCCAGTAAGAATCAGAAACTGTGGTATGCTGTGTGTACGATTGGCGGGACATGGCTGGAAGAGCGCTGCTATGACCTGTTTCGAAACCGTCATTTGGCGTCATTTGGGAAAGCCAGGCAGTGTGTGAATATCGTGGTTGGACTTTTGAAATTAGGTGGACTGATCAATTTCCTGATTTTCCTTCAGAGGGGCAAGTTTGCTACTTTGACAGAACGTCTCCTAGGCATTCATTCTGTATCTTGCAAGCCCCAAAACATACGTGAAGTTGGCTTTGAGTATATGAATAGGGAACTTCTCTGGCATGGTTTTGCAGAGTTTCTGATTTTTCTCTTACCACTTATTAATATCCAGAAGTTGAAAGCTAAGTTGTCTTCGTGGTGTATTCCTCTTACTGGTGCTCCTAACAGTGACAATACATTAGCCACCAGCGGCAAACAGTGTTCTCTGTGTGGAGAGTGGCCCACCATGCCTCACACCATAGGATGTGAGCATATCTTCTGTTACTACTGTGTTAAGAGTAGTTTCTTATTTGACGTGTACTTTACGTGTCCTAAGTGTGGCACAGAGGTACACAGTGTGCAGCCACTGAAATCAGGAATCGAGATGTCAGAAGTGAATGCTCTTTAGAAACTTAAGATTGTTTCCTCTGAGGAAAACTGTATTATGTTCAGATCCTTAATATTAGTCATCCTAGGCATACTGTTCAGGTGTCTTTTATGAGGGTATGTGCTTCTCAGCCACTGTCTTCTGTTCCTTTCCAAGCATGACTAAAGTCTAATCACTAGAAACCACATGATTCTGAATATATTATGTAAACAATAATTTGTTACTTTTCTTTAAATCATTGCATTCAATTTTTAATGTCAAGAATAATTGACAGTTTTTGTCAGACTACTAAAAATGCTCTTTTATTTTGCTACTTCCTGGAAAGAGGTTAGATTCTAAAACGATTTCAGAGACTCTGGGATGAGTGTGTATTTATTTTCAGAGATGGTGTTATAACATCATAATCTGACAGTAAGACCCTGTTGTTTTGAGCCTTAAGATCTAGTGCCCCAGTTGTAATTTTAAGCTTTTCTCTAAAACCTGTTTTGAGGGGGTCAGTTGGCTTCATTCTCAGGCAAAATGATGGCCACCAGGAGCTCCAGACTGATGTTCTGCCAGCTTTGTGATCCCGCTGGAATGAGCGCTTCCTGCATAATAGTTCCGGCTAAGTCCAGGACCTTCTTGTCATTGGTCTGCCTGGGATTACACATGTGTGAAACAGAACAGGAAAGTACTGCTCTTGATTACTAGATGTTTACCTCATGGACCCATAGTAGGAGAGCAGGCAGTTCACCACAGGAAACTCAAGTGCCATTATAAGAATAGTGGATGGTGGGCAGCTATAAACAACAGATCCCTACTAGAGTCTACATTTGCCTTTTTAAATATCAAAAGTCTGCATTCTTTAATTTTACCAGTGATCTGGGTTGATAAGGACATAAGTAACTGAATGGTTGACTTGATTACAGATTTAAAAGGATTAAAAAAATAAACATTTTGTTATACCAACAATTTTGTTCTAGTGTTATTTCGATAAAGTGCGTTCTTAATAAATACCCATATTGTTATCATTTTAACATGAAAATATTACTTTACATATATGCTAACTAATAGAGTTGTCAGTATTATGGAGGTTTTATGTTTTTCCATAGACACTAATGGCACTTAGTACAATATATTTTTTTTTAATTTTGTATTTTTATTTAACATCTACCCCCTCACTAAGTGATTACCCACAGGAGGTCAGGGAGTATGTCTGTTTTACTCATCACTGGATAACCAGAACCTACCTGTCTTAGTGCCAGTGTACCAATAGAGACATTTTGTTAGCTGAACAACTAAACCTAATATCAGAGATTGGGTTCTGCAGAAGTACATGTTGCAAGGAACTTGAAGTACTTGGGCCTGGATTGGGTCAAAGTGGTCAGGCCTTTTTACCTACAGCTCTCAGTCACTAGCCATGTGCTCTGGGAAGGGTGTGACCTGGAGCATGACAGCTCTCTGCAGCTGAGGCAGGTGCTAAAGGACCTGACTACCGCAGGCAGCCTGCTGACCCCACTCCCGCAGCTGGGCAACCCAGCCATCCCTGGAGGAGCTGAGCGACCAGCCTAGTGTTAACCACATCTAATACTGTCTCTCCATTATTTTTCTGTATGGTTTTCCATTTTTGTTTTTCTTGCCAACACACTAATGGCAGGAAGTGTTCAACTTAAAATGATTCAGTTTAGGACTAACTTGTGTACTCAAGTGCTGCCTCAGGGAACTCCAACTCACTGCAGAGACAGTGGCCTGCTGGCTAAGTTGCTCTGATGGTCCCAGACCCCATTCGGTCTCTGTCTCCCTGTGCACTGCCAGGAGACTTGCTCTAACACCGGTGCTTCTGTTCCTACTCCCCAGTGGTCTCAGTGCTCATGGTTCCGTATAACTGGGTCATATTTAGCTACATGACACATTTCTGCTTTAGCCTCAAGAACCTAAGCATCACTTATGAGCATCTCCCTGGGGAAAATAAAAACTTTTACACACTGTTTTTTCTCTTCAGTGTAACTTGTTCTCCAATCATGTTTGCTGCTTGTGTACATAATGTCTCCAGTTGCTTCAGTGATCATATCTAAAGCACATACCAGTCAAAGGCATGTCGTGCTTCCTTGCTCTCAACACCCCCTGCCTCAGAACTCAGTGGGTTTTGGATAGGTTTATTTAACTCCTCTAAGGTTCAATTTGATCAACCTATGAAATGGACATTCAGTAATATCTACCTCTTAGGACTGTAATGGGAGTTAAATAACATCATCCTATCAAAAATTACTTATTAAGCCCCTACAGGCATTCTTCTGTAGGCAGAGATGTACTTATAAATGAAAACCCTACTCTCATAGAGTTTACATTTGTGGAGGAATAATAGACAATAAACACATGTGTAAGATAATTTCAGGTGTTGGAAGTACTCTGAAGAAAAAAAGAAAACAGGCCGAGGGAATGGAGAGTGTGAGGGATTCTGTTTAAACTTAATACTCATGGAAGGCCTCCTAAGGAGTTGAAGTTTGAAAAGAGATGTGAATGAACTGAGGGGAAATGCCAAGCAGAGGAGAGGTGGATAAGGAAATGGCAGGTACCCAAGCTCTGAGACAAGAGTCCATTCCTGGTTGAGCAGTAGGAATTAGAGTGACAAGGGAGAGATGAGGTGAGGGGGCACAGGGTCAAGCCAGCTAGGCCATGGTGAAAAAAAATATCTGATTTATTCCAAGTAGGAGAAAGCAGAGAAGTTACAAGTTCCTATTTTTAAAGGATCCCTGTGATTAATGTATAGATAGGTATGAGTAAAAGCCAGAAAACCTACTCAAAAGGCAATTTGGTACTACCGATGATCGTTATCATTTCTATTAGGTTTGTGGTACATTAACAGTGTCACTATCTGAAATGGTCAGGAACCTGGAAGTAAACAAAGCTGTAGGAAACCAGAATATATTTTCATAGATTCCACACACCAAAGCTCTACTCTAGGTATTTCCTTGAGTCCCCATTTAGAAGCTGCTTTATTTTGAATAGAATTCTAATGAACTTTCAACAACAGACTGAAAATAACAGGTAAGAGGAGGGAGAAAAATGATGAAAGCAAGAGTTTACAGTTATAAATAATTTTTAAAAAACTGGTATCAATGAAAAAAAAAACCTTATAGTCTTTTGACAGAGCAGGGACACACAGGCTCTAAGGACCAAATGAATAATTATAACAGTTTAAAAAATGAGCTCGGATCATCAATAAATGGTACCTTATATTCTGTATAATTTGGCTAAGAAGGCAGGAACATTAGTATTGTTATATTTGAGGAAGGCTTCAAAATATGTTGGCACTTACAGGCAAAAACTTGATTCACTTAGAACATTTGCTTTTAACAAAAAGCTAGTTTTCCTTATAGTACTTCATAGGTGAAGTATTAACTGAATTAAGAAAAGATATTTTCAGCAACAGAACAATTCCAAACACATTTTGCAGCCAAAACCATTGGCCATATTATCTATAGAACTGATGCTCCATGGTTCTCTCCAGGTAAAGCTATTATGTAGAATATGTTTATATTCATCACAAGTAAGTTGACAAGTGTTTCACTTGTGTGTCTGGGGTTTTTATTCCTTCAAAGAGTATGTAAATCATGAAACATGACAGATTGTGCCTTTCTGTTCCCAAGTCATCACTTATTATCTCTTGATATTTTCAAGACAAAGCTTATGGTTTTAAAATGTCATTTTTCTTAAAAGTAAGCATCATTATCAGGTTGTCCAATGGACTTCATTGAACATTGCCTTGAGTTGTTTTCTGCCAATAAGAACAATTCAAACAAGACTAATCCAAGTCACTCCTGAGGCCAGAAAATCCAAAAGTATGGGATTCAAGAGGTAGTTCACTTTCCTTCCATTTAGCAGTAGAGTAACTTGTTCTCACTAACAGATTCAACCCATCCTGTGCTGAAATCCCAATAAAACCTAAATCTACTAAGTTAAGTAAAGCTGATTTTAAAATCAAGTGGGTAGGGACATGTTTATATCCATTGAACTTAAGAATTTATCTCAAGGAAATTATAAGAATTTGAAAATAGATTTATTGAAATGATTTTCACTATAATACTATTCATAAGATGTGAAATGACACAAATCCTCAATAATAGGGAAATAAAATAGTATAGCTGTTTAATTGACTCAATGTCCTATAAATACCATGAAAAAAATTGTGCAAAAACATATATAAATAATTTCAATTACATGGGAAAGTGCTCACAATACAATAGTAACATGGAGAAAGTTGGATAGTAAATACGATATGATCTCGATAGACCCATATATATCTTGAAATTAGACAAATAGGCACTTGTCATGAGATGAGCAGGAACATACATATATTACTATTCGACATTAATCTTCTTTACATTTTTCTATATTTCCCAAACTTTCTACATTGAGCATGTAATACTTTTTTATTACACCAACCAGTTATTTATTTCTTTAAAATCTCGTGGCCAATTTTGTTTCAGTTCATTTCAAAGGTAAAATATCTGCATAGCTAGTAAATAAGTTAAAAATGTAAATTTAGGAGATTAAAAAATCCTAGAGTATCCATTTCTTGCATGACATATCCATTTTTTGCATAAAATCCTGCCTTTCTGGACAACCACAACTGTTGAAAGAGTCTGAATTATTTCAGACATTTTAAATTAAATATTAAATTTGATTCCATGTAATATATACATTTTTAACCACTTAGAAGTATGTAGGCAACAAAATGGTAAAAAATGCCCACTCCCTTTTCCAAAAGTATTTGATGTTTATAAATGAATGTATGGTATTTTTAAATAAGTGTAGTTTACTTACTTTAAAATATCTAGAACTCATACACCAGATCAAAACAATTGACATGAATATTTTATAGTATCAGTTCGCCTAAGCCTGTAAGATGCCTGTATTTCCTCAACAAAGAGTCAAGACCCAGGATCTGACCCAGGATCTCTATTCCTTCCAGATGTGGACACAAAAATGCTGATATTTCTGAGGTATTTTTATGGTTTGGTTTACTAGTAAGATATATTGCAAACTTGAACTTCAGCTGAGACTTTATCTACATAGTCAAAATTCTGAGTAAGTGAACCAGAGACTTTACTGTTCTGAGAGGTGTCCAGGATGGTTCCCTAGTAATCATATCTCACTAAGCATTCAGGAAATAGCATCCTCTCCTAATAGCCTCTATTCTTTTAAATCCACATCGATTTGTAAAAGTGCCTTTTTAGTCAACAAAAATTATAAAATACTACAGTATGGTCAATTTGTAAAGCAATAAAGCTTTAAAAATGCTTTGCTCCAGAGCAAATACAAAAGAGCAAATATATTCTTTGAAAGCAAGCACCTCCCATCCAATATTGCATGTGATATTTCTTAGAGCCCCTTTTCAAACCTACTAGAATATCCTCAGTTTCAACTAGATAACTCTTTCTCAAACAGCGAAATAGACTGTAGGCTCGATGAGGACAGAGGTTCTCTCTCTCTCTGTCTCTCTCTCTGTCTCTATCTTTCTCTCATGGCACTTCCCCCAAAACGTGTGACCAGCACAGTGCAGTGCTTAGGAAGTGTTTGAAGAAGGCAAGGGAGTTTGGGGTTTGATCATGAACCCCCTCACAAATACTAAGCAGAGCAACTGATGGTACTATTATGGGAAAATTTCTACAAGCACTTCTTTAACAGTGTAGAGAGGACAGCACCCCCAGTTTGTCTTTTGTAGTGTATATTAGGAGTGCCATTTTTAATTTAAAATGTTTGGTGGCATTCTTGCTTTGAGGGAAAACACAGTTGGAATTCAGGAGCACAATAAGAGAATTAATAACTTTTCATTGAAAATACATGCAATTTTGGAGCTGTCAATTTCAGCTATGTCTCTTTAAATACTTTTTCTTCTAGAATCCAACTGGATAGATGAGATTTTTTTTTTAATTCCATTATAGAAGTAATAGCCCTGTTTTGGTGTTTTGTAAGCAGATAATATTCTGCTAGTGACTGTCTTTGCAGTAATACATTTCTCTGAATTCTGAATTCTATTATTTTACATCTACAGCAGCTTAAAGTGTATTTTTTATAAACAGCAAACTTCACCTCATAAAAATTCATTACATAAGGGCATAAACAAGTGCTTTTCCTTCTAGTCATTGGCAGTAAGTGATTCATCAGTTTTCCACAGAAAACCAATTTCATTGCAGATGTTCTGTAATTTCCAATCTCCCTGAATTGTGGAACCATATCACACAATCCCAATGCAAGGAATGTAAAGATTTTTTTTTAACGTCTGGGCTTAGTCTCTTTAATAGGATTGAATATCATTTGCTGTCTCATCAGTTTTATTTTTAAAAATTAAGTAATCAGTCCCCTATTCTTTCCTTTCTTGCCTATGTTGATTCCACACTTGGATGGATAACTGGTAGAAGATTCAAAACCCCAAAATGACTTGATGTCTGAAAACAGTAACATTCATTTCTTTTCCCAACGTCAAACCAAAAATATTAAGAGGAACAAAAATTTTCCCAAGTATAAATTCTTTTTTCTCAATGTTTACTTTTATTCTTTCAAGCTCACAGTGAATGAGAAACATAAGGGCTATGGAAAACTGAGGATATGTCCACCTTTCTATTAACCGTGCAACCCCTGAGAGAGATCCTTGGGAAAATTACCTCCACCAAGACTCGCTTGAGTTTAGTTTGGTCCAGTGTTTCAAAGTTGACAAATGGGAAATGGGCATTCAAGTATAAAATAGGGAGTTAAAGGGAAGAAATGCCTATAGATTCAGGATGGTCTAAGGTCATATATGACACATAAAAATTTCTCAGAAATGCTGACAAGAAAAGGTTAAATATCTTCTAAAAGCCTTAGAAAACTAAAGTCCAGTCTTTTTAAAAACACCTCAATCTTTAAATTGAGAGGTCAGATCAAAAGCATGATCATTAAATTTACTAACAACACAAAGTTAGAAGGTCTTGCAAGGGCGAAGTGACAGATTTTCAAGATCGGCAATTAGATTCTGAAGCTGATCCTTATTTACCTCTCTGCCTTTTCACTACAGCGCTGGTTACCTACATACTTCCTTTAATGAGTTACATAAGGAAGGCCCATGGACTAGTCTCAGCAGGGCCATTTTTCTGCGGAGGCCTCTGTGTTTTGAGAAGCATAAATATCTGCACATGAGTCTGCCATCGTCCTGGGAATTCCATCATCGACGGAGAGCAGTGTGTTATAAAGGAAGAGCATTAGGGCTAAAATAGGAAATGACATGGAATGTGCTGCCACCTCCCGTGGGTTTCCTTCTGGCACCAGACAGAAACTAGAGGCAGACAGAGAAAGGGGAAGTTGGCCCCTATACATGCACTCATAAGCTATGGAACCACCAATTAAAACCTATTCCATCTCCTCATCCCCTGAATTCCCCCAATTATTGCACATTTCATCTTTTTACTTACTGTTCTTCAAGGACATTTTAAACTGACTTCTCCTTTATACAAACTGAAATTTAAAGTGATAGGAGTGATTAAACATGTCTTCCCCTTCACTCAGTCCAGAAAAATGATTATTGAACACTTACTTCGGTATGTTGAGCACTAGGAATCCAAAGATAAATAAGAGATCAGAGTCTACCAAAGGAGAAGATGATGAGAGTAAGTAGACAAAATGCCTAGAGAGCCTTGAGATGTGATTAACTTATTCCATGGGGACCTGTACAAGGCCTCCCAGGAAAGGTGAGATTTAGGTTCAGTCTTGATACAGGACATCTTCAGGTGAAACAAAAGAAGGGCATTGAAATGAAAATCAAAACACTCTTGAGATTGAACACATAAATCTCTAAATCCCAGTTCAGATGAATAGTTCGGATTCAATAGATAATCATTAAGGACCTATGGAGTGCCAGACACTGCTAGGTAAGCACTGTGGGTGGAAAGACAGATAAAACAGAAGACATGTTTTCTGCCCATGAAGAGCTCACAGTTTTCCTGATAATTAGTTATCACTGTGGAAAACAAGGTCTGGTCAGAGCAAGGGTTTGTACATGAGCAGGGGGAAGACAAGTTCATAACACAAGGCGTTGTTTCAAAAAGAAAGCACACATTGGTCATCTGAAGTGGAGAACCACATTTTCCAGGGCCAGCAGGAAGACTAAGGATGCCTGGGAAGACACAGGTATCAAAACAAGAGAGAAGGTTGGTGAAAGGAGACAGACTGAGTAGCAAATGAGGTCTGACTGAAACAACCCGAAAATCCTTAGCTCTGCTCAGTGGCTTGTACTCTTCTGGAATTTTTTATTCAGTGCGACACTTCACAAAAGAAGCAACTAAGTAATTTGTCCAAGGTTACTGTGCAAGTGTGAGAACTAAGATCTTTCTGACTCAAAATCCACCTCTTTCTACAGTATCAGAGTGCCTTTCAATTTTATTTCATAATTGCTCCCAGAGGTTCATTGTTCAACTGGCTTGTCCATACCTTCTGCATTACATCGTTTGCAGCAAAAATCAGGAATGCATCAGAAAGAAAGAAAAAATACTACTCAGATGGAACTACCCTTTGGAGTGTTGGCCATAATAGAGCAGACACTGTCCTATTGAAGTAACTATACTGTAATTGAGAGATAGAGAAGATACAATGTATTCTCAAGATACTTGGATACTTGGGAGGAAAAGTCTATGTCACAAATTTCTCTTTACCCAAGAAATGGAAATGATGATTGAGGAAGGGGTGGAGATGTTACTGATTTCTCAGAACTCAACACGGTGCTTGGTCTGTGTTCCATAGTTATTTGAATAAATACAAGAATACATGTGAAAGCAAAGGTAAAGCATCAGAGACACTCATTTTCACCTACATATTTTCAAAGTTATTATCTGGTGGTGCTGTTTATAATAATCATACCAAGTATTATTGAGGTATAGAGAAATGAGCATCTTCTTATATTAATGGAGGATTATGCATTGTTTCAGAGAACAGATTGATTATATGTATCAGAAGCTTTAAAATATGCATAATTTTTTGTAAGAAATTATAATTCTATAATACTACTGATAATATAGGAAGATTTATTTACCAGGATGTTTTTTCCTATTCGCTACAATAAAAATTGGTTAACAACCAAAAATTTCCAACAGGAAATAGGTCAAATAAATCATGCTGTAAAAAAAATGAATAAATTAATTAATTACATGATAAGATTTGCATTATATATCCTAGAGTAAAAATTGAAAATGTTATAAACAGAATATGCAATATTATTATATTTTCCTAAAAAATTATGTGTATATATTTATTTCTATATCTCCGCAATAAAAGATTAGAGGAATTTGCAGCAAAATGTTGGTAATAGCCATCTCTGGGAAATTTGGATAATTTCTATTTAATTCTGTGTGATTTTCTGCATTTTCCAAATTTTCTACAACAAATATATATTTCTTTTATTAAAAAACCTCATAAAAATGTAAAAGCAAGCAACAAAATGAGAAACATATTTTCAAATTATATGAAAGATACAGGGTTAGTGTCTTTAACCCTCTTTATTTCCCCCAAAAACAAATGAATAAAAAGATATAAAAAGGCAGTTCTCAGAAAAAGAAATAATAAGGCAAATAAACTTTTAAACTATGTTCTGCTTGGCCAGCAATCAAAGAAATGCTAATTAGAATAACAACGTACTATATGAGTGTGAATGTTCATTATTGATGAAGTCCCAGTAATGATATATATTTGAGGAAAGCTATTTGCCAGTATGAAGGAAGATCCTTAAATAACTCATAGCTTTTGACCCAGGACTTCCACTTCTCTGTATCATGGGAAAGTAGTCCAAAATGATGACAATGATTTATATACAAATATGTACCTCAAAAGTTATGTGTACTAGTAGGATTCATAGATGTATATGTTAGAGGAATTTATGGAATCAACTTTAGGGGAGTGCATGTTGAATTGCTTGAGGTATTTTGATTGAGGCAGAAAAAGGAGGGAGAGGATTTATGCCCTGGGCCAAGACAGGGACGATGGAGAGAATGGCAGAGTGTCCTGCCGTATGTCCTGTCTACATTAGTCAGGGTTCTCCAGAAAAACAGAACCAGTAGTGTGTGTATGTGTGTGTGTGCATGCGTGTGTATGGAGAGAGAGAGAGAGAGAGAGAGAGAGAGAGAGAGAGAGGAATGTATTACAAGGAATTGGCCTACATGATTATAGAGGCTAGAAAATTCCAAATCTGCTGAGTATGGGTCTTGTGGGCTAGAAACCCAGGAAAGTCAAAGCTGCAGTTCCAGTCTGAAGGCCAGTGGGCTGATGAATTCTCTCTTGCTTGGGGTAGGCTGGTCTTTTTGTTCTATTCAGGCCTTCAGCTGATCAGATGAGTCCCACCCATGCAGTGGAGGACAATCTGCTTTACTCAGAGTCTGCCAATTTAAATGTTAATCTCATCCAGACACCCTCACAGAAACACCAGGATAATCTTTGACCAAATATCTGGGTACACCATGGTGCCAGCTAAGTTGACACATGGATTTAACAAACACCTTGTGATGGAGGGGCTCTCAGCAGAAGGTCAAGGAAATGTTCTTAGGAAGATCCTCATTAAACATAAGCATAAGCAATGTAGCTCTGAGGTCTAAGGGACAAAATCTGGCCAGAGTGGAGAGAAAAGTTTTTTTCTAGTCATTAAGGAAACATAGCAATGGTCTGATGCAATGAGTGCTTAAAGAGTCAGCACAATTTTGATACCTCAAGCATTTGCAGCTCTGGGAACTGGCAGACAGGACCCAATCTTCAAGTGGTAATGTGTTACTCAGACATAGATAACTAAGACAATAATACTTTATAATACTGAACCTGATTCTAGACTAAACTCACGCCAAATGGCAATAAACCATGAAAGGTTGCCACATAAGGTGGAGTAAATATTATTTTGATTTTTCTTCTGCATGCTGACATAAGATACTTTTAATTAAGTAGCAATGATAGTATCCTAAATTCAGTAATACCTGCTACACCATAAAGATGCATGTTTCTAGTCACTTAAAGCTACTCAAATTGAAATATTATTTTAGGCAGTTAGCTTGTTACATCAAGCTAACATCAATGACTGATTTTTTTAAAAGGTGTTTGGTGGTTGCTCTTGCTGCTACTGCTGTTTTCATCTTGAGTGACTGTCACATGATAGGCATCCTATAACTGACTATTGATGAGTGGGTTTCCCATAAATTGAATGAGAATTCATTTTTTTAAATGATATAGTATTTGAGTTTCCATGAGTTCATGGGTTTACTGTACCACTGAATTTTGAATATTTTTTTTCCTTTATTTACTGCAATTCTGATCACACAGCTATCATTAAAAATAGGTATAGTCATCCCTGAATTTTCTAAAGGTCACATTATGCCAGTGGCAGTTGCTTTTGGGAAAGACCTACATTAGTACCTGTTTTTGCTGAGCTAAAAAAATCCAAAGATAATTTTTGCTATTATGAGAAAAAGGTAAAAAGCAAACATAGCATTCAGCATTTGTTTTGAAGCAAACCCACATGAAGGCATCGGCACCCCAAGTGAGAGTTGGCAGCACCAAGCTCCTTCCCTGGGAACTACATGCCACATCTCAGCATCAAGCCAGCATAGCTTTGGAAAGCGTGTCTGTGAGCATCTGTGCTTTATCTTGATTTATTTTGTGCATTCGTTTGCAAGATATGTTATAGGGTATCAGAAAAGCCTAAGAGAGGTTAGTTTTTGGGTCTGGGAATGCTCAAAATTTTTTCCATGTAAATTAATGGTAGCTACATCTTCATTTTATGCCATTTCGGCTTATGAAAGATTTCATGGGAATGCTCTACTTCCAGATAGCAGGACGACCTGTATCGCTTTATGTAGCTTCTAGACACAATATTTTACTTTGCTAAAATAAAAACATTAACTCCCAGACACTCTAATCTGTTAGAACTTGTTTCTAGTCTTCAATGAGGGCTAATTAGTTGGAAGATAGAATATGTTCCAAGATGAGCAGCAACCTCCTGAACCAGGAAGCCAGATTTTTATCTTCTTGACCTTTTATTTATCCTTTGAAAAGGCAGAAGTCGCATTAGCTGTGTAACTAACCTTCGTCTTTCTTAGTGAGCTGTTTTCCTTTCTCCATTTTCTTTCCACTTTCTCTATTGCAGAAGTCTTTGAAAAGAAACTTGATTTTTATCAACTTACATTCTTTGTCAAAGAAAGTTCGTTTTCCTAAAATTAAAGTTGGATTAATTAATCTAACATTAAATAAAAACAAGATCTTTGATATTTATTGTCCTCACTTTCTTGCTTCAGTTAAATATAGGTAGTTAATACCTGTACACTTACAGTCAGTCCATGTAGCCAGGGCCCAGGAGTGCAAGAGCATCTGGCTCCGGGGTCCCAAACAAACCAGGTTGGACCACTTGCTGCTGACAAAATCCACAGGCAGAGAAATGAGCAGTGGTGAAACAAGAGAGGAGTTTATTTCAGTGAGGCCAACACCAGGAAGTTAGTGGACTACCGTCTCAAAGACTGTCTCCAAAGTGCTGAAAATACTTCCAGGTTTACACAAGGGAAATGTGGGGAAAAGGTGGGTGAAGGTATTGAAGGTCAAATCCATCACAGTCTTGGAGTCAATCATGTGTGGGTCTTGCTGGCTCAGGGCAGTCCTTATTGCTTGAGGGGGTAGTTTCTGTTCCCATCTGGGGGTGCTTTGCCCCCTGGGTCTTCTAGAACCAAGAGACAGCGGGAAAGAAGAACCCAACCAGAAAGCTTGAGGTCAAAATGGAGGCAGCTAAAGTCCTCATTCAGCATAACGAACACCTCCATTTTGAGATAAAATTGATGTCCGAGATATAAAGTATATCAAATCAAAGCAATGGAATTCAGAAACACAAAGCAAACACTAGGCTATCCAATTATTTACATTAGAAAATCTGGGGAATACAGACAAATAATGTAGCCAAAGTTAAATCAGCATTGCATCCATCACAACTTCTGCTGGAATAATCAGTCCATTCCGGTAGAACTTTGAAGTCTAAGCAGATCTGGTACCTTTAGTAGAGTTATAGTCAACTGTAGCAAATATTATACAGCTGTGTGAATATTAAAAATTAAGTGTTCGGTAGGGAGCTCCTATATTTTTTTTCCCAAATCTTTTTATTTGAGGAAATGTTCCTCTGAGAAGAATCAAGCCAAGTTCTGCCTCCCCAATTCCAATCACTGATTTACTAGCCATAACACTCATTTGGCAAGTCATTGTCAAATCACAGGCTTGAAGAATTTTTGAAGAATTCCTCTATAAAAGGTTTATTAAGCAGATATCCAGATTCCATTTTGTTACTACCAATGACTGAATTCATTATCTCCCGAGAAGTCAGTCATGCTTTGGGGTAGTTTTATTTACTTAAAAAGTTTACCTGGTATTTCAAAATAGCTGCTTGCTGGTCAGAATTCTGCTCTGTAAAGTCATTAGAAGGAAGTCTAATCTTCCTTCCCCCAAAGAGTCTTTTATCTACTTAAAGTAAAAACAAAACATGGCTCTCTTCCTTTTCTCTTATCTAGTCAAATGCCTCCAGGCTTATCTACCCTCCCTCTGGCACCAGCACCCACATACCCACACTGCAAAGGGAAGCTGGGTCAGAGGGGTAAATGGGAGCCAGAGTTCAGGCCACACTCCCAGTGCTAAGTGATGACTCCCAACAAGGGGCTGTAGCCTCCCAAAGAAGGGGGTGCCTTTTATAATTTTTACAAAGGCATCCCCTTTCAGGTCCACCAGCCAAGATTTCCACCTGCAGTATTTTATTATCTGGAGAAGTCAACTTCTTAGTCAGACACAGATCTTATATAGTTGGGGGTTCTGTGTTCCTTACATGATATGACATCAGATCTCCCTTCTGAAGGAGATTTTTCTATTGCTAAATTTTTCTATTGCTATCACCGTACCTACATCACTAGCATCTCCAAGATGGATTTTTCTTAATCTATTTTTTCTTCTTAAAAGTGATATATGGATAGACAATAAGTTGTACTTTAACATCATCTTTACTATTCCATAATTTAGCTCTTCAATAGCTCTTGTCTAATTACTGCTTTTCAAAGACCATCATAAATCGGGTCTAACTTGAAAATTAACTCAACAGGTGCAAAACCAAACTGATGATCATAATCCCCAAACCTACTTCTTTACTATGTTCTTTTCATTGTATCACCATCTGTGCAGTCGCCATGAAAGGAAACTTGGGATCTTTTCTTGATTTCTGCTCCCCTTCCACTCTCACGTTCAGTTGGTTCTCTAGCCTGGGGGATTCTACTTTTGCCTTCTTACGAATCCTTTACCCACTAGCTCCATTTCTACACCCCAGCCTGAGTTTAGATTATTATCTCTGACTTCCTTACCTCCAGTCATCCAATCCATCTTTTCCAATGAGGATTGTGTCCAAACTTCAAATTCATCAGGCCTCTACCCTGCTTTCAAGCCTCTGATGGTTTTCCTTTTATGTGAAAGGAAAAATAATCAATTTGGCACTGCATTCAAGAGCCCTTGATTCTGTCCCCGATTTGCTCTTCACAATGGAAAGGCCATCGATGTCCATGGTTGCGCACTTCAGATGATTCCCGCTCCTTTATAACTAGTGCTTCCTCCTTCTTCCCAAACACCAGCCCCCATCAGGGCTATAACGGCCTGATTATCTGTGTTTCTAGCACATGCCAGTTACCAGTGGCCTTACACAATAATCACAGTTAATAATCAAATTAGGAACTGTCATAGGGATTAATTTATTGTGATGAGAATAAGTCCCCTCAGAATGACACTTAGAGTTTACCATGATTTCTGCTATTGTTCTGCCCTTAAGTGTCTGCTTCAAATGTATCTCTTCTACTCTTACTGACTCTGCCTTGTTGTAAATGGCAATGTCATATTTGAATATAAGTTATTTGTACCTTTGCTTGTTATTTCACATTTTGTGGCTTTTATATACTTTGATGTACTTTCATGCATTTTTCTTTCATTTCTCTTCCTGTTCTGCTAGTCCACAGAATAGGAAATCTTTGCATAAGAGCAAGACCACATGCTTTTAACTATGTTGTGAAAATATTTACTAATCATTTTCCCCCAAAACTAAGTAACATCAGAGGACTTTAACCTGTGAAGAAGTTAGGTCAGAATCTGTTTTAAATTTGCTCCTAATATGTTTTGTTGAAATATTGAGATAGCTTAATGAATAAAAATTTTAAATAAAAGTTCTTATCAGCAGAAAGCTTACTTGGCTCCTTGTCATCAAACCTTCCTGACAGTTCAAGTAGTGACAGGGTAGACAAAAAAAATCTCTTTAGGGCTCAAAATAATTTGAAACTCGCAGATAGGAGGGTGGGCTGAGTCATATCTAAATCTAGGATACACCGGGATATTGAGACTTCCTACATTTTTCAGAAGGGATGGAGATCTCCTGTCTCTAAGCCCAATACCCCCTTGTTTGACCAACATATTAGTTAAAAAGAAACAAAGAATTCAAAACAACCAAGAGGAGGTACAGGTGTTGACAACATTCTTCTCTTTGAGAGCAGTTTCAAAGTTTCAGGAAACAGTTTCTTGGTTGAGGGTACCATGAACACCGGGAGCAAATGTTTCGCCACACAGTGACAGATGTCTAGAGAGTGAACAACCTTTCTTAGAGAGAACTTTAGTATTTGAGTTAATCAAAAGGTCAGCACCTAACTGGCTTTGTGTTTATCTTGAAGGAGTCAAGCCTCAAGGAGGAAAAGCAGCTGGACAGGTAATACTCCTGGGGATGGGCCCTAGCCAGACTGCTCCAGGAATCGGGAAATAAGTAAAAGGCTGGGAATCCTAGATTGAAGAAGACCACGCATGAAAATGAAACAGTCTGAACCATCACAGATCAAGAAGAAAAACAACAACAACCACAAAAACCCAATCATTTCAAAATTGGTATCTCATTTTCTTTGTCCTTTCTATGGAATGTCTCATTAATATTTATGATGTTTTAATAGTATTTGCCTCATTTTGAAAAAGACAATTCTCTAGAGTTGGTTTCCATTGTTACCAATCGATGAGAAAGCTGGGGTAAGCTTTTAGCTACCTAGAAAGACAATGGAATCACCCAATTGTGATTTGTCTGAACCATAGCCCCAGAGTCTAAGTCTTTAAGCATGTGATTCAATCATTTTAATGCAAGCATCCCATTACCTTGTCTGAACTCTAACATTCTTTAAATGGGTGTTTTTCAAACTATGAATCAGGACCCATTAAGGGGTCATTAAATCATTTTAATAGCTTGGGACCCATATTTTTGAAAACTAAAATGAAATAGAATTAAGCAGAACAGAAAACAACTTTCCTCACACATGGAAAGGGCAATGTAGTCGTCAGGATAAGATAACCTATACTGATATCTAAGTGCTTTTAACACAATAGACTTCCCTATCCCTTACACAAAGGCAGTTCAGGTTAAATGAGCCTCCTCTGTCTTATAGCCTCAGAATATGCAGCATGTCATCTCCAAGTCAGTGTGTCCCCTCTAGCAGCAAAGAAGTGTTTGAGGCCCATACAAGGTATATTTAAGAGCCAAGCCTACAAGTGGCTTGTATCACATCCGCCCACATTTCATGGGCCAGCCCTCGGTCATGTGTCCAGTCTAACTCAAGGAAGGCTGCACAGTGCAGTCCTCTTAGGCAGGGAAGAGAAGGTGGAAATGAAATTTATATCCCAGCACTCTGTTTGCACCCACTCTTCACTGCGTTCAGCATTTGTGAGCTTCTGTGGAATATGTAACTTAGATATTTTATAACAAATACCTCACCTTTTCTGGAATATGAAGCAGCACTTTAATTTTCTTTTTCTGAAAAAAAGATACTCTCTGTCATCTTTGGACCAAAACACAAGTTTTTTTTTGATATTTTGGATTTTCCTGTCAAGTTAATTAAACTGATATCGAGCATCTGCCAGTGAATCAGGCCCCACGGAAAAATCAAAGATGCATGAGACAGCAGTGCTTCTCATTTCTCTATCATCTGTTTCTAGATCAGCATCATTTCTTCTGCCATGCGCTCCCACTGAGCTACACCAGAAAGCCTCGGACAACCACACTTAGAGACTGTCTTTTGCCCTAAAAATTGGGAATATGCAACTGTTCCTAGTCTGAGGAAAAATTGTCACCTGATTGGGAAGAATTGTTGTTCTGGTGAAGCGTTGTGGTGGGCTAGAGTACTCGTCTCAGCTCTGTATTCTTTTTGCTCAGCCTCTGTGGGCTCTGTATCCACTGTCCCTTAGTCTTCACAGCCTTGGTACCTGTCTCTAACTAGGTGCTGCTGTGGACTAAACTGGCTCTGCCCCCACTGTCCAATTTATATATTGAAGCCCTAATCCCCAATGAAGATAAGGATTTTAGGAAGCAAATAAAGTTAAATGAGGTCATGAGGGTGGGGTCCTCATTGGGTAAGACTGTGGCCTTATACAAAATGGAAGGGACGCCAGGGAGCTCTCTCAGCACACAGGCCAGCCCACACCGAGCGAAAGACCACGTGACCTCACAGGGGGAAGGCAGCAGTCTTCGAGCCAGGAAGAGAGCTCTCACCGGAGCCTAACCGTGCTGGCACTCTACTCTAGGACTTCCAGCCTCCAGAACTGTAAGAAAACGCGTTCGTGTTGCTTAAGCTGCCTACTGTGTGGTGACCACTCAAACAGACTAAGACAGGTGCCGACCTTGGATAATCAATAATGGTACATAAATGTTAAGTGTCTCTTCTCTGTGCAGTTTCCCCCACCTATCCAAGCCGAGTTCTTTCCTCCCATCTTTCTGTTGTCAGAGGACCTTGCATACGCACTGCCTGCATCACACTCTGTTGTTACTAGTTGGGTACACATTCTCATCTAGTAAAATATAAGTTCCTGGAGAAGAGAGATCGGTCCAAAGTTAATGCCCAATGGTGGGTAAACATGAAATAACCATAAGAGGCAAACGTTATTAATTCCATTTTGCAAACAAGAAAACAAGCTCTGGCATTACTGAGATCTTGCTGTAAGCAGTCAGTGGAACTAAGATTTGAACCAAGGCACATTTTCTTTTAATATTAAATTTCAGCCTTCCTCTCATCCCTTTCCCTCTATTTTGCCAAACTTTTGCACTTGGTTCCAGAACACCTGCTCTGCCTGGTGCACCACTGAATCATCTCTTCATTACTTACTTCCTTGCTTTTCCACCATTTCTGCCCCTTAAATCCTGTCAGCTTTCTATGTCCTGGGTCCTTAACCCACTGTCATCTACCCACATTTTTGGAGTTGACACCCTGATTAAAACAATGCAGTATGATAATATTGAGTGACTCTGTATTTAATTATTTAACAATGCTTTCCTAGTGGGCTCGTTATAATAGCATAGCTAATGAATCAATTTAATTAGAGATAAACAAATTTGTTCTGTTTTCCTTTTAAGATTAATCTGATTCTCTTTTTCATCATATTTATTACTACAAAATAACATGAAATCTTTTGTTAAATCACTTAAAACCATTGGGTTTATGTTATCAGGCACAAAAAATGTTTGCTATCACAAGTCTTTAATTACTTTTCCCACTCATACTAGGCACTCCCAAGTAATATATAATGTGAATTTATTAAACTATTGCAAAACAAAGAAGAGCAAAACAGCAGACTTTCTTAAAAGTCATCATATTTTGGTGATTCAGACAGAGCAGCAATATAAATAGATTAATAAAATTAATTCATTCTCTGGTTCAATTAGCTTCACTAAAGAAAGCATGATGCCATTCTAAGGCTAAAAGAAGATCTTTTGTAGCTGAAATTTTAAATATGCCACTTTAAAACATGTGCTTTATTTAAATTTGATTGACTGTCCTCAAAGCATAAGACCTTAAAATATTTATGAGGCATTTTTGGTTGAATGCAATCCATAGCAAGCCATATTGGCTATAAAAAGTACATTAAAAATACTAGTAATAACCCATAATATTGTTTTCAAGATAAATCTTTTCCCGATCAGTGATAATGTTGTCTCATTCTTTGAGTTACCATCTTTATTTATTAAAAGATCTCCAAGTTTCAGCTCAAAGATGTTCTCACACCAGGGTTCCAAATAAGTTAATAGCCTGTTTAAGAACTGTCAGAACTAGACAGTAAAAATTGAAGCCACATTTCAATTAAGTTTGTTCAAGTCTAGCATTTAGGTTTTTCCAGACTCTAGAATCAGAGGCTTCACAAAAAAAAAAAAAAAGGCAAGACCCACTAAATTTCCAAACTACCCTATCAAATATATTCACTATATATTCAATATGCCAAAAGAAGAATCCATGGTGTAAGATAAACTCCTAAGGCAATATAATATAAAATGAATAACAGCCTAGATCCATTGATTCTAGTGTTGAAAGAAAGAAAGAAAGAAAGAAAGAAAGAAAGAAAGAAAGAATGAGTATAAAGGGACTGGCATTGTTATTGACTTCTATTTATTTTTATAAGGGCTGTTAGTCCCAGGCCAGTTGCCCCTTAATTGCTCAGCAAGGTCTTGGGTGGCTTTCTGCTCAACTTGTGTGTTCCCATGGAATGCGTTCTAATTGCAGGTATCGGCTATCCATGAATCATGTAAATCTCATTCTGTGAAAAGCCACAAGTAAGCTTCTCCTACCAGGAATACACTCATTCCAATGACCTGTTATTCTAGATTATTCACACTGCTGCCTTGGTCAGTCATTCAAGGTATACCTTTTGCTTGTCTACCAGCTGCTGCTGTATTTAACATGGGAAAAACAAAGTGAGAAGAAACAGTTCTCACTCTCAACAAGCATACAAGATGACAAGCAGTTGTTCAATGTGTCAGGACTTACTGTGCTTTAATCCTTACAACGAGTGCCTTATAGGGTAGATGTCACCATCCTCATTTACAGATGGGGACAACAGCAAAAATAAAGGGTAAATATGAAGTCCAAGGTCACGGAGCAAATCTGTTACAGAACTTGTGTTCATACCTAGGGTAGTTTTATCTAGTCCCCAAACCTATGGGCCTTTAATTATTGCTTTCTGCTTTCCTTTATCCGTTTAAATGTACAGTCGACATTTAAAAATGGATTTGTTTGTAAGTCTTCCTGAAACCATCCTTATCTGTTCTTCTTAAAAAATGACTTTACTATCTAGTAGGCTAAGACTTTACTACATTTGATCTCTTTTACAAAAATAATGCTTTTTTGAAATATTTTAGGCACTCAAATACCATACAGGGTCTTGTGCCATAAATATGTTTTTACTTCCCCAACATGTGAAGAGAATAGGTCCACAGGGAGCACCCCCAAATGAGCCCCATTCTTCAGGCCAGTCATAGGGGGTGAAACAGCTGAGATTAGAATGAGTGTGGTCATGAAGAAGCACGTCCTGAAGAACAGCCAAAAAGGACTCACAGTCATTCTAGAATCTGAGGAGTGATTTTTAACACGCCAGGAAGAAGTGAGTCAATAAGGAAGAATGTAAATCAAAAGGGTACAAGTGAAAGGAAAAACACAGTCACTTTTATGTAAATCGAAAGGTCTGCTTTCGCCAAAAGGAAATTCTGGGAAAGATCTCTCCTGCACATCAGCAAAACACAGGCAAGTTCTCATTTGTTTTCATCCTTCTGTCAGGAACAATTTTCCCAGACCAGTGGGGCATGTAGGACTAGAATGGAAATGGATGGATTGAAATTTGTCTTTGCCGTGAAACCATGAAAGGTACAAAGAGACATTTTTGGTTTTCGCCTTCCTTTTTCTTGAGAAATTTTCAAAACTGGTGTATGAGCTGGACTAAACTCTGAGCTAAGACTAAATCTTTTCTAGACCATTTAAAGATGTAAATAGTAAACTGGAAGCCAAGAAATCAATCATTTTTTATTTTGTCAATCTTCTGTAACAATGGAAATTAGCCCATTTTATTTTTACAAAAAAGGTTTTCTTTATAAAAAATAATGGTTTGTGGTGGGGTTTGATAGTACTAATAATAAGTAAAATAATAAGCTAAACTTTGATAGTATTAATAGATTATAAACCTTTTTTAGAACTAATTGTCAAACTGACATTTCATTTTTGACATATTACTTAATTTCTATTTTAATGCATATAATTTGAGATCTTTTACCCCCAAGGAACTTTATCAAAGAGTGGATGGCACTTAAAAAGTAAATTATCCACACAGTTTTGGAAATCTGAGAAGTCTTTTATCAATATCCTCCTAAATATTTTCAATATTTTTTTCTAAAATGCCCATTCTTCTGTCAGCCAATTACTTAAAGTCTCAATTTATTCCTGTAACGGACCCCGTGTTTGTTTTTTATTGCTGTTGTAACAAATGAACAAATAACAAACTTAGTGGCTTAGATGACATAAATATATTATCTCACTGTTCCGTAGGTCAGAAGTCCAGCATGGGTCTCACTGGGACAACATGAAGTGCTGGCAGGCTGTGTTCTTATCTTGAGACTCTAGGTAGAATCTGTGTCTTGCTTACGTAGATCTGGACAGACTTCAGTGTTATACAGTTCACAAGACTGAGATCTTTGCTTCCTTGCTGGCTGTAGCTGACAGGTACCTTAGCTCCTAGAGAAGGTCTTTGTCTGCAGTCTTTGCACATGGCCTCTTACTTCCCAGAACCAGCAACAGGGTGTCGGGTCTTCCCATGCCGTCATCTTGGACTACAACTGGAAAATGTTTCACCTTCAAGACCTCATATGATTAGATCGGGTCCATGGAGATAATCCAAGATAATTTCCCTATCTTATGATCCTTAAACTTAATCACATCTGCAAAGTTCTTTTTGCCTTATAAGGTAATACATGCACAGGTTCTGGTGATTGGGATGTGAGCATCTTTGGGAGACCACTATTCTGCCTGCCACAGCTCCTCCACTGTAAAGGAAAACTGGATTCCTTCAGATGATCCGCTTTTCCAGTAACTCTCGAATTAAAATGGTTCATTGCCCCAAACTTATAATATTTCAGAACCAGAAGATACAGTAAAAATCCACCTTTTCTTGTTGCCAGTTAATCTTTGCTTCTCCAGAATCCTTTAATTTTTCTTCCCAATTTTTGTGTATGTTTCTATTCCTATTCTTATCATGATGATTTTACTTAATTTCAGGATGTTCCCCTTCACGCTTGGAATTCCTGAAACCGGTAGACCATTGGCCCAATACTCAGATATCAGTTCCTGGATGAAATCCAACATGTTTTTACCCCTATTCAATTTTAATTCAGCCATACCCTAGTACCTACAATTTTTAGACTCTTTTAGTCTTAAATATTAAATTGTAAATTCTTTCTCTCTGACCCTTACTGTTGAGTTTCCACTGCCAATCCTGCACTACTACCAAGGCTTCTCTGTAATTCCATCCAGTCTTCCTGGTCAAACTTCTCTCTACTCTCATCATCATTTATATCAGACTCATTAATTTTAATCAGACCAACCTCATTCGTTAACTTATTGATCAAGTAGTTATTTAAAACCTGTTCTCAGGACACCTGGGTGGGTCAGTTGGTTAAGTGTCTGACTCTTGATCTCAGCTCAGGTCTTATCTCATGGCTGTGAGTTCAAGCCCCACACTGGGCTCCATGCTAGGCGTGGAACCTACTTCAAAGTTTAAAAAGTAATAATAATAAAATAAAATATATTCTCTGCTAGACATTGTGTTGGTCAATGCAGATTTTGCAGAGACAGTTCAGTTGTTCCTGATCTGTTTACAATCTGGTTTTACTTTCCTTCCTACTCACCCCGATCCTCATGAAAAGTTTCAACTGTTTATTCACAAGTATTCAAAATTTTCTCGACTACTTGACTTTGTACTAATGCCACTGTACAATTAGTTCCCCAATAAAGGTTCCGTGCTTTCCTAAGTCATTAATTAGGCAAAACAATAAATATTAGGTGGTTAAATAAATAAACATGGGCAATCCCTAAAAATCTACTTTCTCTTTTTGAATTCCCTGACTTTCTGAATAAAGTTGTCAAAAAGTGACATCACCAAACCTGAATTATTTGATGACCAGGACATATGTCAGCCTTTGCTAGACCAGTACTGCTCACTAATTCATTTAATTAGTTAACTTACTACTCTTTTTACATTGATAACTTCATATTGTTTCTGCTTTTCTTATCCCTATTTACAACCCATACTGTACATCACAGAAAAAATGAAGATCACCAGGTACAAATTCTCTTAATTTCTATCACTTACTTCTCTCCAAACTTACTTGTAATGGCAATCCCTACTTTCTAGGCTAACTCTGCCACTCACTTTAACCCACTTTATGAACACTGCCACTTCCCAAGTGTCTATACTTGCTCCGTCAATTATCTACATTTTCCTGCATCTTCCATGTCTTCTACACTGTTGGCTACAAGTTTGATTGTCTCCTATTCTAATAAAAATTTTCCCATTTGTTTCTTTTATTCCCTTCACTACTAAATATTTCATGGAAATATTCATTACTTATGAAATTCACTTTCCTCTATCTCATTTCTTTCTTAATCCCTTAAGATCTTATGACTGCCCATAAAATATCATTGCAACAATTATTTAAAAGGTCATTGAGAATCTATTGGTCACTTCTCAGTTCTCATCCAGCTTGACCTCTCTATAAAAAGATGCTATTAATAATCCTGCTATATTTGAAACTCTCCCTTGGCTTTCATGTCGGTGTTGTACCTTTCTCATTGCTCATATGAGCAGCATTCTACATTTATGACTGCTCCTGCTAAGTCCTTCACTGACTCCTTTCTTTCTGTCTGTTCCACATCCAATCCTCCATAATGACCTCTCCATCTGTGCTTGGTCCAGAGGAGACTTCTTCCATATATACGGTGTCAGTGAATATCTCTGAGCTGATTACTCTTGAGTCTCTATCTCCAGTCCTGATAGCTTAACAGATGCCCCATATTGAATCTTTAAGCAAGCTTTCTCTCAACCTTTGCAGGGCTTGGTTCAAGAGTACTAATGGAAGCTGACGTACCATTTTTCTAAATATGTTAAAATTATAAATTCACCTAACAAACTGCTAAAAATATGTATAGTTGATTCTTCTATCCTGACAAGTATTCCTCCAAAAAAACTTGGAAGGCCAGGTTCAAATTTAACCTCTTATATTTCTGGGAATTCCTCTCCAGAATAACAGAAGGGGGCAACCACTCTAGATTTGTCCCCTCTCCTTTTCTTTTTTACCTTCTGGCCCTATCCAATACCACATAGGGCCTCATGTATAAGCATGAGGACCTCCATGCCTCAGGTGAAGGATTCAACCATATCCTTGCAACCTTTGATCATCTCTTGGGCCTAGGGGAGGTACATCAGAGGATGGACCCAATGAGGAGGGCTGCATCAATCCCAGAAGTGGGCTTGGGGCTATTTTATCATGACATGAAAGGGTCTCAGGAACCCAGAGTTGATCTATCCATGGGCAGTGGACACCAGGGCACATCCCTCTTGGACCTGTGAAGTCCCCGCCAAGGGCAAGCATATCCAAACCAGACACCTCTCAGTTGTGGGTCCCAGGGCAAAGACTCCTTTGCCAGGATCTAAGGACAGGACTGCAATTATTACCTGCCAATCATCTCTAAGAATGTTATAGTGGTGTATCCAATTTTCATTTTTTTTTTCCCAATCTGATCTTATCTCACCAGGATTATTCTTTCTAATCCTGGTCCTCTCCACTATGGTCCTATAATGTATCCAATCTACGTTCTCACACAGGTCAGAGAAGTCCAAGTCATCTTCAACCTCATCACATCCCTCTCCCCTCATTCATATGGTCACCCACAATATAGCTCATCTCTGAAATGCGTTTAGCCCTTTTCTTCTTTCCAACTTCAATTCCATTGCCCTAGCTGGGACATTCATTTTCTTTCCTGAGTAGCCTCTCAACTAGTTTTTCTCTTTATGATCTCTTGACTCTCTAGTCCATTCTTCTAATTCAGCTTATCTTTCAATAGGTCAGATAATGACACATCCCTCCTCCAAATTTTCATTGGTTTCTCACTGCCAACCAAAAATATTTTTAGCATGTCATCATATGCTCTTTACATAATACCTCACAGATTCCTACTCTGGCCATACCGGCTAATTTGTGATGCCAACATCTAAATACTTTTATACTCTTTTTAAAACTTTTCTTCCCCTAGCTTAGAAGAACTTTCTATTAGGTTCACTCAAAAGCCATCACATGAAGAAACCTATCCTGATCCTACTTTCAGAATTAAATCAGTTCTCCCTCTACTTTTAATTCATCTTGATTATCCCTCTACTCATTCAATCATCTTTTCCTCCATTCCTCCACCCATCAAGTCATTCAACAAAAGTTTATTGAAAACCTCGAGTGAACCAGGCACTCTGCTCTGTCCTGTGAGAGTTTCTGCTCTCATGGAGCTCAGGTTAATGGAGAAGACAGGTATTAATCAAATAATGACCCCAAAATATAAGGAAAAAGTGACATGAACTAAGAAAAAAGCTCTGTAAGAGAGGAGAGTGTTTTGTGAGAATGTATAACTAGTTTTTCTTGGACAGTTGGGATGAACTTGGCTGAGGAATTGACAGGCAAACAGATCTGAGGGACTACTAGGAGTTAATTGGAAGGAAGAGGGAAGAAACATCACAGGTAGAGGGGCTGAGAATGCAAAAAGCTTCATGACGGGAATGACAATGGCTTATTTAAGGAACTGAAAGAGAGGTTAAAGTGCAGAAAGCAAGGGCTGAATGATGTGAAAGAATCTGTTGTGACAAGGAGTACCCATCCAGATTTTGTCCTAATTCTAACAGAAATGGAAAACCTCTGATGAGTTTTATGCAGGGAGGTGACACAGTTTTGTAAAGAACTCTCTGGTGGTAATATGGAAAATTATCAGAGGATGACAGAACAGGATGCAGACTAACCATTCCTAAAACTACTGTAGCTCAGGTGAGAATTGGTAGCTAGGGTTGTGGTAGTGATAAAAAGAAGTGTACATATTTGAGAAATATTGAGATCATGAAATCATCTAGACTTAGGGATGGTTTGATATAGAGGGTGAGAGAGAGGAAGATGTCAATGTTTTGCGATTATGCCTAATGAGTAGTGGTACCATCCACCAAGACAGAACACTGGAAGATCAGGTGTAAGAGAGAAGATTCTTTCAGAATGGGGAAACTTCTGTTTAAGGTACACTTAAGACCAGGGAAGAAGTCTGTGTTTGATGTAAATTTGAGATTCATTGGCCTAAAAATTTAATTTCTTAGAAAATATATAGTATCAGAGGGGATAAGAGCCAAGGACCCGTCCTTGAGGAATATCACCACATAAAAACCTATAAGGTGTGAATTTTTGTGTGCAGGGGTAGGGGTTGGTATGGAAGGGGGTGCACCTGCGAAGAAGTCTGGGAATTTTTTCTGCTTTGATTTATACTTACATATGATCTGTGTGTCTCCCCCACTGAAAATTCCTTAAAGATAGAAGGATATCTTACTTATACTTATAGTCCCCCCCTGCCCCGTGTCTAGGAATACCATTAATGATATGATGCTTGAATTGAATGTTGGTGACATTTTGACAGTGATTATTTTCTTCTTGTAGAAAAACACTGTCTTTTCAATCTGGAATCATTTGTATTCATTTAATGTTTTAAAATGTAATTCAAAACTTTTTAGGCTATGGTTTAGGATAATTACTTTCAAAGAAAAGTTGCACTTTCATCCTACTCATAAGAGAATGAGGAGAAGGTCATTGCATTATCTTTCTCTTTGTTTTGCTCATGAGCAAAAAGCAGTCTTCCACACTGATTTTTAATGTGGCTGTCACCAAAACTTGAAACTGTCATATTCTAACAATTTTAATTTTCCAGAAGTCATAAACTTCATTCTAGGTCAATTCCATCGCAAAATAACTCTGAAAGGTGATCTTTTTTAAACACTTTCAACAACAAAATGCTTTTGATCTTAAATAGGGTAGTTTATATACCTTCTATTACATCACCTTTTCAGATAAATGAAAATTTTCTAACTCTGGGGTCACACCTGCATGTCAAGCCAAATCTAGGGAAATATACTGTGAAATTAATTATATCTGGTTAAAATATTCTCTTGTCACCTTGATCTTTCATAATTTTCATACACCGATCTTAATGTTCAGTTTTCTTCTCTATTTCTAATTATTTCTTATCTGACTCCTTCCTCCAAAACCAAAATTATATGCAAAAGAAGATGCCATCTGAGATCTCTAAAGCAGAAGGACATGAGCAATATTTTGCAAAATATTCTGTTGATGCCAAAGATTGAGAGTGACATTATATGTGGTTTTTTTGTATGTGTTGAGCTGAAACTTTCCCCCTCCTTGATAATTCTTGATCAGATTTATGTAAGAATGTAAATAGTGTGTATTCACTTTCAAGGTTAACAGTTCCCTGTCCCCAAAGCAGATCACTGACGAATGAAGGCAGCGTTTATTACTTCGTCCCTGGAAGAAATTGATAATCACCAATGTCTAGTGAGTAAGTGCCTATTTGCCAAAACAATAAGCTTGTAAAAATTTGTTCTCCAAGAATCGGTTCTATCTGTTCTTTATCCTATTTATGTACTCTTACTACATTTTCAGTTCACTAAATTCAGGCCAGGGACCTCATGGCACCTCCACTTTAATGTTCTAGCAAGGGACTCAGGGTATGAGTGTGAGAATACCATTGAATTACAAGTAGTCTTAAAAAAGGAGGGGAATCAAGAAGCTACACTAGTTGCATTGTCGGAGGCACATATGCTGAAGGAAAAAGAACACAGACTTCCAGTGGTTAGTGAATATTGACCTTAAATTACTGGCTCACAAATTAGACAATAATTAGAGACTTCCACTTATATTTTGCCTATATTTCACTTTGTAAGACTTTAATGGCTCATTGGTTTTTCCTACATGAAATAGTAAGCATCCTGACAACCAGGTTATTATTCCAAGCTGTTCTGGTCTAGAAAGGACTAGTCCTGCTCTTCCAGATAATCTCTGACTTTATCTATTAGTACAAGCTTTCAGGAAATGAAGCTCTTTACAGAGATTAGGGGAAAATTTGAGCAAAACAAAAGATAAAAAATTACTGAGCAAAATATCACAAACATATGATAATTCCATATGTAATAAAACAGTACTTCCCATAATACATGTGTATACATTTCGGGCTTTCTGAGGCAGCAAAAAATCCAATTGCTGGATTCAAATGTTTTTCACCTTTTACCAGATGCTTTATCTTAGGCAAATCATTTCACCCTTTTTAGCCTCAGTTCTCACATCTGCAAAATGGTGATAAAAGTATTTCTGATAATTTATGACAAAATCTATGATTGTTTTAAGGATTAAAACAAGAAAAAAACATCTAAGGGCCTTGCATAGTGCATATCATAAGTATTCAATAAAAGTAACTATATTAGTAAACGGGGAATTGAAACAAACAATTAAACTTTATAATAAGCAATTTACAAGTTATACTTAAAGCCAAATGACAGAAAAGACCAAAAATTAAAGCATAGCCAAAGATATTACTAACAAAGTTATTAAACCACAAAGAGCCAATATAAATAATCAACAATATAGAATGCAAGACAAATAATAAGAGGTAGGACAAAAGGGAACTATAATCTGATTTTTCCTTTAAAAAAGTTAATGAAGCTATCATGTTGAGAATAGATCTTGGTGAGAACAGGATAATAATGGCAAGTATATTTCTCTCTCATTTGAAAAAATTTCAGAGGTAAGCATTCCAAGGCCAATTTGGAGGTCTCATAAGACATTAAAGACCCACGTTCCTTCTGCTATCCTTCTTTATAATCCTTTGAACATTGATTCCAGTCTCAAAGTCACAAGGTGGCTACTGGATGTCTGGCCATCAAATCCACAATTCCAGCAGGAGGAAGTAGGGAAGCAAAGTCAACAGGTACCTTCCTTAAAAAGTCTATCTGAAAGTGCCACCCACCGCCTTTCATTTACGTTTCTTGTTAGCCAGGTTTAGGGACATGGTCACATCTAACTACAAAGGAGAGTGAAGAAGGTGGTTTTCAGACAAAACATATTGCTGTCCAAATTAATATCAGGATTCCATTATTTAGTTAAAAAGGTGAGCTAAAAGCCTCTGCTCCAAATCTTAGGCCACATAGAAATATATTTGGAGGGAAATATACTCTTACCAATACAAGTAGAAATAAAACAGAAAACAAAAAAAGTAAAATTAACAAATTCAAAAGCTCTTTTTTTTTTTAATCAAAGAAAAAACATCTGATGAGGTTCATCCATGACCCAGAGGGAGAGAGACAAAGAAAATGAATGAGATTGAAAGGGAACAAATTTTTAAAAATTATGAAAAAAGAGATCTGATATAACCAAAGTTATTGGACAGATTTTTTTGAAGTGTATGGAAATGTTATAAATAAAATTGAATAGTAATTTTGAAAATTTGAGAAATTTATGATATTGATGGAGAATATAGATCCCAAAACTGAGTCAAGGAAAAAAAGTTTAAAAAAAAAAGTAGAAAAAGTCTAAATAGATCAATAAACATGATATTTAAAATCCTATAAAAGAATTTTCTTTGAAAGCCTTGTGATTCACTGTTTTATAATCAAATTATTCAAAACTTCCAAGAAAAAGGTAAATCCCATTCTTTTTAAATGTTCCATAGAATAATAGGGGAAATTTTTAAATTAATATAAATTAAAAAATGCAATAGTGAAATTACCCTATTAACAAAACCTAACAAGAGATAGTGACAAAAAATAAAACTATCTGCCTTTTGAAAATAGATCAACTCCTAAATGAAATGATAGCAAATAAACTAAGCAATATAGGAAAACGAGAGTTCAACTATAATATTAAGAATCAATATAATTAATTCTCCTAATAGGTCAAAAGAGCAAAATCAAAGATCATTTTGATAGATGATCTAAAGGCAATTGAGAAATTTAATATATATTCATGTTAGAAAACAAAAACAAAAACAATGCTTAGCAAAAGGGAATTGAGGAATAGTTTCTTAACCTGATATAAACATCTATGTCATCATAATAACTGTCATCATGCTTAATGTTGGAATAGAAAGTAATTCCATTTAGAGTTAAGAATAAAGCAAAGGTACTCAATTCACTGTTAGTATTTAACGTCTTTCTGGAAATGCTAAGTAATGCAATCGGAAAATGAAATGAGGTCTTACAATTCTGGAAAGAGAGGAGCAATTTTTTAAATCTTAAAATGATATGATTTATCCACATGGAAAAAAAGTCAAGAGAATTACCTGAAAAACCATTAGAACTAGCAAGAGATTTCATTAAATTGGTCACATAACAAACTCAATAGCTTTCTTACATACTAACTTCAATCTAAGTTCCTTGGTAAAAAAAAAAAAAAAAAGTCCTTTTTCACCACTGAAATTCAGTTCCTAATAAGTTAAAATATGACAGAAAATAAAGTCTATATCAAATAATAAGCAAAATAGAAGCTACCCAGGAATAGACCTCTATGGAGAAAACAATAAAATATTTACATCTATCTATCTATCTATCTATCTATCTATCTATCTATCTATATCTTATATCTGTGTAATGTATTTTTAGATTTCAACTCTTCTTCAAGTACGTAATTTATGCAAAATACCAAGATAATCCTTTCACAATTTATTGACCTGTAATTAAAATGTAAACTACATGAAACAAAATTCAGCTGTTTCAGTCATCATCTTGATGACTTTTGGTGAAAAAGCAGAGTAATGCAGCCACCACCACATTCCAACTTTGGGGCTTTCAAAAGTTCCTCCATGCCCTCTTCCAGTCACCCCCTTCTTCTCTCCACATCTTCGACTTGCTACAGCTTTCTCTTTCCTAGAGTTTCATGTAAATAGAATGGTATACAATGTAATCTTTTGTGTCTAGCTCCTTTTGCTTAGTATAATGATTCTGAAATGTATCCACATTGTTGCGTTTATCAGTAGTTCATTCTTGTTTTATTCCTAAATAGTATTCCATTGTATAAATAGACAACAGTTTGTTTATCCATTTCCTAGCTAACAGGCATTTGGGTTATTTTAATTTTGGGCTATCATGAATAATGCTGCTGTGCATATTAGTGGATAAATCCTTGTATGGACTTTCTGTTTAAATTTTTTTTTTAAGATTTTATTTACTTATTTGTTTGAGAGAGAGAGTATGAGCAGGGAGAAGGGCAAAGGAAGAGGGAGAAGGAGACTCCCCCGTGAGCAGGGAGCCCAATGCGAGGCTCGATGCCGGGCTCGATGCAGGGCTCCATCCCAGGATGCTGGGATCATGACCTGAGCTGAACGCAGACACTTAACCGACTGAGCCACCCAGGTGCCCCTCTGTTTAACTTTCATTAAGAAACTACCAAACTGTTTTCCAAAGTGACTCTGATTTTGAAGTTCCACTAGCAATATATGAGATTTCCACTTACCCTCCCAAGTCTTTTTAATTTTAGTATTTCTAAAGATGTGCTATGTAATTGTAGATTTAATTTACATTTTCCTAATGGCCAAAGATGTTGAACACTTTGTCATGTATTCACTGATTATTTATATCTTTTTAAAATGCTCATTTTTTTTATTCTTTTGTCTTTTTAATATTGAATTATGAGAGTTCTCTAGAAATTCTGGATATACATTTTTGGCCAATTATGTGTTTTACAAATATTTCTCTCCGTCCGTGGCTTGTCTTTTCATTCATTTCTTTAATTGCATCTTTTGATAAGCAAGTCAAATTTTGATGTCCAGTTTATCATGTTTTTCTTCTATGATTCATGATGTGGGTATCCTGTCTAAAGACTTTCTCTTATATTCTCTTCTAGCATGTTTTCTAGCTCTTATGTTTTTAGTTCTTATGTGTAGTTCTATAATTCATTTTGAATATTGGTGTAACATGTAAAATAAGAATCGAGTTTTCATTTTTTTCCAAAAATACTGAAACGATTTATGTTTAAACTTCACTAAGTTATTCTAAAGGTCATCTGGAACAAGAAACATGTGAAAATAGGCAGTACCATTCTGAAGAAGAGCAATAAGGGGGATATGCTCTTTCTGGAATGAAAGGCAGTATACGGCTGCAGTCAATTAAGTCATAGTCAGACAGGTTAGCACAACAGAAGAAAGCCCAGAGCAGAACCATATATATGTAACAATGTAAACATGATAAAGGTGGCAATTCAAATGCAATAGCCACAGTTATATTCAATAAGTGATACTGAAATAGCTGGCTTACTGTTGAGGGGAAAAAACCCAACATTGTGTGATGAATTTCAAATAAAAATAAAATTCCAGGTAGAGAATTACATAATCTTGAGGACAAGGAATGCCTGTCTGATCTAAGCATTTATTCAGTCAACAAATATTCGTCAAACAACTTTCATGTACGCAGGCAGGGCTTTACACATCTTTGCAGACACCGGGGCTCAGCATGGGTGACCAAGACAATGTTCCTGTTGTCTCTTTGGAGCTTTAACATTCTGTAGTGGGGAAACGAAAAATAAACATGATATGCTAACACATAAACAGTCAAATGATATAATACCAAAGAAAATCACTGATAGTTTATACGATTTACATTCACAAAACCAAGAAGGGACAGAGCTAGGATTCAAAAAAGTGTTGTCTGACTCCAGATATTTAAGTATGATTATTTGTGCTGAGTCATATGCCCTAAATATAAATAACAATTATCTCTGGGTATATAAATATTTCTTCTTTGCATATTTATGCTTGCATTCCTCTCCCCATGGTGCATGTATTGCTTGTGTTTAAAAAAAAAAAGTGAATAAACACCTATATGATACTTACATTGTATTTTGCCAGACTCTTACTAAATACTTTGCACAAGATAATTCATTTAATCCTTATATGATAATCCTCATTTCACAGATCAGAAACTGAGGCATGAAGAGTTGAAGTGACTTGTTCAAGGTCATGCAAGAGCTTTTGAAAGACTGACAGCTTTTAGAGAACGAATTTTGAATGTCTAGATCAAGAGGATAAGCCATTTAATCACTCCTTCCACTTGTGTTGATTCTACCTGTTAAATTACTGAAAACTTCATCTCATTATCTCTTACTTGTTCTAGGTCAATACTGAAATCACGCACACACTGAAAACTTCATCTCATTATCTCTTACTTGTTCTAGGTCAACGAGTCTCACATTGAAATCACGCACACACTTGAATCACCTGGAGAACTTGAAAACCAACTAGGTCCTATCTTTAGAGATTCTGATTTAATTAGTGTAGTCTAGGCATCAAACTTTTAGAATCTCCTAGATAATTCTTATGAGTAGCCGGGGTTTGAAAAGTAGGTGAACCAAAGGGAAGCATTCTATCCCCTAAATGTTCTTTTGATTTGATTAAATCTCTTTATTATATGTCATTTTATTTGACTGAATACTTCGACCGACTTCCAATTTTTGAACAACAAATGTTTGTATACAATCAAAATCAAACGTTTTTATGCAATCAAAATCACATGTTTGTATACAATCAAACATTTGTTGAATAAAACTTTCCATTTGCACATCCATATATACATACAAATACCTACTTTCAAAAATTGAAAGTTGATCAAAGTATTCAAATATCTTTTGGCATTTGTGCCAAATTTAAAATCTGATTTAGGGGGCGCCTGGGTGGCACAGCGGTTAAGCGTCTGCCTTCGGCTCAGGGCGTGATCCCGGCGTTATGGGATCGAGCCCCACATCAGGCTCCTCCGCTATGAGCCTGCTTCTTCCTCTCCCACTCCCCCTGCTTGTGTTCCCTCTCTCGCTGGCTGTCTCTGTCTCTGTTGATTAATAAATAAAATCTTTAAAAAAAATAAAATAAAATTTGATTTAGTATAAAGCTCATGGAAAACTTTTTTTTTAAGCTGAAGTGTAGTTGACACACAACGTTCCATTAGTTTCAAGTACACAACATAGTGATTCAACAACCCATTATATCATGCTGTGCCTACCACAAGTGTAGTAGCTACCATCTGGAAAACTTATTGAGAGAAGACATTCTCATTCTTTGTTGAGTCTCATTCTTGTTTTATCAAGAAGATCATCGGAAGTTAGAAATAGTTTTCACCTGGAACAGTTTCACTGGAATATCTATATTTTTTAGCCTACTATGCTATAGCATGTGATTTCTTAATGCTGTTATATAAATTTCTAACACCCTTTCTACATTAGTATTGATAGGATTGGGCACATAGAGAGCTAATTTCACAAAATGAAACTTGAGGAAATTATCAGGCAGCCTTCTGCCCAATAATTTAGAAGTTATAGGTAGAAATTCTATGAGAACTTGAAGCATTTACATAATTATTTGTTTTCTCCTTCACTTTGCTTTTATTACATTGGTATATAAGCATTTTAAATTTTTATCTTAAATTATCTGTGAGAAATGTGAGTTAATCATGCAATGCTTTGCCTTTTGTATCCAGACAATTATTTAACATCTTTGATTCATCTTCTATACCTGGAACATTCCATGGAGTCATATAACGCTAACAGTGTTGTATCCAAATAAATTCATAATCTTTTCCCAATATTGAGATCTCATAAATCTGAGGTCTACATTTTTTCAGATGTTATGTTTTTACTTTAAAATGTATTCTATTGATCTGAAATTTGTTCTTTTTTCAAATAATATTTATAAATGATTTTTTCAAAGATTTATTTATTTTAGAGAGAGAGAGAGAGAAAGCCTGGTTTGGGGGGGGTAGAGGGGGAGGTAGAGAGGGAATCTCAAGCAGACTACTTGCTGAGGTTGGAGCCCAGCACGGAACCTGGCATGGGCTCAGTCTCACGACCCATGAGATCATGACCTGAGCCAAAATCAAGAGTTAGACTCTTAACTGACTGAGCCATGCAGACACCCCTATTTACAAATGATTTTTTTAAACTAAATTATCCAAGTTCTTTAAAATACATCCCAATTTTAGGGTAAATATTATGAATGCCTATTGCTGGACATTTCTATCTTGAATTGGAGCCCTGTGTGGGTAAGAAATAGGGGTAGGAAGAAAAATATTCAGCAAGTGAAGAGACTTATTAGCCAAACTGTCTTCGAGATTCTACATTTTGAGCACTTCAGGTTGGGTTCTAGAACTATTCTATTTTTATTCATAGACAGAAAACAGGCCTGAACCAGGGATTAGGAAAGCTTACAGGTTATTAGGAAAGTCCTTTTTAGGAAAATTGTAGCTATTAGTCTGCTGCTGAGAAAGTTGGGTTTCAGTCAAAGAATCTCTTAATTATCTCTCCTATTGCTGAAGCTGCAGTTAACATATAGAAAAGACTTCTTCCCTTTAATGAATTCCCAAATGCTGTGGCATTTATTAAGGAAATATTTAAGTAGAGCCATTGTTCAGAGGATATTTTATTCTTTCCTTACTACCACTGCCCCTGCCTCAGCTTATTAGTTTCCTAGTGGGAGGTTATAAGAAATCTGTGAGAATTTATTGTATTCTCTGTCTGGCATTATTCTTTACTTAACTTTGTACTTAACTGGTACAGAAATAAAAATAGGTTCAGACCCTAGAGGGTGCTGATTAAGAAAACTCTTCAGCAAGATACAAGTTACTCCGCTTCAGTAAGATTCTGTTTGCTTAGTCCTTTCACTGAATCATTAATATAAGGAAAATTAAAGTTCATGACTATTCATTTCTTTTCAGTGACTATCGATAGTGTGTTCAGTATAAGGAAGGCTTGATATTCCATTGTGGAATATAGAGATGAGTAATGGAGTCTTGGATCCTGGCCACATACACTTACAGTTTACTTCGAGGGGAAGATAAGTATGTGTTTATTCATTGTAATAAGCACCAAATTAGAAAGAACACACCTGATGAGCACTCATCCAGGCCTGAGAGACCAGCATCCTTCCGGGAGGAAGTGTGCAAACCTGCCTCTGGCGGGGAGACTGGGTGAACATAATTGAAGAACAGTAAACATTTTGATGTAGCTGGACATTAAGAATCGGTCGAGGGGTGAAAGAAAGTGGAGATGAATAACATCTCTTTGGGGATACTGTTAGAATAAAAGAAGACATTAAATTAATCCAGGTCTGAATTACATTTGCGAAAGAAATACTGAGCAAGGATGTTAAAAATATTGGGGGGGGGGCGCCTGAGTGGCACAGCGGTTAAGCGGCTGCCTTCGGCTCAGGGCGTGATCCCGGCGTTCCGGGATCGAGCCCCATGTCAGGCTCCTCTGCTATGAGCCTGCTTCTTCCTCTCCCACTCCCCCTGCTTGTGTTCCCTCTCTCACTGGCTGTCTCTATCTCTGTCAAATAAATAAATAAAATCTTTAAAAAAAAAATATTGGGAAGAAAGTGGTCGACTTGGAGTCCAACCTGGATTCCTGAACCACAGGTACAACCCTTGGTCTTAAGGGACCAACCTCTTCCCAGTCTGAAATAAATCTAATTACTATGATAGCCCCTAAAGAGGTCTTACTTGCTCATTTTTCTTAGCCTCGTGATGCCCACCTGGTTCAGTGTCACGTGAGATGATTCAAGAGCCTATGTCCTGATATACGGGTACCTGAACTTGGAGTACTTATCATTGGGACTTTATAGAAAGAACAAAAAAGAGTTGAATTTAATATAAGGAGGCAAAATTATATACATTTAAACTATAATGACATAAAGTTTAATTTCATATTCTTCCCTAATAAATAAAACCTCTTACCCAGTTAAGTTGGAAAAAGAGAAAGGTCCCCTCCTGGGAAGACTATGTTTCTTTCCTCTTTTTGTCTTTAAATTTGGCTGAAACTCTCCTATATGTTCCACACTGTTCTCCTTGTGTGTGTCGCACACACAAGTCTAGGAGGTCTTTGTACAGGGCACTTATTAGTATCTCCAGGTCTTCTATGACTCCATTTGAAATCTACTAGATTACTTTTCATTACTGAGATTAATAGAGACATGGTTTTTTGGTTTCTTGTGTTTTGTGTTTTTTTCCCCTTTCTCCTTCTCTTTCTTCTCCTTCACGTTCTCCTTCTCCTCCTCCTCTCCTCCTCCTCCTCTCCTCCTCCTCCTCCTCCTCCTCCTCCTCCTCCTTCTTCTTGCAGTTCCCTCTGCAAAATTCTTGCTGCAGCTTATTACCAATAACTCTTTTTGCTTCAGATTTACCTCTGTTTTCCCACCCAAACACTTTTTAGCCATTGACTATTGTTTTTATGTTATGTTCCTGATGTGGAAATGTACCAATTTTACATTCCATTTTTATTTTTAAGAAGAGTAACCTTGTAAATGGGGTTTGAGAACTTAAAACTGATTTCGCACAAGATGCTCAGTCAATCAAGAAACATTTATGGTGTGCCACTGGATTTCCAAACACTGTGCTAAGCACAGCCGATAATATGATGAATGAGATGAAATCTTTGCTTTCAGGGAGCATATAGTCAAGTGGGCAGAAACATGAGTGTAGTGATGCTTTTATGTAACATAATCCAACATCTTATCGTGCCCCAGCAGCTCAGATATTTTACTATTTGGACACCTGATGCTTAATGTCATGTAGAACAGTAGACACCTTGTATTTATCTCAAAGCATCCCATCACCTTATTGTGGGCTGTATTTCCCTTGTCTATGTTTTCCCCACCCATTCTACATATCTCTATTACAATTCTTCACACAATTAACTTTTTAAGTGAAATTTATTGAATTTCTTAAGAAAAATTCCCAACCGTATACAGACATGTAACTACCACCCCAATCAAGACAGAAATTTTCCATCATCCCTAAAAGTTCCTTTTGGTCCCTTCCTACTCAAATCTCTCCCTCTACTCCCATCCTGCAACTGAACTATTATTCTCCTTCTAGTTTTGTATTTTACAGAATGTCATATAAATACACTCATACAGTATCTAGCCTCTAGTATCTGGCTTCTTTAATTTAGAAAACGCTTTTTGTGGGCACCCGGGTGGCTCAGTCAGTTAAGTGTCTGCCTTCGGCTCAGGTCATGATCTCAGGGTCCGGGGATGAAGCCCCATGTCAGGCTCTCTGCTCAGCTCCCTCTCGCTCTGCTGCTCCCCCTGCTTGTGCTCTCTCTCTCTCAAATAAAATAAATAAAAATCTTTTAAAAAAGAAAATGCTTTTGTATTTCATCAATGTCATCTGTATCAGTATTTTTTTCTCTTTTTATTGTTGAGTGGTATTCCAATGTATGAACATGACAAATTTCATTATCCTTTAACAAGGTAATAAACATTTGAGTTGTTTACTGGGTTTGTCTATTGAAGGTACTTTTCTTTATTTTTCTTATCTCATAGCGCTAGCTAGGACTTCCAGTATAAAGTTGAATAGATGTGGTAATAGCACACATCCTTACTTATTCTCAGTCTTCAAGGGAAAGTGTTCAGTCTCTTGCACTCACTATAATGCTAATGATAGTCATTTCGAACTGACTCTTCCTTTCACTTGTCCCTCAGGAATCATCTCCATGGAGAGTATGTCACGGAAGCTGTGACATTTGACATTGGATGGTTCCTTTCCTCCAGCTTGATGCATAGAATGCACTCATCAGCGTCTGCAATCCATGGCATATCACAGGCCGCTAGCTGCTGTGGTTACCTCATATCTGTCAGGAAGCTCATGTGGACTTATTTTAAAACAAACTCTGAGGGCACCTGGGTGACAGTTAAGTGTCTGCCTTTGGATCAGGCCATGATTCCCGGATCCTGGGATCAAGCCCTGCATTGGGCTCCCTGCTCTGCTGGGAGTCTGCTTCACCCTCTCCCTCTGCTGCTCACATGCGTGCTCTCTCTCTGTGTCAAATAAATAAATAAAATCTTTTCAAAAAAAGCTACCAAAGTGTCCACTTTAAATATGTTCAGTTTATTGTATGTTCATTATACCTCCATAAAGCTAATAAAAGGAGAGTGATACTTGGTACAGGTAAGGCAAGGTGCTGCTGTGTTGCACATTGCTAAGCTGTTTGCCTAGAAATAACTGGAAAAAAGAAAAAAAAAGTGATCCAAAAAGACAGGAGGCACACCCTGAGAGGTGTGTAATATAACAATCATAGAGTGTGAACAAAGAAGCCCAAATAGTAATGTAGGCAGAAAATAAAAGAATGATAAAAGCTTACAATTATTTTCACCAGACGCTTAGCACTATAAATACGTATATTACACACGTAGACAGTTTAGTAACATTTTCTTATAATAAACCCAATGGTAGATAATACTGTTAACTCCATTATAAAGATAAAGACAGAGAGACCCAGAGAGTATTAGTTTGTATATTAGTCAGGATTGTATAGAGAAACAAAACCAATAGGATTTGATTCACACGATTATGGGAGCTGACAAGTCCCAAGATACTTAGGGGAGTTGGCAAGCTAGAGACCAGGGAGAGCCCAGGGTGTACTTCCAGTCTAACAGCCAGAAGCCTTGAGACCCAGGAAGAACCGATGTTTCTTAGAATGAGAAGGCAGGAAAAAGCTGATGCCCCTGTTCAAAGGCAATCAGGTAGGAGGAATTTTTTCTGACTTACAGGAGAGTCAGTCTTTTTGTTCTGTTCAGGGATTTAACTGATTAGATGCGGCCCACCCAGATTAGGAAGGGAAATCTGCTTTACACGGTTTATCCACTCAAATGTTAACCTCATCCAGAAACCTTATGGACACACCCAAAATGATGTTTGACCAACACCCTGTGACCTAGTCAATTTGACACAAAATTAACCATCACAACTGGTAAAGGCTAAAATATGTATAAAAGAAGTAATTTTGAGAAATATCTGTAAAGGTAACTTTAACTATGGACAGATACAGAGAGTAGCTCAGAGGGATGACTAGGGAAAACCTAGCATTAAGAAAGAATTTTTATTTAGAGGGTAAATGTGGGTACATGTATATATGTTGACAGATGATTCAGAAGAAAGGTAAAACAATTATGTTTCAGACTGCAAGTGTGTAGTCTTGGCAAGGTGAGTCAGTGAATTGATTCCACGATGAGCTAACAGACTGAGACCTGGCATTAGAATTGCATTCAAAGTGCATTTAAGCTCAGGACCAACCTACCTTTCCAATCTCTTCTTTATCACTCTCCATTTCACACATTAAAAATCTCTAATTATTGTAAACACATTATGTTTTTCATTCCTCTGGGCCCTTGCTCTTCCTCTAACCTCATGTAAGAGCACCCCTCACATGGCTCCCACAGAGTGGACTCTGTTTACCTCACTCTTCAAACCCAGTTCCAATGTCTCTGCACCCTCCCCTGTGCAGCTTCCTCCACTTCCTGAGATCAAGTCTGCTACTACCACCCTTCGTACTCTGAAAACACTTCACGTGACCCTTCATAGCTCTGATCACGTTACACGGTAATGTTAATTTCTGTGTCTGCTTCCTCTATTAGACTGTTACATCCTTGAAGGTTGGACAACATAGCTTCTCTTCTAATCCCTTTTCAAACACACTGCCCACCATCGTGTTTGTTCTCAAAATCTGTTTCAATGAGTGAAAACACAGATAAAATGTAACTGGCTCAGCTGAATCTCAGAACATATTTACTTGTAGAAAGAACTTCCAACATTTGAAAACAGCTGCAAGCACACAAGACTACAGAGAGCAAAATGCCCAGGGCCAATATGACAATGGCCCTAGGGTTAAGACCAACACCTCAAACATGCCTGATCGCTCTTGGAAGTGTACGGACACTCACTTTGTCCCCCAGTATCAGATGACCCCTCAAGATGGCATGAGTACCCCTAGGCTATTAGCAATTCTGTTGAGGTAGGTTGGATACTTTTCCAATGAGCTTTGTAGACAGATGAAATCGACAAAGTCTAAAGGACCTGCCTGAGACTAAAGAAAGAGCCCATATTTGAGTTCTCCTCTGACCCCATTTGTTTGTTTGGAACATAACCCTCTTTACTTCAGCAAAGTAGCTAATAGTTTAAACACTTACAGTAACAAAGCAGAGAATATCAACAATGCTTTTCCTCAGTAATAGGCCTTTTCCATGGGTCCCAATTCTCTGCTGCAATTTTTTTTCAACAAGCTGAGAGAACTAATGCAAGATGTTCTCTGTATATATCTATATAGAACCTCTTAGTTCTAAAGTTGATCCTAGTATGCCATGACCAATGTGAGCCTTAGACTTCCCATTTGAGATTTATAGCCAATTTTGAACTTGCCGCTGCTGCTGTTTCTCATCCTATTCCTCTGGGCTAGCAAACCTGTAAATAGTTAACATGCAGGTTTAATTTTTTAGTCTATTTCCTTATCGAATTCTTGGGCTTGGAGCCTTCTCCAATGGCAGAAGGAATCAGAATTGGACCCAGGCAATGGGAAGTGGCGCTTAACACAGCTGTTCCTGGAACTTCCTCTCCCACCCTCTTATTCCTTCTCTTTGTCACCAAATTTTCCGCCGTGAAGAGTCCTCAGCCTCTCAGAAATGGACTGCTCTGCCATTGCCGGGGTCTATTTAGCAACTCTGCTTTTGTGTGACGACCCAAGCAGATCCTGAGTTCATTTCGCTTCTGTTATAGTCAAAACAATCTTGCATATGCCTATATTTAATGGTTGTCTCTTGAGACTCAAGTAATTCATATTTTCTGTGAGGTAACTTAATTTTATGATGTGTCTGGTATACTTTTTTTTCCCCCTTATCTGCTCCTCTAAGACAATGACAATTTGATTTTCCATTTATGGTAACATTAATGTAATCTCCTGGAATTTAAGTACATCGTTTCTGGCTGTTTGTAACAACAATCTCATTTGCCCAGCATCAGATTGAGTGCAGTGTTTAATACTGACCCAGCACCACCCACGTCAAGGAGAGCTTTGTCTGGATAACCAGTCACAGACCAAGGGGGGAGGGAGAAACGTTCACGATGGCCTCTCATCTTTGTCACCCTTACAGCTGACAAACCGCCACCTACCCAGCCTCAGAAAAGTTTCTAAACTGCCTCCGCATACCGGCGGAATGGAGCGTGTTCGATTTCCATTCTACGTTCTATGAATCTCATCTTAGTAAAGGACCTCGAACCATATTAGTTTGAAAGGCAGAACGTTTCTTACAAAAAGAAAGTACCTAAAAGCTTCCATTGCTCGCCATTAATGATACCCATAACTCCTTCCCACTGCGGGTATTGCTGTCAATCAGGGAAATTAGTGCTAAGAGAAGCGCCGCGCTCAAAAAAGCAGACCGCACCGGGAAGAGTTCATTCGGGTTCCATTGTTCTTAGGTACCAGGCTGCTCTGGCATAATAGCAACGAAGCTCAATCTCTGACATCGTGCATTTTAACTAGAATGTTTTGGCATTCTGTTTTACTTGCTACACTCGTGTCTAAGGGAGGGAAAAAATGGATCCTTTCTGTTTTGCACAAGAAAGAATATCATTCTTTAGAAGTCACTTTAAAAAGAGTTCATCAAATTCGATTTTATAGAATCATACATACCTACAAGAAAAAAAAAAAAAAAAAAAGCCCAGAAATACATGACCTATGCTAGCTCGTAGCTTTTATTTTGACTCTTTCCAGCCAAGATCAATTCATCTTCTCCCACTGATTCTGTAGCATACTTCCACAAAATTTCTTTGGGTATTCCTCTAAAAATCGGGCTGGGCACAAGGAATTTCTGAATTCTGATGAAAAATATTTATGTTCTCTTGATGCAAATATTGGAATATCATCAGAACACTAGTGGTACCCTGCACTCTGCAACCTTCTTTTCATCTGTTCTGACAGTTCGGCTTTAGAGCTTACTCAGTGCCTGGATGGGCTAAGGACTCACATGAAAGCTCACTGGCTGAGTTTCAAGCTAAATAAAACAGAGGTGAGGATGTTGGAGGTAAAGGGTTGAAAAAGAACCATGAACGTTATTTAGAGACTGCTTAAACCTGGGCATTTTCTTACTCACAGCTATGCTCCAAAAACCTTAGAACTCAGTTAGGATAATGGCTGGTGCTGGACCCCAGAGAACTTTTCCTGTCCTCTAGACATTGTGAAGCAAGCAATTTCTCATGAGCGTGCTTCTGTTCCCTGTTAATTACCATTTTTTCAAATGATACCACCGCCAGATTGTAAATTCCTCAAAGGTAGGGTCCCCTAGGTTCACTTCTGCATCTCTTGAGTTTAGTGTAATGACTGACATATAATAAGAAGCCAGCGCCTATGTGGTAAATGAATAGATGGATGGATGAATGAATGATTGAATGAACGAACACCCTAGCAAAGTCAATACGTAGTTCGTGTTCATCCTAACCTTCAAGGCTGTACTGAGAAATCTTTTGGTTCTAACTGTGAAAAAAAGCTTAATAAAGTGTATTGCAGCTTCACACTTAAATAACACCCAAGACAGCAAAAACCAATCAGAGCCTGTGTGCTACTAAGGATAGTTCTCCTTCACGGGCTTAGACAGACACAGGCTCACACAAGGGTGCACAGCGTGCTGAAGTGAATAAAGTCTGGATCTCTGCCCTGATACAGGCCCTTGGTCATGAGCCCTAGAGCAGAGTGCAACGTGGAGACCCCATCAAGCCTCAGAGAGATTTACCTCGGAGCACCACCCCACCGAAGCCCCCTATGCTGATCTTTATAACTTAGCAGGGAATTGTTCTTTGCAGATAGGATAATGATTTAACGTTAATAGATCCTCAATGGCTATTTAAGCTATCGCTCTCCAAGGCTTACGATTTTTAAATTGCTAATGTTTTCAGTTATAAGTATATATTTGTGCTCTTGAGCAGTTTTTTCAAGGAAGAAATTGAAAACATTAAACAAGGACTCTCCCCTGATTTACCAAATGAGACTTCCAGACAAAGGACCATGCTGATTGTGAAAATTAAAAGCCAGGGCACTTCAGTACTAAGCCAACACATTTAATTGAGAATTTACTGTAAAATTAGTACGTTCTACACTTAAGAAAGCTTGCGAACCCCTGGACGCAAGCACAAAGTCACAGTGCGGTGTGCTCCGTTCGTTCACGATAACCAGCACTCTCAGCGTGCCCCTGTTTCTTCTGCACTACGTTACACAACACTTCACTGGAAAGCGAGGAGGGGGCGTGCTCTCCATAATCCAAGACAGGTCCAATCAGTTCGGCTGCTCACAGAAGACACACTCCGCCTTTGATCGTAAGAGCACGTTAGCCTAAGTCAAAAGAAGAGTTCTGAAGTACTTTTAGCTACTGTGTGAGCAGAACGGTGTGGCTCCGTCGCCGCCACGTGCAAATGCGGCCTGCATCGCTCAAGGTAGTGCTCACGGGCGGGGCGCCTTGGAGCAGACAGGTAACCCGCTATAGATACGAACACGGTTCTCGGGTTGGGGCGTCTGTGTAACCTATGCAAACAAGAGAAAGGAAGTGCTTAGATGTTTTTACCGGAGAGCTGGTGTTCTTTATCTAGAAGGCCACAACATAAATACAAGGTAGTGCTGAAGACATAAACAGAAGGAGAAACAACAAATACGCAAAGCTAAGGAAATAAAAGCACCTATTGTCCCACAATCTAGAGGTAACTACCATGATAGGCTTGGTGAATATTATTCCAGGATGCTTTTCACGCATCAGTCTATGTTACTAGGAAAACCGGCACCAACTGCACATATGATTCATAACCTGGTTGTTAAAATTAATGATCTACCACAGATGGCTTTCTATGTAGTAGTTCAATATTTACCCGTAACACTGGTGGATGCCTTAGTGGTTCTTGCACAATATGCCATTCTTTCTGATGATACATACATCATCCTGAATTCTTAATCAGACACCGTTTAGTGCTGAACGTTCAAATGGTATCCAGTTGTGCACCATTATAAACATTGCTTTAATTAGCAACGTGGTAATGCAAAGATTGAACCTTATGTCTTCTTAGGATAAATGTAGAAATGCTGGGTCAAGCATTATACATAACATAGTAGAGAATTTGACCTGCTCACCAAAATTCATCTTCTCCTCTTCATCTTGGACGCAGCCAGGTTACATTTCCCTGTCTACACTGCACCGGTATGTGATCATGAGGATGAGTTTCAGTTCATGATTGCCCAGCAACAGTGACCCATACAAACCTCTTATGCATACTCGTCCGTACATTTTTTCCTTTTCAGTCGTTTGGAGTGACGGTGTTCCTTGGGACAAGATTGGAAGCCCTGTATTTCAAGTTGGTGAGGGGCGCGTGGGTGACTCAGCTGGCTGAGCTTTTAACTCTTGGTTTCTGCTCAGGTCCTGATCACAGAGTCCTGGGATCCATCCCCGCATCGGGCTCTGTGCTCAGCAGGGAGTCTGCTTGGGATTCTCTCTCTCCCTCACCCTCTGCCACTCCCCCCCCCCAAATAAATACAACAAATCTTTAAAAAATAAAAAAATAATTTAAAAAAATTGGTGAGGCTTCTGTCAGCCTGGATGCTGGCAGGATGGTGTAGAGAAGTGCTCTTGACTCACATGGTCCCTGACTCAACACTGTTATATGTACAAGAAATAAATCTCCATGATTTTGAGCTGTTATGTGTTGGGGACCTACCTGACACTCTAACCAATACATACACTTTGAAACTTTTATATTTATTGTCATAATGACATCCAAAATAAATAACTTCCTAATTTATTTTACACAATAGACAATTGGGATTTTATTATCTTTTGAAAACTCTTTATCAAATAAGTGAAAAATGATATGCCCTTGTTCTAATTTGCCTCTTTTAATTATTAATGAGGTCGAATGCTTTTTCACACACTCATAAGTAAGTGCAATTGAAATAAAATATTGAATCTTGTTCTCTAATCACTAGCCATCCTAAAGGTAGTGTTAGTAGTAATATTGACTTTTAGCAAATTGGAAATTGTAAAGTATTGCAAATAGAGCACCCAATATTCAAAGGAAATAAGAAAATAATATTACTTTATTTAAAATTACCCCATTCTAAGGAATTAAGGTGATAGATTTATTATTTTCTATGAGACTTTAAGTTTAACATAATAGCATAAATTATGAGAAAACAAATTTCATGTATTATTATTGACTCACGATAATTAAGCATTTTGTTCAAGCGGAACAGAAAATTGAACATAAACTACAGCTTTTACGATTAAAACAAAGGACCTTCAGGGCTCATATTTGCTAATTGTTTTTTTTTTTCCCCTCAATCCCATCTTCAATAGTTAAGTGTTGTCTACTTATTATTGAATACACATGTAAAAGTCTCACATTTAAAGGAAATAGAGGCAAATAAAATTCTTTACAAAACAATTAAATTTTAACTAATCCATTCCCTTAGTATTCTCTTTGCTTTATGATCTTCTTTTCATTAGGGCAGCCAAACCTTGCTGCCCTCTAATATCCATAGCCTTCAGGCAAAAACAAACTGTGACCTTCTTTGAAATAAGCTTTCCAAAGCGTAGCCCCAAGTTCACTAGGGATTTAGAGCACTCAGATGAAGCCAGAGTAAGACTTTTGCTCTGCTCCCCAAGACCAGGGCCCCGCCTCATATGGCAGGGAGTGAGCAAGGAAGCAATAGGTGCTTGTGGGTCCCAGGATAGGGGAGCCTGAGTGTTCACAATCACTCCAAACAAAACTTCACTTGTGCAAGAATGACAGCAACTTGGTAGGGCCAGGAAAACTAGAAAGCATAAGAAGCCCAAAGCCTTTTTCTAAGGAGTAGAAAGAATCCCAAAATAGAGAAGACTTCATAGAGTATTTAGGTCAGAGGTCAAATTGGCACCTGTGGTGGGCAGAATAATGAGTCCTCCCCCCAGCGCTGCAACCCTAATCCCTGGAATCCATCTATATGTTAATTTACATGGCAAAGGGAAATTTAATTTAGTTTCGTTTTTTTTTTTTTTTTTAAGATTTTATTTATTTGAGAGAGAAAGCGTGAACACAAGCAAGGAGGAGATGGAGAAGTAGGTTTCCTGGGAGCAGGGAGCCCAATGTGGGGCTCGATCCCAGGACCCTGAGATCATGACCTGAGCCAAAGAGAGAAGCTTAATTGACTGAGCTACCCAGGTGCCCCAGGAAATTTGGCTTTGATTAAAGGCCTTGAGATGAGGAGATTATCCCGGATTATCCACATGTGTCCAATCTAATCAAATGAGTCTAATCCAATCTAATCAAATGTGGAAAGCCTTTGCCAACTGTAGTCAGAGAGAGCTGTGACAATAGAGAAGGGGCCAGAGAGGGATGACGTTGCTGGCTTTGAAGACAGAGGAAGGGGGCCCTGAGCCAAGGCATGTGGGTGACCTCAAGGAGCTTGAAAAAAGCAAGGAAACAGAATCACCAAGAACCTTCAAAAAGGAACATAGCCTGTCAACACATTGATTTTAGCCCAGTGAGATCCATGGTGGACTTCTTACCTACTGACCTGTGAAATAATATATTCATACTGTTATATGCCACTGAGTTGGCAAAACTTACAAAAGCAATAGAAAATGATTATGGCCGCCCACAGGCTGGATGTGCCCTACAGCTGGCAAGTTTCACATTAAACCTCATGTCTACTTTCTTGAAAACTCAGAAGATCTGTGAACATCAGTCTACATTAGCACATAGAAGTATTTGATTAGAACTAAAAACACCCTCCTCCTCCAACAGGACAAGTTGTTCTCCAGATCATCACGGAACCCACTATCCGCCTACCTCTGCTCCCTCTTTACCCATCTAGCTACTACAGGTATTTGTGGTGTAGGTCTAAGCCTATGGACTCAAAATCACATTGTTTACCAGCTGCTTAGCATTATGTAAGAACAGTAGAATGATTCCAATGTGGCCAGAGAATATCTTGGAGACTGTGAAGTCTATAGGTAGTCCTGCTAGGTCTCCCATGCCAGGGGAGGAGTGCCGGGCTGCAGCCGGGTACAAGAGCTGAAGGAATCTTGCATCACAAATAAAGGACCATGTAACAAGAGCAAACATAGAGAGCAGGAATGAGGACATCTCATCGGACGCCAGCAGTTACCCTTCTCCATGCTTTGGCAATTATGTGAAGAAGCTTCTCAGAATTTAGGATTCATAACACCAGAGGAAAAAGAAACACTAAATTGACTGAAGATTAATTCTACTACAGAGTGATAAAAGAGAGCATAGGAAAAATTTTAAAAAATAAGCAATTAGTGGAGTATATAAAATGTAGTCATGTAAAATAATGGGATGCATAAAACAAAGGTTAATAAAATTAGTTGGGGTTTATATAAGAATACGGATGGTGAAAATTATAGTGTAGACCAATACACTGAACTGAAAAGTTCCATATGTCATCATGAGTTTTTTTCCTATCTTTCATACCCACGCACAGACGGGCATATAAAAAGATAAAAAACTTCAGCCCGTTCCGCTTCCCTCTTTGAGATCAGGAATAGGGTAGAGGACAAGAGTCAATCTTCAATTGTATTAACTCTAAGTTCATCTTATGGCAAAAAGTGTTACAGTGTCACTTTAATATTAGAAATTAGGTTCAGATGAATGGATAAAGAAGATGTAATACACACACACACACACACACACACACAATGGAATATTAGACAGCCATAAAAAGAAATGAAATCTTGCCATTTGCAATGATGTGGGTGAAACTGGAGAGTATTATGCTAAGCAAAATAAGTCAGTCAGAGAAAGACAAATACCATGTGAGTTCACTCATATGTGGAATTTAAAAAACAAACAAATGAACAAAGAAAGATCACAGAGACAAACCAAGAGACAGATTTTAAAAAATATTTTATTTATTTATTTGAGAGAGAGAAAGAGCATGAGCAGGTGAGGGACAGAGAGAGAAGCAGACTCCCCTGCTGAGCAGGGAGCCCAATGTGGGGCTTGATCCCGAGATTCCAGGATCATGACCCGTGCGGAAGGCAGACACCCAACCAACAGCCAACCATGTACCCCAAGAAACAGATTCTTTTTTTTTTAAGACTTTATTTATTTATTCGACAGAGATAGAGACAGCTAGCAAGAGAGGGAACACAAGCAGGAGGAGTGGGAGAGGAAGAAGCAGGCTCATAGCAGAGGAGCCTGATGTGGGGCTTGATCCCATAACGCCAGGATCACGCCCTGAGCCGAAGGCAGACGCTTAACCGCTGTGCCACCCAGGCGCCCCAAGAAACAGATTCTTTTTTTTTTTTTAAAGATTTTATTTATTTATTCGACAGAGAGAGACAGCCAGCGAGAGAGGGAACACAAGCAGGGGGAGTGGGAGAGGAAGAAGCAGGCTCATAGCGGAAGAGTCTGATGTGGGACTCGATCCGGTAACACCGGGATCACGCCCTGAGCCGAAGGCAGACGATTAACCGCTGTGCCACCCAGGCGCCCCGCAAGAAACAGATTCTTAACCATAGAGAACAAACTGATGGTTACTGGAGGGGAGGTGGTGGGGGGATGAGTGAAACAGGTGATGGGGACTAAGGAGGGCACTTGTCGTGATGAGTTCAATGTGTTGTATGGAAGTGTTGAATCACTATATTGTACACCTGAAACTAATATAACACTGTATCTTAACTATACTGGAATTAAAATTTAAAACTTAGTAAAAAATAAAAATAAATTAGGTTCAGTTATTAAGTCAAAACATTTATATTTCCTGAATGTTACATTTATGTCAGATTTTTTAAAATAAACTTTAAGATGAATTTCATATCCAATACAATGCATGTGAACATTTTAAGTGCACAATTTGATGAATTTTGACTAATATGTGTACCCAGGAAACCATCCCCTCAATGAGAACACAGAACTTTTCAGCCACTACCAGGAATACTGCACGCTACTGCTTCTTCAGAGAGAAAGTACTAAACTCAAATCCAATAATAGATTTTTACATCTAATAGTTATTTTCTATTACAGCAAAGGGGAAGAACAAAAAATAATTTTGCCCCTCAGGAGTCATGCTCTAGTTCTAAAGTTTCTTAGTAACTTCTAAAAAATGATGGAGAGTGATTATTACCTATTTATACTTTATTGAAGATTAAAGTACAAAATTTGAGGATATATATATACACACACACGTATGGTATATGATTTCAGATTGCTGGGATATAGATGGTACATCATTACAATCTATAATTCGGCGAAAGAATCTAGATTTCAAATGTGGACCATGACACAGTAGCAAACGGTAAGCAACATCACGCGGTGTCACCATGGTCTGTTTATTAGTCCTTCTTTCCTGCCAGACTGCAAACTCCCTGCAGGTCATGGCCGTCTCGCTCACGACGATGGAATTGTTGCTAACACGCGGTAGCACTAAACAAATATTTGATGAAGGAATGCGTGAAACCAGCGCCCAAACTGAAAAGTAGCAGCTCAAGTTCTGGAGGAAATGACTTGCGCTTTTCTAATTTAATGTCAGAAAAGCTTGAGCGTAAGCACGCATGCTGGGGAGCAGGACATTTTTCTATTAGATGCTTTCTTTATCCCTACATCTTTCAGACAGGCGGAGGGAATGTGCTCTCGGAAGGAGAGTGGGATGCTGGGTGTCAAGTCTCCAGGGTTTAATTCCCAGCTCTGAACCTCACTAGCTTCAAGGCCTTGGGCAAGTCACTTAACCTCTGTTCCAAACAGAAATAATACCACCTCCTCCCAGGAGCACACCAAGGCAAGTTTGATTGATGGCTAAGCTCTTGGAGTCTTTGATGAAATGTGCTGACTGGCTGCCAAGTATTACTACTGCTAATAATAATAATGTTTTTCTAACACAGTCCCACAGAGCAATATAAATCTGTAACAAGGGACCGATTGCGCCAACAAAGCAAATTGTGACCAATTCTTTTTGAAAGAAGGATGATAAGCTTAATTCTACAACGGCGTCGTTTTCTGTACTCTGTTCTCTCCTTATTTATAAGGAGAACAAGTTGTCATGTGTCTCCAGGAGGTGTATAGGCTTCTTCGGGAAGGGAAAACATAGGGGAAAGACGGCAGCCAAGCACAGACACAGTCATATTACGGAAATATCATGTTTCTTGGGTGGGTTGATCATCTACACAAAAAAGTAAAAAGTAAAAAAGTGATTAATAAGGCAGAAATGTTGTCATTTATTATTTCATCACTTACGTGGTTTTATTAAAACTCAAAAGAAAATTTAAGGAAACTCGAATCCATCAATTTGTTTTCAGAACATCTATTTCTTGAAATAGAAATATTATTCTATAGTACTTAGGAGCTTTTCTCTTTTCTTTCACAATAGCTAGTATGATTTTTTAAATATAATTTTAATAATAAGATTGGATTAGATAGTTATCCGGTTATAAAATAATCCATATTTAACCTGGAAAGTTTGGACAAAAGCATAAAACCTAAACGAATAAAGATTGGGATGTTGCTATAATATAGCGATTAAAAATGTGTTCTTGGCAACGAGCGCTAAGGTTCCACCCCGTGTCCACCACTGTTAGTTTGAGCAGACCTCTGAATTTCTGTGTACCTGATTTTATCTTCTAAGTGGGACAATAAAGCCTCTCTTCTTGGTTGTTTGAAGAATTCCAATAAATTAAATGGTGCGTATGAAGCACTTGGAAGACAGCCTGGCACAGACAACATTGTTCATTAAGTTACTATGATTATATAATTACACATAATCCCTAAATTTAAGGACAATTTTTCTGAAGTCCTTTCTATGTATCTAAAATCGTATATAAAGTATGTAGCTTCTTTTGCAGAACTGAAATCTGTTTGTGCCCCCCCCAACCCAATTCATATGTTGAAATCTAATCCCCAGTGGGATGGTATTAGGAGGTGGGTCCTTTGGGAGGTGATTAGGTCATGAGGGCGGAGTCCTCATGAATTGGATTAGTGCTCTTATAAAAGACACCCCAGAGAGCCCTCTCAGCCTTCTGCCATGTGAGGGCACAACACGAAGACAGCTGTCCATGAGCAAGGAAGCAGCTCCTCATCAGACCCTGAATCTGGTGGTGCCTTGTTCTCGGACTTGCCAGCTCCCCGAACTGTGAGAAAGAAACGTCTGTTGCTTTAGCTAGCTAGTCAATGGCATGTTGTATAGCGGCCCAAACAGACTAAGGTCAGATCGTACTGTACAAATAGTTTTGAACCTCCTTTTCATCACTTCACACACGGCAAAGATTTTCTCATGTCATTCGATATTTTTGTGCATTTATGGCACAATCATTTAGGGCTGCAGATGGTTCTATGGGTGGATTTGTCATAACCTAAAGAACCAAGTTCTTATTGTCAACCATTTACATTGTTCTCGATTTTTCTAATTATAGAATGCTACAAGTGACCAACATGTGTGTGCACCTTAGCTTTGGGATAGATTTCTAGAAGCAGACTTTCTGAGAAGTGAAGGATATGCATACTTTTAAAGCTTTTGATATTAAATTGTCCTCCAGAAAACTTGAACGGTAGTAGATACGTCATACTAATGTGATGTTGTCTTATTAAATCCCCATGAACGTACATGGTTTCTCTCGGCATGAGATATGCCTAGGATACTCTTTTTGGGGGAAGACAAGAGGCAGAGGGATAAATGAAGAGAGGAATATAGATGTAAAGAGTGTGGATGACTTTTGCACTCTTCCAAGATCAGTTTCTACTGAAACAATCTATGTGTGGGCATCTCAGATTGATAAAGCTTAGTAAAAACTGACAAGTATAGACCCTAGCCTTCAACTCTATTTAGAACAATTTGTTTTCCAACTTCTGTTATGTTTTCCTCTTTTTGTCTTATCGTGCATGATACCAAGGCTGTTTTGAAATAGCCATATTCTGGCATAATTTATCTTACAGACTTATAACATACTCACTTTACAATATCTGTTAGCAGAAATCCAAGTTCTCTTTTGACATTTTCCCCAATCTGGTAAAATGTAAATCTTGACAAAAATTTGGATGCAACTCAAGGTAGTTTCTGATACATAGTAACAACCTGACATCAGCTTTTACTTTTTGACTCACTAACTCATCCGTGCCCACCACTTGACCTCTTCACCTTTTTAACCTTGCTTTTTGTTCTCTGAACTGCCCTCCAAAGAGAGGACAATCATTTTTAAACTAAGGTTACGTTCGTTGAATCTAGAAGTAAGCAATATATGGGTTCACTTTGGTGGAAGAAGAAAAGAGAATAGGGGCTCAGTTATTCGAATCGAGTCCTGCTCCTTGACGTTAATGTATCCAGCATCTACGTTTAATGGGAACATTCTTCATGTATTGCAACGAACGGTGTACATCTAAATTCTACACATAAAGCTGTAATTTCATTGAAGGATTCTAGTGACATTGACAAATGATGTCACCGGTAAGCTGTGTTTGAATTACAACTTTAATTATTTACACCTGGGTCTACATTCTTCCTGTATTATACCTGTCATAGCACTATCTTGTCCCGGGCCCTCTAACAGGACCGTGATGATAATTTATTCCAACAGTGGGTCAGGTAGAACAGCACAGCAGCATCCGTCAACCACTGCACAGAATGGTAAGACGAATGCAGGACCGGTCAGAGCGTGAGCGTAGAATTTACACAGAAGCTGTTTTGCCAACTCCCTTACCTAAGGAAAACAGAGTTTTCTGGGCTCTTGAGGGAGTAGCACCTCTAACCTGCTAACCCAAAAGTAGAAAACTGTCTGTCACTTTCTCTCTTTCTCCCTCATTCTCCTCCCCTCTCCACCTCTCTCTCTTTCCCTCTGCCCCTCATTATTATGTGACTTACAAATACCTCTGAGATTACTTTGATAACAACAGGGAACCCAGAAGATATATTTTAGATATTTTCATTTTGAACTCATATGCGCCTTTAAGCAGACCCCAGTCCCTTGTAACAAAATCACCTTGTTTGTGACTTGTCTTATACGAAAGGTCCCATGAAAAAGTAACCTGGTCTGGGCAAATAAAGGTGATTGAGAATTTGGATCTGTTTTGTCTACCGAGTATATGACTTAAAGGACATTCTCAAGTTAGAGTTATTTTTACTTATTAAAGAATAATTGTATGGCACAAATGAAATTAAACATGAATTTTTTTGTTTTGTTTTGTTTTTTGTTTTTCTTTTTAAAGATTTTATTTATTTGACAGAGAGAGAGACAACCAGCGAGAGAAGAAACACAAGCAGGGGGAGTGGGAGAGGAAGAAGCAAGCTTCCCACTGAGCAGGGAGCCTGATGCGGGGCTCGATCCCAGGATCCTGGGACCCTGGGACCCTGGGACCCTGGGACCCTGGGATCACGTCCTGAGCCGAAGGCAGACGCTTAACAACTGAGCCACCCAGGCACCCCTAAACATGATGTTTTGACCTAAGTTTATTAATTGCAAAACTCAATGCACAATGATGGTATTTTGGGGTATGACTCCACATGTAGGGAAGTTTATGTACCTTTTCAAGTACTCTCCCATGAAGATGAAAGAGATGGTATGGGAAGGGCTCCAACTGGACATTAATCACAACTAACACTTGAGGTCCCTAAGGAACCCGAGTAATTCAGAGAACAGCCTGAATGAAGAGAAGTTTATTGAAAAAGAAACACACCACTCATATATGGTCTTATCAGCCATATGTGGTAGAAAACATTTTGAAATCAGCTGGTGTATAACTCAGATACAGATTTTTATAATGGTTTCAGCTGAGAAATAAATACTTTTAGAGAAAAGGTACATAAGACTAATTTATTTTCTTGAGAAAGAACATAATAGAGGGACTCTAGAAAGGAAAATACAAACATGAAAATAGTAATTGAGTTAGGTAGTTGGGATTATTGGTGCTTCTTACTTATTTAAAAAAGCAGGGGTTCCATTTGTGTTCTAACAATAAAAAAAAAAAGTGAACCCCGTCAACCTAATCAAGTTCAGTCTCCTGCCAGGACAGTCAAAACTTCACTAGCAGATCAGGCACTCCAAAATCACTGTTTAGAAACTGCAGGTGCCCATTTGTTTACCTTTCGAGATAAATATGGTTTATTAGAACAAAAGCCACTGTATAAAGCTCTAAACTTACAGAAAACAGTATCATACTTCTGTACAATATCATATGTTTCCAAAGCACTTTCAAGAAGAATCTCAAAAATGTTACATATGAATTGCCCTCTTACTAAAACATGCCACAAAGCTATTGTTAAAAATCCCAAGGGTCTATTTTCTAACTTGAATTAAAAACGCTGTAGTTTATAAAGTAAGACATGCCTTACAGATGGGCACGAATCACCATCAACATTAGCTCTAGACGGTCAATGTGACTGATTTTCCACACTACAAACACTGCCGTGCCGAATAAATGGCTACCCTGCCTCCAGCCACATTATCTACGTTTAATTACTGGGGCAGAATATCAGACACGTTCTTGGGATTTGGCGAACAATTCTCTACCCAGCTTCTTAGTTCTTTAATATTAAGGCAATTCTTTAAAAGCCAAGTCTAAAGTGTTAACCTGGCCTCATGCTCCCATGAGGGGACTTCCTATAGACTCATACCTTTGGACTGTCCCGCTCCCCCGATGACTTACGCCTTCTCATGGGATTTTCTGACTGGCGAGTTGGAAGAATACAAGGTAAGTCCAGCTTCTCTCTTTGAAGCTGCCTGCCCACGGAAAGTCTATGTTCTGGTCTGTTCTCTGTACGTGCTAAGCTTCTTAGGTCAGGAGGCTTTTCCAGGGGTGTCCTGGGGTAGCCCGGCTCACTGTGACCATGTGACTAAGTATAGAGAGTGAAGAATTAGGAAAACGCACACCTAAGCCATATCCTTCAGCTCAGGTTTTATCAGTAAGAAGCTAACATTTTGATCTTCATCTGTGTTCTATGGCTACAGAACATTATTTATTGAAAGTTTCAAGAGAAGAAAGGAGTGATACCCAGTCTATTAACCTTGAGAGATGGACACAGGGACTGATATTTAGGGACCAAAATAACATGTGTTAATCTTTGCTTCTGATGGGACAGCTAGGAGACTTAATTACTTAGCACTTCATAGATTCAGGTCTTGGGGCGGTGTACCTTGGTATACTGAGGCAGCTTATATGTGGCTGTTTTTTTCCAGTGCTGCAGCCAATTAATAGCTGGGACAGACCCCAGTAAGCTGGCTGTCCAGGCTTGACTGTGTGTGTCACTGCTGCTGCCCATGATCACACAGAGACAGCTTGGCCTAATATTGTAGGTGAGGCCTGGAAAAGGATTAATTAGCAGGTCATGGAGGAAGAACCAAGTTTGTTCAGGTAAGAAGGAGGAACTGGATCACTCTAAAAACTATCAGAACATGATTGTTGGGAGAATGAAAGAGAAATAAAAGGGAGCTTAATGAAGGGGAAGAGAGAGATTTTCTTAAGGGCAATGCTAAGCTCTTAGGGAAGAGGATAGACGGATCTGAACAGGAAAAAGGGACCTTGGAAGTCAGTCTGGGCAAATAGGGATGGCGCAAGGTAAGCACCTGGATTCAGCTCTCCTTACAGATGGGATCAGAGAAGAGCATCTTAGTTGTTACTTGATCAGAAATGGTGGCTGGGTTTCAAAGACAACTGTCAGAGGAAGGGTGGCAAGATCTCCAGAAGTTCACTTGAAGGATTCTCCTTGAAGGAGCCTGGGTCCAGAAAACTGGGGAGAGGCATATCCTTAAGGCTGCAAATATTCACTTCCTTAGGGCTTGAATCAGCTGGTATAGAACAGAAAGCTAGAGGATCCTGTTTACAGCATCAGTCAGCACATCTGAAGGGGCCCCAGTGACTATAGGTGCTGTTCTCTGTCTTTGGAGGTCGAATGACTGGGAGTATACGGATAAGAGAAGGCGCAGGAAAGATAACATCTATGCTAGGTATCATGAACAAATCTCCGAACTTCACATCCGAGTTTATTTAATATTTACAATAATCTCACAAGGGAGGAATGTTAATAATCAGATTTTACATATAAAGAAACTGAGGCACAGTAGTTTAAATGACTTACCCAAAAATATATATCTGGTACATAAAGTAGGTAAACTTCAAACTCGTTTGGTTTAGTCCCAGAATCCAGACTCAAGCACTATGCTTTACTCTATCTTGTATTCAAGTTCGGTGCCAGGTTAGAGGTCATCTGATGAGAGAATCCTGGGTGGGATCATTCAATGTGGGGATGGTGTGGAGGAAGTAGACACATTTGTATGAAAAGTCTATACTTTTGGTTGAATTTGCACTTCCTACAGGACAGGCATGCTGGTGGTTGTGGAGCAAGGCACAATCCTCCAGAGTATGTTAGAAAAATAAATGTCTGGAAAGAAAAAGGGCAGATACAGCAAAGAGAGTGAGCTTTTCAGGTGGTAGAAAAAGAAAGGGACAAGTTTCAGCTAATTGTGAAAACAAAACATGGTCTCCCTGGAATGAATTCGGGGATAAAGAGAACACAAGAGACATGTCCCGGTGCTCCAGAAAAGTTAGGGCAGAAGGAAATATTATTGTTGACATTAAAGTTTCTAAGTTATTCAAGACTTGTTGAGATAAAGAGCTGAGGAAAATCCAGACCTCAGGGAAGGATGCATGGCGAAAGTATTGGGCCTGACTAGGTGTTGAGGGACACGCTTCTCAGAACTCCAACATCAATTTTGTTCAGCCGTCTGTTGGGGGTGATTGTCCAGGCGAAACAAAACAAATCAAATCCAAGAAGGCAGATCCATGGGCCTTTCTTTTGGTATCAGTAGGAATAATAATACTAACTCAAAATAGGATGGACAGGGCAGTGAAAACCCTCTCTATGATATTGTGATGATGGATACTGCATACGTCACTATTCTTTTGTCCAAATTCATAGACTGGACAACACCAGGAGCGAATCCTAAGGGAAACAGTGGATTTTTGCTGATTGTGATGTGTCAATGCTGGTTCATCCTTAGGGAAAAAAGGTACCATTCCCGTAAGTGATGTTAATAATGGGGAGACTATGCCTGTGTGAGGAGGGGGTGATATGTGGGAAATCTCTGTACCTTCCTCTCAATGTTGTTGTAAACCAAACTGCTCTAAAAAACATGTCCTAAAAAAATTGGAAAAGAGTCTGTGTGATTAAGACAGAGGACATGATGTGTTCAGCAGGGGGGTACTGAATGCAAAGAGGCCAAAAGGTGATACAAAATGGGAATTTAAATGTGATAGGAAAGAAAGATGACCCAAAGAAGACAGAAAATGTCTAAACTTTGCAGCAAAGGAGCGATATTGTAAGTGCTACTTTCTGAGAGAGGACACAGTGCATTGGTGCATTTATTCTCCAATATGGTAAATATCTGCATCGGACTCAGAATGGGGGAGCTCTCACAATTGACTTCACGTTCACAAGCCATAAATTCCTTACATTTGTATTGGACTTATTGGCAACTAAACCGTGGAATGCTATTGAGTTTCTCCTGGTAGCTGTCACAAGGTCTAGATTTTTACCCAACACTGGTCTCTAGGAAAGATGTTTTACTTACAGAATGGCCTCCAAGGCCTGGCTGTTTGCTTGTGTAGGACAAATGCTGGGATAGTCTTTAGACCCTTTGCTTTGGACAGTAAGAGGCATTAACGTGAAGTGGAAGGTGGAAGAGAATCTGTTGAAGGTAGGTGGCTTTCACAGTGGTGGCTTCCCATGGATTCTGGGGGTTCTTTTGAGAATTACCTACTTGGCTTTGCTCGTTGTGACTTTCCCGTGAGTTACACTTCCAGATTTCCTGGAAGTGGCCTTTTGGTTTTATCTCCTGCAGCCCTAGAAATGGTTATTGTATAAGTTTCTAATTCCATATAATAAATAACACCTTAAAGGAACTAACGTGGAGGGGCTTCTATCCTGACTGATAATACCGATATCAAAATAAGTCAAATTCTGAGGCTTATAGGAATTTTATTCAGGTAGAAGGCAGCCCGAGATGGAAGTTGTAGAGAAACCCCAGCTCTACTCAGGTATTAGAGTGAGCAGCCTTTGGCTATGAACGACTCGACTATGAAAATTTGGTGGCAGGATATTTTTTGGCATTTAATAAATTTCTCTCGAACTTGAGGTGGCTAACTGTATTTTCTTTTGATTCACTTAAATTTTGTTAAGCTTTGATTTATGTAGAAAAGACCAGAAATTTAATTTTTGATAATTTCTTCCTGGGAATCAATAAGGGCATTTATGTTAAAATTGGAGACATTTTGATATAATAACGTTCTGTTATTTGGAATACATTTGTATTTGTCATTGTACAGTCTCAGGTGAGCTAATTATGTAATGTGGCTGGGCATCTTTAGAGACAGGAAATGGTTGAAGAAGTAAATTTTTATAGGCAGGGCCTTAGAGTTAATTTAGTTAATACTGTGTCTCCATTCAGAGTCTTCTGCATACAAAAGTATAATTGCCCAAAGAGGTTCTAGAAGGGGACACAAAGAAAGAGTAGTTCATATGAGGTATCATAGTTTCTTAAGGTGAGGATAGGGCTCCCTGATAAGCTATTGTTTATTTACCCCAGTGGATTTGCCTCACCGAGGCTGACTGTAAGACTCTTTACGCTATGGCAGGCGAGTTGGGGAAGGCAGCGATATCTCAGACATTACTCTCTGAGAATAAAGAGTGTGTGGAGGGGAATTAATAGCCTTTGTACTGCCATGGCTTCATGTTTCCCAGGGCTTTTCTGCTAGAATAGCATTCTACACCTCTATTCCTCATCACCCTCCCTTGTCAAGACTACTCATCAGGACTTCTCTCTTGTTCTGTTTGGTAAGGCGGTGAGATGTACCTTACTGGTGAGTTTGCCAGAAGGAACGTTTCTGAGTTCTTTCTCTTTGGATCCCTGGTCCAGAGAGTCTGTCATGAGGTGAGCTTATTGGAGCAGTGCTGTCCCTGACGAGACCTATAATTATCTAGCTCTGCATGCGACCAAGTGGCAGGTACCTCTAACACTTCTTGTGTGAAGGATTCGGAAGTCCACTGTGGTCACTCATCTAAGCCACGTCTTCAGTATGGCTTGGGCAGTTATATGACTGATATTTTGTTCTCCAGGATTTTGAACTTTGTAAAGAAAATATTACCACAACACGAGGTAATTCTCTTCAGTGGAAAAACGCGTTGCAAGCATCAAATTCTTCTGTAGTCTTACTGGGACTCTCTGTTTAGTTTCCTTGGTGCTGACCAGACGCATTGTTCCTCAAACTCTTTTCAACTACAGGTCATAGTGGGAAATAACATTTTACGTTTTGACCTGGCGCACATACAGGAAATCACAATTTTCATAAACTTTTTTTGTATTTAGTCTACTGTATTTGATATTTTCTATTCTACTTCATGTTTTAAAAAATGATGGTCATGGCCCCTAAATAAATTTCCTAACCTAGTAATAAATCACAAGCCACAGCTAAAAAAATACTAGACCAGAGCACCATATGTTCATGTACTAAGAAAGAACAGACTTTGGGAACAAGTTCTAGACAGAGATGTTGTTTAAAAGACAATATCCTTTCCCTTTCCTGCAAACATTTGTAGTGATGTGCTTTGCTCTCCAAAAGAGAAAACATTATATGAAACCCAGGTGTGAGTCTCCTTAAAGAGCTGATGACGATGCTGAACATAATATTTTTTTCACTTGCTGAGTTCAGGGCCCTGTAATTTACAGCCAGTTGGAAAATATTGCTTAATCGTTGCAGAACCACATATCTTTCCGGCTGGATCCCATGCTCCTTGAGGGCAGGGAGCGTAAATTCTATTTCTCTGATATCCTTCACCCACACTTAATATGTAGCAGACATGGTCCCAGACTTCGAGGACTACCCAGTCTGGTTAAAGAGCAATGCTAAACTCTCACTATTAAGAACCTTTGTCATGTGACCAAGAGCCAACTATTTTTATAGACTCACAATCAAAATTCTGGGAGTAATGTGTAAGTAGTTGCAATCAAATGCAGTTAGTGCTAATTTCTGGAATAGGCAAATTCTGAATTGACTTTCAAATGACCAACAGATGATTGGGAGGCCTCTGTAGAGGTTATACTTTCTGGGTCTCAGCACATCGCCTGTTTGAGAAAAGCAATCTCATTGTGAAGGACTCAGACCATCTTTCTCCTAGATGTCTGCCTTGAACCAATTATAATTCGGTGCCAGAGAGAACCAGAGCTGAAGCTTCTCGGACGTACTGGTACAGCATCTCTAATCTACAGATCAAGGAGAAAATAAAGAGTCGCTTGTAATTTGCAGGGCTGATCTAGAGTGTGCAGAGGCATGGGGTTGTCTTTAACAAATTACTTCAGTAATTGGCTGGTTTGGGGTAGAGAAAAGGAAGCAAAACCCCAAAAGAATTATGTCCCAAACTAGCCCTTTCCTAAGAATCACAAGAGATGAGGGATGAGAGTTCATATTCTAAGATGAACTGTTGGTCAGAAATAACAACCTAATTGGTCTAGAGTAGGGCCCAAGTTTGGGCATCACTGGTCAAAGAATAAGTAAAATTAATAAGTATATTCCAATCATTGTCATTTAAAAAGCAATTATTCCAAACCAAACAGATATGGTGTATTGGACATTGCTTCTATGTTATATAATTTAATCTTGACCAAAACTCTATGAAAGAACACTCGGACCTCCACGTCACGCATGAGGCTCAGAGCCTACTCAGTTCGTGCAGCGGGTAAGGGGAAGAGCCCATACCTGTCCCACTTCGACCTCTGTGACCCTGACCATCATGTCAGTCACCAACACCTGCAAAGAGGGGGAGTTCTCCACAGGTTAGCCTCCTTTAGGATCTCGGGCTCTGGGATCTAATGGACCTGATACACCATCCCCGTTTCACAATTAACCAGCTGTCTGACCATAGTAAATGGCGGTTTGCTCAGCTGTAGAACAGTGATATGAATAGATTCTACTGCTGCCAGAGGCGTGAGGGCCAACTGCTGAAAATACATTAGAAAAAGAAAGGTGCCTTCATTGGCAATATTGTGCCTTTGTTAGCCTTCAGCAAATAGGAATTCGGTGTATGTGGAAATGATGTCATGTGTGGTTTTTTTTTTTCCCCCAAGATTTTATTTATTTATTTGACAGAGAGAGAGGGCACAAGCAGGCAGAGTGGCAGGCAGAGGGAGAGGGAGAAGCAAGCTCCCCACCGAGCGAAGAGCCTGACATGGGACTCGATCCCAGGACCCCGGGATCATGACCTGAGTGGAAGGCAGACGCTTAACCTGAAGGAGCCACCCAGGTGCCCCCACGTGTAGTTTTTTAAAAATAATTTTCTTAAAAATCTGAACTTTACAAAGTTTCTCTTCCTTTGGGTTCACTTCCTTGATTTTTCTCTGATGAGAGATGGCCATTTTCTCTTGAGAATACAAGCTATTCATCCCACCCCACAAAAAAAAAAAAAAAAATGTTGCCTCAGTACAGCTTTTCAAAATGTTAAGAAAGTGTACTAAATTACTCTTCCTCTTACCACATGCCAGAATATTTTCTCTTACCCTCCCAACCAAAAGTAATGTGTCTTAAGTCCTAACAGATTCCGGGGATTAACTCCTATGACTAATATTGGGCAGACTCACCCAGGATTTATTAGGGATCAATGTGACCAATGAGCTTGGCAGCTGGTAGTGGTCCTCCTTTCCTCCTAATGCTGTAAAAATAACATTGTTGCCATTATTACATCATTTCAGTGTCTCTAAATATGTTCATCAGTCTGACCACTGCTAAATGTTTTTACAAAAAAAAAAAAATCTTCTTTCTGCTTCTCAAAAGGTTAGCTGACATCGAAGTGCTGGCAAGTTACCAAAACACAAATCTTGGTCTCCTTCCTCACCTCCCACTGCCCAGCTGATTGAACAAGTAATAGTCAAAATATTTGCGGAGACCGGTGTTGCCCACAGGAACACCAGGTTTCTCCTACTGATTAATTCTTTCTGTTCCAAGTTAGCACTGCAGTATTGTCCCGAGTACTAAAACTGCCAGTAACCATCTCACTTTTCTCTTAAAGACACCATGTCTGGAGCTTAATGGCAACGTTCATTCTGATTTATTCCTCTAAATGCCAAATCTGGAAGGAAAGGTCAAAATGGTCAGTGGGTTCCCGTTATGGTGAGCTTAAAAACGAAACAGGAGGGAACATGGCCAGAAGGGGCAGATAATAGGATGGCTCATCTTGCCCTCATTTGCTCAGACAGCCCACTCACAGCTCATTTGTCACCCAGGATCACGGTGAACCTTCCTGGGTGGCTGCTGCCACAGTCCCTGAAATATTTTGTTCATTCTTTCCCATCAGAGCCAAGTGTCTCTTAAAAAAAAAAAAAAATTGCACTGCTCATGTTCCTAGGACTTCAAGATTACCTCTCCCTTAAACCCATGCCAACGAGGAAGGGCCTCTCCTGTCTCAATTCCCTCCTTTCACAAAAGTGTTCTCTGTCGTTAATCTTTTACATTCAAAGCATTTCTGGCGTCCCAGGACTGCATTTAATTAGTACGAACACTTGGAAGACTAAGTGTCTTGGCCTTAGGAGGAGAGGAAGGAAGAAATGTCTCGGGCGCAGAGATCTGGCACTCTGAAAGCTAGCAGCTTATCCCCATCACCTCTCAGCCTCTCAGCTATCGAGGTTAGAGAGGAGAAAAAGTGTATGAACTATCTGGAAGCAGCCCTCTTAGGATGAGCAGTCTACCTCATGTGCACAGGAGACTTCCAGACTCCGACACCGTGAACCGAAGCGGGTCCAGCTCTGTGACTGAGCAGTGACGGAGGTACCTTTAAGTCCTAGCACGACGCGTCACCTAGCTGACCCACCTAGCTCGTCTCCATCAGCCTGCAGACCTCGATGCCCACCAGCAGCTCCGGCACCGGATCTTCTCTTTTGTGATTTCATGCTTCCCCCGGACGCCGCCGGTATCACCACGGGAAGAAATAGGACCTGGGCGTCCTCCTAGGAGTGCAGACAAAGCTGTCGACACCATTTGGTTTAGTAGAGCCTCATTAATCTCAGAGACATATGCATATGCCATGGTTTCCCTCAGAAATGAGAGCGGCACCGTTGTGATTAAGTCACATTTCGAATCTGCAATATTCGACAATATCTGAGTGATTCAAAAACATATAAAAGGGTCCTCCCTCTTCCCGCTTCGCTGTTTAGATGAGATCATCTCTACTTCCCTCCTGTATCTCAGTAAGAGGAAGACGAAAAACCACAGATATTACTTTGTTTTCCAGGGGACCAAAAAAAAAATGTTCCAAAGACAATACTTCGGACGTTAAAAACCACACATGTATTAGTTTACTTTCCTTTAAGTATAAAATCTTTTAGCCATTCACTTAGGCTGCATTATTCCTTACCTTCCAAGACACAGCGATGAACAAGGACTGTCTATAAGTTCGTTGTTCTCCTACAGTTATTAAACTTGCACTATTAGAACAGATACATAGGCGATTTCCATTACTCCTCCCTTTAAGCTTGTTTGCTTTTGAATCATCATTTGCAAACATTTTATTGCATTTAAACTCTATTTACTCTTCTCTTTTGCTGGGGGAAGTGAGCTTCCGTTTTCCTTTGCCACCCCTTCTGGTAAAATATGTGGCAATCGGCGTATGAGATTCTTTATTTGAACCTTCTTGTACGAGGTCAAGATACAGTTTTACAAGTATTTACTTGTGTGTGTATTGTCTTTAATACCCTGTCTTCTTCAATTCCTTTCTCCTGTTACCCTTCAGAATTCTGCAACCTTTCAATGCATTACATGAGAAATACACTGTAAAGAGAGAGAAACTAGAACATTTTATATTAAATTCGTCAAAGCAGCTGGACTATAACTTTCACACATTCACAGGATTCTATCCCCATCCGTTGCCCAAATCCAATGGACCCTCCATGTCTTCCCAGCAGACAAGGGATCTTTTCTTCATACAATGATATATCCTGTTGTTCCTTAACATGGCCTGTGGAGGACCTGAATACAACAGGAAGTCTTGGCTCTGCTTAGGAAGGATCAGAATGAAAACCATGTTCCGTGTGCATGTGTACGTGTGCACCGTACGTGAGCACACACATACACATGTGGTCTCTGTGTTAGGCAGTAAAAACCCAGATCGGTGAGGCAGCCCCTGGTAAGAAAGGTCATACAAAGAACAGGTCTGGAGTCTTGGTATGTGGGCATCTCAAGGCAGAGGGAAGGAACGAGAATAAACAGGACTTACTAACTGGTCTCTTTGCCTCCAGCCTTTGTCTTCCTTCAGTTCTCTTCCACACTGTAGCTGCCAGAAAATAGAAATCTGATCATGATAATCCCTTACTTAAAAGTCTTTAATAGCTCTCTGCTAACCCGTAAGATAAAGTCCAGACTCCTTAGCATGATATATAAAGCCCTTCATTATCTGGTTTCGGCCTCCGTGGTCAGCTTTATCTCCCTCCACTCCCCAAGAAGCTAGAGCCATGCAGCCTTCTTATGTTCCCAGAACATGCTATGAGAACCAGGTCTTCCCTTTATTTAGGACCACTATCATGAGAAGAATTCTGAGACCACCCCCCCGCCACAAGACACATTGGGAACTTTGTATCTCTAAGTTTTGTTTCTTTAACCATGGCTTAAATATGAGCTAAGTGCCTTGCTTATTAGAAAAGATCGCTTGATAGAATTATGTTGACGTGGGGTACTGTTTAAAAATACATCCATCCAATTTTACTTTCCTAAGACAGCTTGGTCCCATTAAGTACTCCCTAAAAGTCTAAAATGCCCTGGGATGTAGTGGGGTATCATTTGTTACTTGTTTGTTGTACTCTGCTCAGCTCCCTTTAAGTAAATCACCTTAATGGTCTATCTCTTCAAACTTGTGTGTGTGTGTGTGTGTGTGTGTGTGTGTGTGTGTGTGTGTGGGTGTGTGTTAATACATGCTTGGAAAATTCCCCTCAGCAACTCATCTACATGGTCATAAGAATGAGAAAATGTGGTGCAAGACTGCACTTATTTTTGAGGTGCTTTCGTGCATGTGACTATCTGGACCCTGACAACTGGTCTGGCTCCTGTCCTGCCATGAAGCAGCTTCCTGACCTGGCCTCAGGCTTCAGTTCTGTTCACCTTGAACTGAAACTCTGGCTGTGTGATAAGAGCAAATCCCTAAACTTCTCAGGGGGAAGTGGCTACTCTGTTTCCACTTTATCCACTTTGCAGCAATTTCCAGTCCATTGAAATCTTTCCTTCTTACCAATCTCTTTACAGGTGAGGCTATCATTGGGCACTTCCAATCACCAAATTCAATGAAAAATTTCAGTCCTTATCCTGCTGGATTTCTTTCAGATACCACTTATGATGACTGATCACTCTCCCCTCGAAACTCTGCCTTCCCTGAGCTTCTTATTCTCATTATACACTTGGCAGAATCTTCTCTTTCATCTTTATGGGGTCTTTTCTTCGTCATACCCTTCACATGTTGGTGTTCCTTGTGGTTGAGTTCTGAGCCCCTGCCCATCTCATTTTCACAGCTGCCCAAACACCTCGTCTTGTGGTTTCATCTTTCATCCAGACTTTTATGCTTCCCACACCTTCATTTCAAGCTTGGAGCCAGCTTTAGACCTTTATCCAAACTCCTGCTGGTTGACTCCACCTGGATTTCCTACTGACAACTCAACCTTAAAAGTCCAGAATAAATGTCTTTATCTTCCCCCTCTTCAAAAAGTCTTCCCTCAATAATCTCTGTCTAAGTTGATAGTACCAGTTACCCATAGTAGAAATCTGGGAGTTATTCTTCACTTCTTCCCAGTGTCCCATGTTTAATCAGTTTTTCTATTCTTGCCAATTTTGTCTCTAACATATTTCGGATCTGTCCCTTTCTTTTATCCCTATTATATTGCCCAGGTTTTGATGAATATCTTCACAGACTCCTAACTAATTTGATTACCTTATAACAGATATTTCAATCTTGTCCTTCTCAGGGACCATAGTCCCCAGAGTTCAAACCTACTTAAAATTTTTTCAAGAGTTCTGTCTTTCCTGTACAATAAAAGCCAAGAGCCTTAACATCTATGGAGCCTTCATTGATCTGGGTCATGACTATTCCTTTATGTTCTTATCATCTACACATTTTCATATCATATTCAAGAAAACCAAAATCCCCCTGGCTCAGATGATGATGTTTCTCACCTCTGTGCTTTCACTAACCCTTACTTTTTCGATACTCTTTGTCTAACTGCGACAGAGAGAAATGTTTACCAAATGGTCAACATTCTCCTTTGCTCTTGCACTTGAGTTGGGATTTGTGACTGGTTCTGATCAACAATCTAGAGTGGAGGTGAGAGATATCATTTATAAATCAAAGCAGGTAAGTGTCAGGGTAGTTACATCTCATCTCATTCTCCCAGCCACATGAGAGAGCTCAAAGATGTAGGGTTGCAATTTGGAAGCAACCATAATCCCTGAATTACTATCGGAGGAGAAGCACCATGAAAAGAGGTCTGATCTACTTGTCCTGTGGCATAATTAAGAAACAAACCTTTGCTGCATTAAAACCATGAGACTTTTGTGTTTTATTGGCATTCACAGAGTTTGCTTTCAGGATTACACTCCAGAATCAGTAATTGGGAAACCTTCTCTATCCCTACCCAGGCTGAGTTACCTGCACCTTCTCTGGGGGTTCCCAAATTGTGATTTTAATTCTCTCATGGCAATGAAAAGTATCTGATGATATGTCTACCCCTTCTTCTTTAATAATTGTGCCCTCTCTCAGGGCAAGATCTCGACCTGTTCTATCATCTAGGTTTGTTGTATGAATTAATGAGTTAATGTATGAATGATATCTTGAACTGTACCTGTACAGAGTAAGCGTTCAATACATGAAAAATAAAGAAACCACCATTATTGTTGTGATTAATAGTGTTATTATGGTTATTTCCTCAACAACTATCCTGATGTCTGGCACGTACTGAGTGCTCAATACAAGCAAGAATGAAACCGTGTATGATGTAATCCTTGCCCACATAAAACTGAACTAATGCTTTCTCTACTTTACAGGGTCATTTTAAGGAATGAGGTTAACTGTTCATTGTTCAGTACTACACCATGTAAGTGATTTTTATTTCAATTTATGCAAATAGAAGTGGCATTTCACTTATTTCTCTTCATTTAGCTCTTTTGTTTCAGGAAAACTTAGTCTTAGTCTTTAGCCAAAACTGTTCCTAGTGTATTAAACTTTGGGAGTTTGTTGGAAAAGAGATGAATACTGAAATAAAGATCACTGAGGCTTGACTATGAACGTTCTTTCCAACTTTTAATTTTTTAAGAAAAATTATATAATTTAAATAAATTATTAGAGGGATAGATATGATATATATTATAACCATTTCTAAATTATATATACATTATTTATGACAAATGTCATAATCAGCTAGAGAAACCTACAAAAGCTGGTATTTATAAGACAGTAATAAAAAAAGATAAAAGATGGTAGCACACCGTACTAGTTTCCTCTTGGCTGCTGTAACAAATTACCACAAACTCGGTGACTTAAAAGATTACAAATTTATTCTCTTCTACTTCTGGATGTCGGAAGTCTGACATAGGTCTCAACTGGGCTGCAGTCGATTCTGACAGGACTGCACTCCTTTCTGGTGGCTCTAGGAAGGAAGCCTTTTCCCCGCCTTTCTCAGCCTCTAGGGGCGACTCCCATCCCCTAGTTTGTGGCCCCTTCCTCACACTACTCTTTCCTGTTGGTTCTGTCACCACATCTTCTATTCCTGACTGATCCTCCTGTTTCCCTCTTCTAAGGATCCATACATTAGGTCCACTTCGATAATCTAGGCTGATCTCTCTATTTCAAAATCCTTAACTGAGTCACATTTACAAAGTCCATTTTACCATGTAAGGCATCATATTCACAGGTTCCAAGGATTAGGGTGTGGGCACCCCTAGCACACTCGTTAGCCTACCGTAAAATTTAAATTTGGTGTACATTTGACATTTGAGTATCAAGGGTAAGTGTACAACGTAAAGGAGAACAACTATTTGTACATGTAAGTGTGAGGCGTAAATATAAAATTTAGAGCAGAACAATGGAAGAAAATTGAAGTACAGTTGACTCTTGAACAACAGGAAGGTTAGGGGACACCAAGCCCCAGAAAATGGAGAATCTGCATGTGACTTTTGATTCACCCAAGCTTTTTTTTTTTTTTTTAAGATTTTATTTATTTATTTGACAGAGTGAGAGAGCACAAGCAGGGGAAGCCGCAGAAGGAGAGGGAGAAGCAGGCTCCCCCCGCCCCCGCCCGAGCAGGGAGCCTGATGCAGGGCTTGATCCCAGGACCCAGGGACCATGACCTGAGCAGAAGGCAGATACTTAACCATCTGAGCCACCCAGGTACCCCGGCTCCCCCTAAGCTTAACTACTATTAGCCTATTGTTGACAGGATGCCTTACCGATAACATAAACAGTGGACTAAGACATATTGTATATGTTATATACTATATTTTTACAACAAAGTAAGCTAGAGAAAAGAAAACATTATTAAGAAAATCATAAGGAAGAGGAAAAAATCTGTGTACAAGTGGACCCTCACAGTTCAAACCTGTGTTGTTTAAGGGTCAGCTGTAAATACAGTTTTCAGGTTTTCACTCAACCGTTGTTTCAGATATTTAGAGTGGTTTCCTGTGGACTTAAAGCAGGCATTGTTTAAAAGTGACAAAGCCAAGCACTCCATACGTACACGTACACAATACTGGGGCTTCTTTATTCACTTTCCTCATCCAAAAATGATATTCTGCTCTCTTGCTAATGACACGTTCAGTTACCCCTCTCGCCTCTAGACTGTATCTTCTATGAAAAGTGACCCGAACCCCTTCTCCCCCTCCTGTGTTCCCCATGTCTAGCAGCTAGCTAGCTAGAACAGAGGCCCAATGAGTTGTTCTGTGGTTAGCATTAATGTTTAATCTTTCTAGCAACTATCGTATTCTTTATCACTAGCAGAATCTCAATTTTGTTCGCTTTTCCTCTTCTGAGGTGTCCAAGGAAGGAGTTTCCTCCTACGTCCTGGAGGTGAATTTTAATTAGTCTAAGACAATCATAGTAATATTCTCCCCCATCCCATTGACAATTAATTTAAGAATGAGTATGTGATTACGTCCAAGTAGGAGAAGTCCACCAGGGACTTTCTAGTGAAAGTTTTCCTTCCTGACAAAAAGATGTACAAGGAGAAATGCCATTTTTCTGAGTCTTGATGTGATTGGGTGAGGACGTGACACCTGGCACAATGGTAGCGACTTGAAACCATGCGGTCATGAAGCAAAGGGTCACCCAGGAAGAAAAGTCACCGGCTAAGGATGGCATAGCAGGAAGACATAAAATATGTAGGCTCTTGATGAAATTATAGTTACTGAATAATCCAACCAGGAACTTCCCTACCACCAGAATTCTTGTTATATAGAACACTAAGCTCCATCTTTTAAGCCACTTTTATGTGTATATTATGTTTTCTGCAGATTAAAACATCTTAACAGATACATTTGTTAAATAAAAAAAATGAATGGATGGATGGATGAGGTGTTGTTTCTCATCATGCTATGCAATTTTGTACTAGACTTGTCTCGTTTCTGAGTGAGGAAGTTGAGAATGTGCTCTCCTATAACCCGCCATCTATCAATCAATCTGCCCATCGTCAGCACATACAGACCAGTAGCCTTCGAGCCATAAACCTACAATCAAAAGCCGGACTTAGCTGATATTACATACGTGACGTGCTTTCCATCCTTCCAAATTCCATCCCTAGATCAAGTTAGAAAACCAGAAAATTGTATAAAACAGCTCATCAGGTTAGCCGACAAAAGAAAATTGCCTTTGTTAAGATTCATTTTAATATTTTTCCCTTTTCTTTAAATGAGAGTGAATTTTTGCTAAGTGCAATAGCAAATTGTGCGTATTGTTGATAACACTGAATACTAGTGATTATCAAACCAATGTTAGATTCCCACCTGAGCTATTTTTCAATATAAGCGCTACGAAAAGTATATTTCCTTCAAAAACATCTTCCTTCTTACAAAAAGAAGAAAACCTTAGAGACAAATTTGAGACAGAAGCATAGTAATTATTTTGGCTTTTTGATTGGCAGACTTGTGTCCTCTTTTCCCTTCTATTTTGATTTTACCATTTCATTATTTTTATTGTAAAATATCTTAAATAAACAGTTGGTGCGAAAGTCAATGTGTAGTACACACTTAAATAAAAATTTTAATTCTTAAAATAGTATATTCTATTAATGGGACTTTAGGCAAACATAATGAGACAGAATGAATATAGTTTGTAAGAGCTGGGGCAGAAAGCTGCCTTTTTAACCACCCAGAAACTTTCTTTAGTTTAGAGTCAAAAATGACATTTTTTATTACAAAAGTAATATTTATTCAACAGGTTTTAAATAGCAAAAATAGAATATGAAAACATTTTAAAAGAAAAATCACACATACTCTATCAGGCTATAATTTTATCATTTTGGGTCTTCTGAATTTTATTTGTACATTATGACACATATATATGTTTATAATGAAGACTTGTGGACTGGCGTAAATTGTTTTCTCACATTCTATAGCATTTTTTTTTTCAAATTTTAGGGGCGCCTGGGTGGCGCAGTCGTTAAAGCGTCTGCCTTCGGCTCAGGGCATGATCCCGGCGTTATGGGATCGGGCCCCACATCAGGCTCCTCCGCTGGGAGCCTGCTTCTTCCTCTCTCACTCTCCTGCTGTGTTCCCTCTCTCGCTGGCTGTCTCTATGTCAAATAAATCAAATTTTAAATATACTTGGCTAGTGTGATTTTAATGACTACATAATTTTCTTTTTGGGGGGTAATTTTTAGCCAGTTCCTTGTGATTATACTGAATAAAAAGTAGATGGGTTTAGAAGATTAAATATTTAAAAGATACCATGTAAAAAGAAATAAATGAAAGAATAAAAAAGTATTGCCAACCTTTTAAGGAGTAAAGAAGTAATAATTAATCTACAGAAGTAAAGAGACTCAACTGAGTCTCCAGAAATCAAACTGAAAGAATTAATACCTACTATGTCAGTAACATTGCAACAGTACCTTCTTTATAGGAACCGATTAAATCTTACTGCAAAATATTCTTTTTTCAAAGAGAAAGACCATAGAGCTGTAAATAAATATCTTTCCAACATTATCAGACCACCATAGGCATTTTATCTCATTAAAATGAATGAAGCCTCTACTTAAAATACATTACCATACTTTCTTTTTTTTTTATGTTTTTTTATTATATTATGTTAGTCACCATACAGTACATCCCTGGTTTCTGATGTAAAGTTCGATGATTCATTAGTTGCGTATAACACCCAGTGCACCATGCAATACGTGCCCTCCTTACTACCCGTCACCAGCCAATGCCATTCCCCCAACCCCCGTCTCCTCTGAAGCCCTCAGTTTGTTTCTCAGAGTCCATAGTGTCTCATGCTTCATTCCCCCTTCTGATTATCCACCCTTTTTTTTATCCCTTACTTTCCCTACTGATCTTCCTAGTTCTTATGTTCCATAGATGAGAGAAATCATATGATAGTTGTCTTTCTCTGCTTGACTTATTTCACTTAGCATTATCTCCTCCAGTGCCGTCCATGTTGCAGCAAATGTTGAGAACTCGTTCTTTCTGATAGCTGAGTGATATTCCATTGTATATATGGACCACAACTTCTTAATCCAGTCATCTGTTGAAGGGCATCTCGGTTCCTTCCACAATTTAGCTATTGTGGACATTGCTGCTATGAACATTGGGGTGCATATGGCCCTTCTCTTCACTTTCTAACCATACTTAAGTAAAGATGAGATGAGGATCCAATAAACCTTTTTCAAAGTACTCTTCACTTTAAGGAATCTCCTGCTGGGAACTAATCTTCAAACCAGGCATATTTGATAAATCTGGAAGGTACATTCTCCATTAGAGACAGGTACCAAGGAATTCTTTCCTAAACTGTAGTTTTAGCTGGTGTTCAGTGGGTAGAATAAATATTTGGTTTTATGCCCCATTACTCCTACATAGTGATGTGTCCACATCCTTTACTACCTCTGATAACCTTTCCAGAAGAATTTTCGATATGTGCTTTGGGTGAGACAGAAACTCTGAAAGTAATCTCCAGAAATCCTAGCCTTTGCTGAATGTGTGCGTGCATGTGTGTGTGTGTGTGTGTGTGTGTGTGTGAGAGAGAGAGAGAGAGAGAGAGAGAGAGAGAGAGAGATGTGTTTTACCAGAAGCAGCAACGATGAAATGCAGGAAGAATTTTATTAGAACCCTACCTTCTCAAAGTCTGACAATTTATTTCTCTTGGGAAAAAAGAGAGGAAGAAAGAAAGTGTGACGGGGAACATATCACAAATCATTACCCTGCTCTGCCACATGTAAACTCTTGCTTTAATCATTCCTCACGTTGCCAGATTAGAGAAAACCAAAATCAGATGTAAAACTCTTTATTCTCAGAATTCAAGTGTAAGTAAAGCAAATTTTATGTTCAGCCCAAGTCCTCTCCTAGTCTGGATCCGGCACACTGATAGTAATGTCCCCTCTGAGTCCAGGGTCACTGCCTCTCATTGGCTAGATTGGGAACTTCCAAATCTGTGAGAAGCTATTCACAGTCACACAGACCGAAGTGCTTACTATCTTCAGACAGTCACACCTTAAAGAGAAGGAAAAAAGGAAGGACAGAGCTAGGCATGCCTACTTGTTCCAGATCCACCAGCCAGAGAAGTTTCTTCCTCCTGCAGAAGAAGTAAATGAGAGGGTGGAGAGAGGTCTGGAATATTACATTAATGATGCCTCACTGCAGAGAAACACAAAGCCAAGGGCACAGGACATGGCCCTAATCCCCTGTGAAAATTATTTTTCATAAAAAGAACTTGAAGACTATTATATTTAACAAATAATGTAGAGGAGCTATAGGTAAAAAATGAAAATATCAACCGATAAAAAGGAATTTTGTCTTCTGTCAATAATCACTGAACTATGTCAAAGGAGCGAGTGGAACTTTTTCTGTGGCCACTTTTAAAAGCAAAATGGGGGAAATGAATTCTTCATATTATTGTTAGTAGTTTGGCTTAACAAAGAACAGTGACTCCAAGAGTAATGATACACAGCAAGAAGTTCCCTTTTTCTGGTGAGAATTCAGAAATGTATCCGGAAACGCAGGCCGGGCTCTGGTGCTGTGGGAGCAGCTCTGTGAGCTTGTGCTCGTATGTTCCCTCTCCCTGGCTAGAGACACTTTCAAATCTTATTCATACTCAGAAACCATTGCTAAATGTCTGTAACAGCATTAAACAGAAAAAGCTGAAAAGATCTTTACTAACTTTAGAGAGTGCCTTTGTTACGATCTGATGTGAAAACTATGCCGTGTGTAAGGAAATGTACTCCAGGGGTGGGGTCCTGGGCAGAATTTCAAAGGCCAAGACATTCCCTCTCAGAATATCATGAGGCTGCCTCGCCAAGAGACCTGGGGATGGTTTCAATGCCAGTCCTCAATAAATACTGGATGGACAGACACTGAATTGTGGTCACTAATGTGAAACGGAACAGCTTCTCATATGTACAATTCTAGAATGTTCTGGAATGAAAAGAACAGGGATTTATTTGTTTATTTTGGTTCATTGGTTATTATTTTTAAAGACAGTCCAAAATAATTTTTAGGAAGAGATAAAAAATGAGTGAATTAACCAACCATTTTTGACTACTTCAAAGAGATCTAGCTTTAGTGATGAAGTACATGGGACAGATATTTTCGCATAAGCCTCAAATTCTTCAAGCACACGAAGCCAGTCGCTCCCTCCTCCATACTGAGAACAGAGACCTTCACTCCTTGTATTGTTCTTCTTTAGGCCAACAACTAACCGTCCACCTGACCTGGAACACTGGGCAAAGAACTGTCTTCTTTCTGTAGCATTGCATTCACTCTTCCATTTACTCACTTTACTCTGGGAGTCAGACATACTTTGCGTTCAATTTTTGACTTTGCTACTTAATGACTGTGTGACTTCAGACAGGAGTCTTGCCTCCTCTGTGCACTTTAAGTGTTCAACTCACAGGGCGGTCGTGAGGATTCCGTGGGAAATTGCGTGGAAAGCACGAAAGAGCTACTTAGAGCACAGTGAGCATCCATTTAAATATATTATTACATTCATAAATATTGACCACATTACTAGGCCTTGTGAATTCAAAGATTATTAAGAAAGTTTCCCTCCTCCAGGGATAGCAGGCAAGCTAGTGGCCAATCAACACATTTTGTGTGGATGTTGAAGGTGGTGGCTAGATCGTAAGCACTGAGGTCATCAGTCTGTCTGCTTCACTGCTTAATCCCCAGAACTTAGAGCAATGACTGGCCATCATTATACAGCAAATAATAAGCACTTCTTAAAAACAAATGTACAAATGAATTAGTGCCTGAATTATTAGACAAATGAATTACAGAGAGATGTACGTACTACTACAGATACACCAATAAAAGAACGATTCATTCCTCAGGGTAAGTGGAAGGAAGATGTGGATTTTTATTTGGTAAGAGGGTATGAAAAGGGTAAAGCCTCTTGTGTGTTTGTTAAGAGTGTGGGCTGGGGAGGGAAAGACTGCTGAGGTACTGAGTAGAAAATTTGCAGATTGTACAATTAGGGCAGGGTATTTGAATTTGGAGATAAAAGAGGATCGAAAGTTCAAGAGTCAGAATGCAGATGACACTTGTTAGGGCTAGATGGAGCATGGGCATACAGGACAAAGATGAGGGAAAAGAAGAAGAGGAGGCAGAGGTCAGCTTGAGATAGACCATGAAGTCCTCTTATGAATTCTGAGACATTTGGACCTCAGCCTGCAAACAGCGATCCACTAGCAAATTCTAAGGAAGGGAGACACATCTTCCGTTCTGACAGTGCTTTTGTGTTTAAAAGTTGTAGGACTTTCACCATGCAACTTTGCCCTCCCCCCCAAATTTGGTGTCATAAATGAAAAGGCTGTCATTTATGCTTCTAAGTCCTGCCCCAGGCTTGTGTACACGAGGTGTTTTCCCATTTTATCTTGTAACATCTAATGCCAGCAGCTTTGAAGTAAGCATGCTTTCTTTCAAGTTGCTTGGTATGCTTAATTCTGTGGTTACCTGATAAAGTACCCAATGTTGTAAAGTTTAGAGCTTATTTCTGAACATTACAGATAAATCAAAACAAGAGCGCTCATGGTTTCAGATGGGAGTTCATCAAGGAAAGGTTTCTCCAAGAGTCAAGGTTTAGGTACTGAATATAATGCAGTGAATCCATTTTATACATGTTATTAAATGGAAAAAAATATGTATCTGAGAAGAAAATCCAATTTAAAGACTTCAGAGATCTGATATCTCCTTAAAATAGTGCTGGCTACAATACACTCTCTCACTGAAGAAATATTTATTTGCCTCATGAATCTTGGCCCTATGAGGGAAAATGGCAGCCCCGAAATATAATTTAGGACTGCAGAAAAAGTGAACTGACGAAAAAAGTTGAAAGCCGGGATGTGTTATGTGGAGATCTTAGAAAATAGAATACAAAGAACAAAGTCAGAGATCCAGGAATTTAGACTAATTACTCATGTTGGAAAACAGGAGTACAAAATTATCCTTCAGAATTTTAGAAGTAAAACTTGATCTTGTGTTTAATATACAAAGCCTTCTTGGCCCTAACACATCTTTCCTATATCCCCATTTACGGGACAAGAGAGTTCAAGCTGTTTATGGCGGGAATGTCTACCTCTGGGCTTTTTAAACCAGGTTCAAACCAATCCCAATCTCTTTCTTAGCTCTTAAAATAAGATCAAACAGTGCAAAATTCCCTTACTAGTATTTAAGCCCAGTTGCCTCTGTCCAGATGACTCCTATAATCCAGCCAGGCAGAACACCTCACCCTGCTGTTCCTGCTGCTTTTCTGCGTGTCCTTTGATTGTAAGTAATTATCTCCAGCTGTCCCTGCACCCTGGCCTCCTTTAACTCCTAAATGTCTGGCCTCAGAGACTGCCACGCTGGAGGAAACTCAGACTCTCGAGTATCATTACACGAACGGCTTGAGCACCGGACATAAAAATAAATACATTTTGGCATCTAGATGGTGTCGTGTCCTGAGAATTTTTCCCAAGGTCCTGAAGTACTTCGAATGTGCAAAGTCAAGAGCAAGAGAAAAACTTCTGGAGGAAGCCTTCCCAGATTCTAGTCTAGTACACTTTCCCAGATGACGATGAGCTGAAGTCTATCTACTTGATGCTGACAGAGAAAAATCGCCTAAAGGACACTTCTCTTTTTTCCTTGACATTTCCACCTTCATTCTTTTTAAAATGATTATCTGTAATTTGTGAAACATTACTTAAGGCTGAAGTATTATCTCTCATCTTTGTATTGGTCTTTGCACCGAGAGGCAAAAAGAGACCAATTTTTCGCAGAACTAGTGGGTAAATCTTGTGTATATGCATATTTGTATAGGAGCAAAATGAAAAATCCAATCTTTCTCAATTTTTACACTTGGAATTATCTACCTTAGTCAGCAGATGCCTTATTTCTCAACTTTAAATTTAAGAAGTTTATAAAGAATTCCTGATTTGCATAGGCGTTCGTTGTGAAGATAATATTTTTTATAAAGCAAAATTACCAAACATCACTAATTACATCACAATATTTGATGAGAGTTCTTGACCACAAATCTCGAGCAACTTAGAGGCAGATAGCTTCAAGAGAAACTTTGAGTTGAGTTGCACGGTGGATGCCCTGAGAAGCTGGTGGTGCCTTTGCTTCTTTTGGAGAGAGGTTAATGGCAGGAGGAAAAAAAAAAAAAGACATCCTTGAGATTAACAATAAATCCAGATTACTTATAATGTAGTAGAGTTATCTATTATATTCAAATGTTTGCATTGTGCCCTTTTCTTTTTCTTTTCTTTTTTTTTTTTTTAAAGATTTTATTTATTTATTTGACAGAGACAGCCAGCGAGAGAGGGAACACAAGCAGGGGGAGCGGGAGAGGAAGAAGCAGATTCATATCGGAGGAGCCTGATGTGGGGCTTGATTCCAGGACTCTGGGATCACGCCCTGAGCCGAAGGCAGACCCTTAATGACTGAGCCACCCAGGCGCCCCTTATTGTGCCCTTTTCAATTCAAACACATGCATAAAGTGGGTTTAAGAATGAAAGTCTCCCTTTGGCATCTGGTGATAAGACTTCGCATCTGCATCTCCCGGTAATGTCACATTTCATTCCTCTAGATTTAGACAAATAATTGCATAGATGCGCTTCAGATGGGGGATAAGACTTGAACTAAAAGGGCATCACACAGAAGGCTCTTAGGGGTTGGACTCAGACCTGTCCTCTGTCATCAAGTGGCAGGATTAAGCAGAAATTATCACAGGGTCAGGCTTGAAGTCAGTAAGAATCAGGAGACCTGGATTCAGAGCGCTCTCCTTCACTGCCCATGGGAGAGATGATCAATATCATCTTGTTGAAATGCAAGCTGGAAATCTGTAGCAAAATCCTCTAAAAATGATCCAGAAATTCTGCTGTAGGAACGGGCCCCATATACACATCCGGTCATGTACACAACAATGTATATGCAAAGTGGGGTAACACTCAAAGTGTTACAACAACAAGTAAACTTCCAACAATATAGAATTGGCAGGGTAAATAATGATGCACTTTTTATACAACTTTTTAAGTTGTCATACTATTTACCAATTAAACATCACCATACTTAATGATATTGGAAGATATTAACATTATATATTTTAGTGAAAAGTCGCTAATTTATAATAAATAAGTATGCAGAGTATGATCCCAACGTAAGAGAGTATATCTGTACTGGAGTTCCCAGCCTAATAACTCAGGGCATGGCTCTAATGTAAGGTAGCCCACGGGTGAGTCACCCCCAGCCCTGAGGCTGGTGACCTTGAGAAGGCTGGTTAATTTCTCCAGGCCTCAAGTTTCTCATTAGTAAACAGAGATAAGAATATTCCTTACCTTCCACAGTCATTGTCAAGGCCAAAGTGGTTTAATCCATGTGAAATACTTAGAAAAAGCTCTGGTGCGTAGAAGGACTCAAATGTTAGCTATTATTATCACTATTATTAATAGTACCATCTAAATTTATATGTAATTTATGTATAAGAAATAGAAGGGAAATAAGTAATAATTATTTTGTTCTTTGTGTGTTCTTAAAATTTTCTATGAGAACAAAACAAAAATTATTTAAAAAATTTAAAAAAAAATTCTATGAGAGTTTATTTTGAAATCAAACACATCCCATGATACACATTATTTCTGAGGAGGAAAACCTGGATGGGAATCGTGGTGCGTCTCTTCAAGTTCGGGTTTTCTGACTTTCAGCAAGACGTTTGATCTCTTATAACCTCAGTCTCTTCATCCATAAAAAGGGACTGGTTATACATTACCTCTTAGAATTGTTGTGAAATCAAGCGAGTATATCTTTTTAGTTATAATTTCTTAAGCAGTTTCTGTGGTCTGTGCTCAGAGCTAAGCTTTAAATAAATACATTTTCCTATTTAATCCTCACCAAAAAAGGGGGGAACACACACACAAAATGGCTATTATTTTTATTTTTCAAACGCGGGCTGAAATGTTACGTAAGCATTTCAATAAAAGCCAAATGGTCCAAGTAGACACTGAAATTAAAGATAGGCCTGGGCATGAACCCTTATTTTTATTAAGACATTTTGCTGAGTTTGGTCTTTCTTAGGCATGGGGAAATTTGTTTGACTCTGCAGTTAATTTTAAGGTACTAGAGTATAGTTTCCAGATACGAAACAATAATTCTTCTGTAATGTACTTTTCTCAGCAGTGTAAGTAACGGAAATATGTTCCTACTCTCGATCAAAGGGAATCTGCTCATTCAAAGATCTTCTCTTCATATAGTAATAGCTCCCTCTCTGCCCTCAGTGGCCCATATGATTTCACTGCGTAGGTCAGCTGATTATCCCTAGGATGGAGAATGAATGTGTGTATATGGTATGTATCAGTTTCCTGGAATAGACACTTTCTCTAGACACGGATTTGCCTTCCTGGCATACAATGTTTCATGGATTTACAGAATGCCTTATCTGCCATTGTGGTATTTGACACAGAATTGCTTCTGGTCAAGGAAGTCACTTCAAAGCAAAAGAAGTGTGGCAATAGGCCCAGGCTCAGGAATTCACTGGTCTTATCACGGATCCCATCATTTTGGGGCAGCCGGCTTGACAGAACAGCAGAATGGCCTTTTCAAGACCCAGTTACAGCGCTACCTACATGGTAACACCTTGCAAGCCAAAGGTAATGTTCTCCAGGAAGCTTTATATGCTCTAGATGGATGCCCAGTATATGGAGCTGTTTCACTCAGAGCCAGTATTAATGGTCCAGGAATCAAGAGGTGGAAATGGCAGTGTCATGACTCACTATTTCTTTTAGTGATTCACTAGCAACATTTGTGGCTTCCTGTCTCCACGACCCTACGCTCTGCTGGTCTGAACACCTTCGTTTCAATGTTTGCACTGGGAGACACAGGAAGTATTCCACGGACTGGTCATTCTGGGCTCTTCACGACCCACACTCTTAAAATTAGTGTGTGTCCATATATAGACATATACCTAGCTATCTACCGAAAATCTCCTCTTGTTTCTGTTTCTTTGGCTAAAACAATAGGACATGTTGCTCCATACATTCAATATATATGAATATAATAGGACCTCCTCGGACTTGATCCTTTTGGTTTTTTTTATTTCTTGAGGCTGCAATTTATACTCTGGACAGAGTCTTCTTTTATTCTTGGAAGTGTCCTTTTGTAAACTCCTTCAGTCATACAATGTAGGATGAATACCTGCCTATAGTTCTTGGACAGAGCTGTTAGGATTTCCTAGAAGTTTCCTAAATATATTTACTTCAAACTGAGGTGTTAGTAGGGGCACCTGGGTGGCTCAGTCAGTTAAGCACTTGCCTTCGGCTCAAATCATGATCCCAGGGTCCTGGGATGGAGCCGCATATCCAGCTCCCTGCTCAGTGGAGAGCCTGCTTCTTCCTGTTGGTCTCCCTCTCCCTCTCTCAAATAAAAATAAATAAAATCTTAAAAATAACAACAACAACAACAACCCTGAGCTGTCAGTTTTTCTATTTATTGATGTAAGAGGTTGTTTTCTTTGTGGCTGGGAGCATCTTTTCAGATGGTACTATAATGTCGATTAAATCTTGGCTTCTTCTCTGGGCTCGGGACAGAAGAAGAGGACTCCCATCCTCAAGTGAAAAGCTGGCTTCTCCACCCCAGGTGCCAAGGTGAGAAATGGCACAGAACTAACTACTGTGGAAGGGCACGGGCGGTGTTCTTAAGGAACCGCGGTGTGCACACTGGTGACATGGAACCCAGTTGGGCCATTGCAGCCAGGAAAGGGAAGAGCGTCACTGTGGATTGGGCGCGTGAGATGCATCAATTTTTCTGAGATGCAGAGCAGCATGGGGGCCAGCAAAGTTGACGGTTTCTGAGGAGAGATACCTCGTGAAGTGAAGCATCTTGGGAAGAATGGCTGTCGCTCTGTCCAAATCTAGTTTCTCCATGTCTAACTCACTACCCAGAAGCACAATAGACAGAATGCATCTTTAACACTGAGAATAAGAATCATCTTTCCTGACTTGCACTTCACGAAGAAATCTTTGCAGTCCATACTACAGTCCACATGCTGCTCCCATTATTGAAAAACTATAGCCAGTAGTCCCAACATATTTATGTATCAGTCCACAATAATCAGGGTAATAAGCTAGGCCACGTGATAACCTTGTATCGGTTAGTAGGGGCAGATGGAAGTCATTACGCTAAGTTACTGGGTTTCCTATCTCTTGTGGATAAGGTAGATTCTCTCTGGTCTTTATTAGGAGTGGATTTCTTTAATTTACATTGCCTGAGAAATTGTATTAAAGAAGATTATATTTATGTATCTGGAAAAAGCCTTATAAAACACAAAAATTAACTGCAGGGTTAATGAGGAAACTTCCAGTGGCTCAGAAAGGCCATATGGTATCACAGAGAAAAGCCTGAAAGGGAAGTCAAGGTTTATTCCTGAAGCCTACATCTGATTTATTGTGTCTCCTTAGACAAGTCACTTAACTTACCATCATCTCTTTCTCCAGCTGTAATAATATTCCTACCTCGTATCTCAGAGGAGTATTGCAAAGATTCTAACTAAACATAGGCTAGACTTTTATTACTGCTGGGGAATAGCTTTTAGCACCTCAGAAGATAGGGTTTAAAAAAACCAGTAGATATGACTGTGATGATGGCATTTGTATCACATCTCATCTCCCTCTTATATTATGGGGAAAATTTAAGTAACAGGAGATCACGCTGCTGTGTTAGAGACCACTCATAATTAACTTCAAGATTTTCTCTTAAAAAAACACAAAAGGCAAACTCCTCTGTAGTTTTTGCCAATCTCTGTTCACAGAAGCATTTTTACAGAAATACTAGAGGTTTTATTAACTTATATTTAGGATGTGTGATAATAACAACTAAAAAAAATAGTGGTGCTATTTATACGATTCTTCTAGTCTCCTGGAATTAAAGCGCAGCATATAATTCCTGCAGAAGGTGTTACCTTTGGCATCGAATATAAAAATGTGCTGAAATTCTGAAGTGTCATGTAAGTGTTGATTATTAGTAGCAGTACACCATGGGAGAAAGTTTAAAAGGCAGGATTGGAGGTATTTTTCACTTTCTTTTTTGCTCGCATTTAGGATTTCGTGAAAACACAAGATTTTTATTGACCGCCCCCCATAATTATCCCCTTTTCCTTACAAGTGAAAACTAGATGGCTGTCCTACCTTTATTAACATAGGTGACAGAGAAGAATATCCTGTGTTTTCGCTGATTATAAAAATCAAACACTAAAAGTCACATGCAGCATCATGGGTGAACTTAAAGGTATTCTGCTAATGAAAGAAGCCAGACACGAAAGGCCACATAGCCTGTGATTCCATTTATATGAAATGTCCAGAATAGATAAATCCATACAAATGGAAAATAGTGCTTGCCAGGGGTTGAGGGCAAAAGAAGAGGGGAATGACTGTTAATGGATAGAGGGTTTCTTTTTAGGGTGATAAAAATAATCTGGGATTGGATAGTTGTGATATTAGCATATTTTGCGAATATACTAAAACCACTGAATCATACACTGTAAAAGAGTCAATTTGATGGTATCTGAATTATATCTCAATAAAAAAATTAGCCACAGAGAGAAATAGATGAGAAAAAACATTAATTTTAGGAAGCTAAATCTGGCAGTGTCAATAAAAGATGCTTTTGATCTTTTAAACGATGATTTATTTTAAGTTTAATTTGCATAAATCATTTTATCATCCTAAATACCTTTGGTGAGGAACCATTATCTTTCAGAAATAATATTGACATTTTGTACCTGATTTTTTTCTCCTGAAAAATTCACTTGCCATGTCCTATACGATTTCTTATCCCTTATGGTGATTTAGAACCAGAAGACCTGGGTTTCAGTCCTCTTCTCCATGAAATACGCTTCGTTCTATAGAACTTGACAGAAACAGTCTGGAGCTCCCATGTGTGACTCAGACTAGGACAGAAACTACTGTAGACTTGCCAAACCCAGTGTACGTAATAGCCTAGGTCCAACCAGAAGGGAAAAACCATGCACTAATTTGAGCAGGAGAGGTTTGTTAGAAAGAATTATTAGATTAGGATAGAGAAGTAAACTACAGAGCTGTAAGGAGAACTCTATCCGATGGACACCGTAGGACAGAGGGACAATGTCTAAGAAAGGATCGATGTGGAATTCCAAGCCTGGCTTTCAGAACTCACCAGAGAAGTGTGATTGCAGTCAACTGGGTGGTGGAGAAATTGCTGGCTTGTCCAGATCAGATCTGACCCACAGTCAGAGAAAAGCAGGAAACAACACTTCAGGGCACAGATGACCTGGGGGTGGCAGGCAGGTGCTCAGAGAGACTTGGGTTTTGCTGCCAGCACTAAGGCCTGGAGTGTGTGGTGCCCACCAGAAGGGATGCTGGGGGTAGTCACCAGCCCTACAGGGGCTGCAAGGTTGTTGAGGGGTTGTATGCAGCTGGGGCACACCACTGCTGGATGTCACCACACACACCGCCAGGGGACGGGGGAGCAGGAGCAGAGAAAGAAGAACCCATCCCACCAGATCAGGAAGAGAAGCTGCTTTCCAGCTGCCATGTCCTTCCAGCAACAGCTGTTGACACAGCTTCACGTGGAGGTCCTGGTGCAGAAGAAATGCTGGAGGGTCTAGTTCGATATGGTGCAGCAGATACTAAAGTGCCAAAAAGAAGGTGAGAGGCAGTGAACTGACAAGTGCTGCCCTCAGTTTCCTTCTCCTCTCGTGTATGCAGCTTGACCATGCTTACCAGCTCCCCCTGCAGTGGAGTGAGGTGACTGAAGTAAATTCTAGCTATTGGGATGTTGGTAGAAGTGATGTGATCCACGTCCAGATCTTGGCCCTATAAATCAGGGTTTTTTTCCTAAAAATACCCACCCACAAAACTAAATGATTCTAAATTCTGGGGGAATGACAGGTCCACAAGGAAATACCCTGGAGCCCTACGTCATCTCTTTGAGGAGAGACTCCAGGAGAATCATCGGATCAAGACCACTGATGATAAGGCAGTTCCATAAATTAAAAACCAGATCTTTATATTGTTTAGGCATGGACGTTTTGCAGTTGTTTGTAAACATGGGTAGTCCTTTTTGACTACACTGGTGTCTTGAAGCTGGGTGCTGCCATAGCAATAGCCCAAAATATGTGGCATTGGCTCCGTGGTCAGACCTTGGGCAAAGAAAAATGAGCTCTTGGAAGCTGAGAAGCTGGCACTCTGGGTTACATAATGGTAAAATACTTGGTGAACCGCCCGTGCAATCATTCGGAAAGCAGATCTGCCCAACGAATTGCTACGGACCCGTGTCTGCTGCCTCTTCCAGTCTTCTTGTGCCTCTCCTATCCCTGCTTCTCGTTTGTGTGCTGGGCACCGTGGTGGAAGTTAGGCCACTCCTCTTTTTCCACGGGGAGTCGCATCTGAACCTGACAGGGAGGACTGCTCCTTCTTCAGAAACCGGGACTTTGAGCTGAGTGAAGGGGTTGGTGTGACTTGGGGTTCTCTCTCGCCAGGAGGAGACGATTTCTACACGTGAGAGAAGGAATGAGATGGGTATTTGATTACCAGAAGGGGCAACTTGAGGAAACTTTAGAATGAAACTTTATTTCCTTTTCTCTTTGTGCAAAAACACTAAAGCAGTGACCGGTTATCTTCCTGAATTTGGGCCAATAGCATACGGGGAGAAGGGCTATCCACCTCTTCCAGACCTGCCCTCCATTCTCTTTGTCATCCTCTTCTCGTGGCTAAAAGCATGGGACTGTGTGGCCCTGGGGGGCAGGAGAGCCACAAGATGGAAGGAGTCTTTGAGTCATCGTTTGGAAAGTAATTTCCCGGAAGAACCACAGGACCGAGAAGCCTCGTGCAGAAGCACCGCATGAGTGAGACGCACGTCTCGTTCCGTGTGGCCCGCTGAAAGTCTGGTGCAGCGCTCGGCCTGCCGGGCAGGTGCTCAGACGCAGCGACAGTTTGGCCGTGGAGTGAGGACACGCCCCTGGCCCGGGAACAGAGATGGTTTGGGTGCGGTGGGAGGATGCGAGCAGAGCCGAAGGACGGCGAGCAATGGAGTTCAGAAGCAGAAGGGGAATTGGAGAAAAAGGAACAAAAAGTACCGGGCAGGGGATGGTGATGATGCATTTCTAGGTCACACTGGTGCTACTTGAGCAGACTTCGGAGCATTCAAGTAGAGTTTAGCTTTGACAGAATGACATCGGGCACATGGTTAAATCCCCGTCGCCCAGGAGTGGCGGTTACTCATTGTCCCAACCAGAATTCTATTCAAGAGCGTCAGAGATGCTTTTAATAATCATCGCCAGAAAAACGGACAGAAGCCATGGTTGTCCTGGGGAAGGAGACGCGTGGTCCCATTTCCCCGACTCACAGTTCTGTGCAGCTTTAAGATCAAATAAGTAGCACGAGGCAAATTAAATACATAAAAACTCCTTCGAAAGGAGAAAGGGCCCAGATTCTGATTATTGTTACGATCCCCGTGAATATTTTTAAGTCAGTGAATGAATGAAACACCCCATCATCTTAGCCTTCACAGATTTCTAACTACCCATTTCTTCAGGGGGACCTTCGGTGTCTCCCTAGCAACTTCCCAAAACAGGGCAGTTGTGATGAATCCTGTGCACAGTGTGTTATTAGGACATAAATCCAGATTTCCTCTGCCACCCCTAAGAGAGCTTTAACTCTCCCCCTCCCCCCCCCCACCACACGTCTCCACGCGTCAAGCACCAACTTCATCGTGGAAGCGAGCAATTCATTTTCATGTTTGCCTCGTGAAGGATGCCTGCTGTGCGCCTGCCGCTGAGTGCAAAGTGCAGATTAGGAAGCAAAGCCCCTGCTCCCTTGATGCATTAACACAGCCTCCATTAAGCAGCTTCACCAGGCGGGGCCACCCTGGGGCCAGAGGAGCTTTCCTGCTCCAGGGGTTCTTGTCTCCTGGGGCCATTTGCAGAAGGGTGCCAGCCCAGCACAGCTCCATTTTTAGTTTCTTCCCCCATGTGTCTCCCTGACATTTGCTGCCCGTGTTCCCTTTCCCAGCCCCCAACCCAGCTTCAATGCAGGGAACTTGTTGTTGAAATAATTGAGCAGATATTTTTAGCATAATTAATTTCTTAGCTAGGCATTGGCTAAATTGTTACTAAAAAGACCGCCTGTAAAGCAAAATTTCCATTACGAATGTTGGAGAGAACACCAGGAGATTTTGTGACCCGCCTCCTCTGTGTTGATGAGAAGGGAAGTTAAAACCGCCAAGGACAGATAGGCTTCCGAAGAGCCTGAGGACAGAGGTTCTGTGGATTCTTCAGGCCAAATCACAGTGCAGCTCTCCCACAGGATCACAGAAAGCCCTTATCACATGTACCATGGATTATCTCACGAGAAGGGATTAATAGACATAAAGTCTTTAGAATAATGGGTATATATAATAAACACCAGGTAAGGGCTAGCTCTTGTTATTACTATTCTTATAGTGGTAGACCATCATAATAATGACCAATATTCATTGGTCTGGTTACAATTAATATACATTTGTATATTAATATGTATTATGTATATATGTATACATATATATAGCATATATATGCTATATATAATATGTGTATATATAGCATATATATATGCTATATATATTAATGCATTAACAAAATATATTAAATTATTGTTTAAGCGTTGGGTTGAGGACTGATAAGTTTTTTGCTAAGCAAGAGAGAAAGTAAAGACAAGAGAGAGAGACAGAGGAAGAAACGTAATTCTGTATGTGTGTTTGCAGTGAGGAGAGGGGTTTAGAAGAGAAGCAAAGGGGAACTCAAGTGACCATGATAACTGCATAAGGGAGTCAAGTTTGGAAGCCTCCTCATTTGGTAGAAATGACAAGATTTGTTCCATATTATCCCGCATACCCGGGTACCTATAGAAGGAAATCACATCAAGACAAAATGATGTTTCTGGAAGTGGGAGGGAAGAGAGGTTAAGAGGAAGCCTCTGGAATCTCTGCCACTGTGTGTGTGTGTGTGTGTGTGTGTGCGTGCACGCTTCATTTTTTAAATGTCGAAGGGGATATTTAACGTTAAAAAAAAAAGTTGTTTCTGAAACTGGCATAGGGTATCTAAGGAGGTGGTGAGTTTGCTACCCACTGGGGGTTCACACACATATTCTTGACAAACCTGGGATATAATATGTGTGTCTGGATAATATATTTAAAATATCAGCCATTTTTTTTTCTTCCCAGCATTTGACTTTCACCTCCTCTTCCCATCTTGCCTACATAACTTCTCCTCTGTTGGGACAGCTTTACTGTTATTCTTTACTTCAGAACGGAGGAAGGAAAGGAAATGCCTCCCTGGTTTTCCACACATTGGATAGCTTGGGCCTTGATGGGCAAGGCCAAGGACTCAGGGCATAGAAAAAACTTGAATCAGGTACAAATCTGCAGGATAGGCAAGGATGCTCCATGATCGGGACTGGGGAACAGGTATAGAGAACGGGTGTGCATAGCTGTGGGGGCTCCTTACAACAGGGTGTCCTGTGTTTCCTCCCAAACCAAGTTCCAAGTGGGGGATGATACTCTTGGATAGATTCAGGACTTAGAGAGCGTGGACGTGTTTCGGATCTGAGGCAGAGGCAGTGTTCTTCCCTTGGGCCCCGGAGCGGCCGTGGCAGAAGGTCGAAGGGCCTCATGGATGAGAAGGAGGCAATTTGCTTGGACTAATGATGGAGAGCCAGGAAGACAGCCTTTCTCAGCAGAGAGCAGCACAGACAGCACACCTTAAGGATTGGATACCTCTTAAGCCCAATGTGTGCTATGTAAGCCTCCCAGAATTCAGACATAACCACAGAAAGGAAAGACAGCCAAAATTGGCTCGTAGGGCCAGCTTCATGTATGTGTGCCTTATGAGTCACTCCGGACTCTACTCAGAAGGGGCCAGCACTTGGTTTAATGCTCTGCTCTCATCATCTTGAAATTCTTAGTTTTTGACCCAGAGGCTTGCATTTTCATTTTGCACTAGACCCTGCAAATTATGTAGTCATTCCTGCTTGACTTCTATTAACGTCCCTCAGTGCCAGTAGAAAGAGGGATCCAAGTAGAAATTAAGTTGATTCGAGAAAAATAAAGTGGTGTGTCTGCATATCTGAGTTTGTAAG